>NC_067436.1:6849090-7189090 GCF_009764475.1 Pristis pectinata
GCACCTCTAAGATTTTCAGTGTTTGAGCCAGGTCTCTCCTCAATCTTCTAAACTCCAAAGAATACAGACACAAGCTGTCCAGCCTTCCTTGGTAGGACAACCCTCTCATCCCAGGAATGAGCCTAGTGGATCTCCTTCAGACTGTCGCCAATGGTCCTGCATCCACTTGTAGGTAAGGGGACCAAAACTGTGCCCAGTATTCCAGGCACGGCCTCACCAACACCCACTACAACTGTAACAACACCTTCTTATTCTTAAACGCCAACTCCTTCACAATAAAGGCCAACATGCCGTTTGCCTTCTTAACTACTTGTTGGACCTGGCTGCTAAACCTTTTGCACTAGGACGCCCAGATCCCTCTGAACTTCACTCATTTGCAGTCTTTCCCCATTTAGATAATAATCCACCTTTTGACTCCAGAGGTTAGAAATATCTAAAATAGGGTTGTTTTCTCTAGAGTGGCAGGGGCTGAGGGGAGACCTGATAGAAGTTTATAAAATTATATAGTTAGCCAGTGTCTTTTTTCCCCAAGGTTGAAACACCTAATACTAGAGGGCATGCATTTAAGGTGAGAGGGGGTAAGTTCAAAGGAGATGCGTGGGGCAAGTTTTTTTACACAGAGAGTGGTGGGTGCTTGGAATGTGCTGCCAGGGGTGGTGGTGGAGGCAGATACGATAGAGGTGTTTAAGAGTGTTGTAGATAGGCACATGAATATGCAGAGAATGGAGGGATATGAACCCATGTGCAGGCATGTGATTAGTTTAAGTAGGTGTCATTACCTCAATTAGTTCAGCATAATATCTGAAGAGCCTGTTCCTGAGCTGTGTTGTTCTATGTTCTATGTCATGGGTCTGTTAGTGTCATTTCCATGTACTGAGAACCAACTCTGTGGATCCATCTCCCCAACCAGCCACCGCATGTTTGTCTCAAAAAGTAGTTTCGTAATGGCACTTACCAGTTCAAAGCAAGCAATAAGGAAAGGGAAGATAGATTATGAAAGTAAGCTAGTACAAAATATAAAAACAGATAGTAGAAGTTTTTATAATTATATAAAGCGGAAAAGGGTGGTTAAAGTGAACGTAGGTCCCTTGAAAGTTGAGAAGGAGGATTTAATATTGGGTAATGTGGAAATGGCTGAGGCCTTGAATGACTATTTTATGTCAGTCTTCATGGTGGAGGACACGTCTAACGTGCCAAAGAGAGATGTTATGGACGCGATGGGAGGTGAGGACCTCGATACAATCGCTGTCACTAAAGAGGAAGTGATGAACAAACCAGTGGGCCTAAAGGTAAACAAATCCCCTGGTTCTGATGGGATGCATCCCGGGGTACTGAAAGAAATGGCCGAAGTTATAGTAGAGGCATTTGTGATAATTTACCAAAATTTTCTGGACTCTGGGCAGGTCCTGGCAGATTGGAAGACACCGAATGTCATGCCACTGTTTAAAAGAGGATGTAGGCAAAAGGCAGGTAACTCTAGGCCAATTGGCTTAACGTTTGTAGTTCAGAAAATGCTTGAAGCTATCATTAAGGAAGAAATAGCGAGATATTTGGATACAAGTGGTTCCATCAGGTAGACACAGCATGGATTCAGGAAGGGCAGATCTTATTTGACAAACTTACTGGAGTTCTTTGAGAATATAATGAGCGCAGTAGATAGAGGGGAACAGGAGGTTGTTGTATTCTTGGATTTCCAGAAGGCGTTCGATAAGGTGCCACATAAAAGACATCTATAAGATAAGGAAGCATGGAGTTGGGGTAATGCATTAGCATGGATAGAGGATTGGTTAACCAATAGAAGGCAGAGGGTTGGGATAAATGGGTGTTTCTCTGGTTGACAATCCGTGGGGAGGAGGTTATTCTGCAACTGTAGAGGGTACTGGTGAGGCCGCACCTGCAGTACTACGTGCAGTTCTGGTGTCCTTACTTGAGGAAAGATATACTGAGGAAGTTCACCAGGTTGATTCCAGAGATGAGGGGGTTAGCCTATGAGGAGAGATTGAGTCGCCTGGGACTATACTCGCTGGGATTCAGAAGAATGAGAAGGGATCTTATAGAAACATATAAAATGAAAGGGGTAAATAAGACAGAGGCAGGGAGGTTGTTTCCACTGGTAGGTGAGACTAGAACGAGGGGACATAGCCTCAAGATTAGGGGGAAAAGATTTAGGATGGAGATGAGGAGAAACTACTTTCCCAGAGAGTAGTGAACCTGTGGAATTCTCTGCCCAAGGAAGCAGTGGAGGCGACCTCATTAAATATATTTAACACACAGATAGATTTTTGCATGGAAGATGAATTAAACGTTATGGGGAAAAGGCAGATAGGTGGATCTGAGTCCACAGCCAAATCAGCCATGACCTTATTGAATGGTGGAGCAGGCTCGATGGGCTGGATGGCCTCCTCCTCTTCTTATTTCCCACGTTCTTAAACCCCCAGTGCTTGAGCATGGGGACAAAGTGGAAACAAACTAGACTTCAGAGGAAAGGTCCAGCAGACATTTACACTGCAGAGGGGGATTCCCTTTGGTGTCAGATGTGCATTTTAAATCTCAGTTTGATGTTTTTAATAATAAGGCTGATATTAATTAATTTAGTCTGAGTCTTTCTTGGGCTAATAATGAAATTCTTTTAAAAGCTTTTAGTGCATCTGAGATTTTAAATGGCTTTGACGATTTTTTAAAAAAAGATACTGTCATTAGCCTGGACGATGTGTCTTTAGGAGAGGTTGTCAAGTGGACGTCAATGTTTTAGTCCAAATGTATTCCTCTTGGGTTAAGTGCAGCAGACTTCCACCTAATATTAAGAACAGCTGCACGATAACATCTAATAGTCTGGAAAATCTGCCAGTCTGGCACACCAAAGTCCCGAGTGTGCTGGATTAATGGAGTTCTTCTGTAGAAAGGAGGGATGAGGGGAGTGGGAGGGATGGGTCATGATTCATCCACCTGTTAGGATTCTTTCCCATGGTGACCCTTGCAATAGCTCCTCCCACTGCAACCCTGGATGTTGCAAAGCACCGTGCATCCTGTGAAGTCTGTAGTCACTGGTGAGGTGCAGGTAAGGAGGCTTCCGGTTTGCACAAAGCAAAATCCCACAACAGCAACTTGACAATGACAAAATATAAACTCAAGTTTATAAAGTGCAAGACCCACGATGAGATAGATTTATCATGTAAATCAGTAATTACAGTTTTATACTGTTACCCAAGGTCTGTGTACCACATTGTGACACCCCTCCACTTCTATGTGATCTCTGCGTGTGTGATTTCTAAGGAAATTGGCATGACCCTGTTGACCCTCACCAATTTTTACAGGTGTATCATAGAAAGCATCCTACCCGGATGCATCACGGCTTGGTATGGCAAATGCTCTGCACAAGACTGCAAGAAATTGCAGAGATTTGTGCACGCAAACCAGCCTACCCTCCATGGACTCTGTCTACACTTCCCCCTGCCTCAGGAAAGCAGCCATCATAATTAAGGACCCCTGTCGGATAGAAGATACAAAAACTTGAGTACCCGTACCACCAGGCTCAAGAACAGCTTCTATCCCACTGTTATCAGACTCTTGAACAGACCCCCTCTCATACGCTAAAAACTGAACTCCTGATCTCCCAATCTACCTTGTCTTGGCCCTTGCACTTTATTTGTCTACTTGCACTGCACTTTCTCTGTAAATATAACGCTGATTCTGCATTCTGTTTTTCTTTTGTTCTACCTGGATGTTCTTATGTATGGAATGATCTGTCCAGATGGCACGTAAACACAAGCTTTTCACTGTATTTCAGTACATGTGAATAATAAACCAATGCCAGTATAGACAGTTTGATGTTCAGCAGTAAAATGGGGGGTCTTTACCCTTAATATTGACTATCCAACTGCCTCCACAGATGCTGCCTGACCCGCTGAGTTTATCCAGCGGTTTGATTTTTGGTGTTGCGCAGTGCTGAGAGACTCACTGCAGTTACTCTTGTTTCCCTGCAGTGTCCTGAAGGGGGCAGTGTTGAGAGCTGGGAGTCACTGGGCTCACCCAGAGGATCCCATCATGGTGAGTGCAAACACGGGACTCTGGGTGATTTGCACAGAGAAAGACTTACATTTGTATAGTTCCTTTACTATCCTGAAGTACTTTACAGCCAATGAAGCATTTTGGGTTTAATTACTGTTATAATCTAGGAATTGTGGTAACCAAATTGCACAGAGGGATCCCACAAATGGAAATCTGATCATGACCATGGCTGGCACTGATTAATTCACAATTTCCAGAAGTTGGCTTGGGCCAATCACGTAATATGTTTGATTCAGTCTTGGGACGCCACAGGCAAAGCCGTCAGCGTTTCCTGTACCTGATGCACCCTGACCTTGAATATTTACCACCACTAAACCTCCTCAGGGGCAGACTGGGGAAAGACAGGAGGCTTCTTTCCCTCGTGCCTTGGTGGGGTTGGGTGACGATCCATCAGCTTCATGGTCTCTTTCACCAATATTATCTTCCAACAGAATTCACTGTCCTCTGGTGTGACATTGCAACCCTCACATTTGGATGTCTAGTCTGTCCACACGGTCAGTGGCCTCCTGAGATGTTGTGGAGAAATGGGATGTCTCCTGCAGCAGATCAGAAAGGGCAGGTTGCTGTGATATGTCCCACGAGCAGATCATCTTCTCTGAGTGATTTTGAAGCTAAGACACGGGAAAGTGTCTTGGTTTAATGTCTCCTCCTAAATACGGCACCTCTTCCAACAGTGGAAAGTCGGTCTTGACTTTTGGGTTCTCTGGAGTGAGACTTGAACCCACAACTTTCTGAATCAATGCAGGAGTGGTACTCACAGAGCCAGGCAGAGCAATTGTTCATCTGTTTAATCCAGGGAGGCTCACCCCTCTTGGTGTCTATCATTTCAATCCAGGCTCTGAAGTTCGAGCAACATCCTCCAGCTCCGATCTAAAGGTCTCCCTCAGGAACCATCAGATGGTGAACCAGTTCACGGAGACCTTGCACAGAATGCTTCTCCAGAAAGGTACTGTCCCCGATTCCTATCTGTTGCTGCAACTTCTAGATGTTCAGACTGAGGAGGATTTCCACTGAGTTTATAGGCAGCAGGCCCGAGAAGGTGGACGGACTCAAGATCTCCCCTTATTTCAATCAATGGTGGCACCAAAAATTGGTGCAAATTCACGAAAATGGTGCTGGGCCTCAGGCTGAGAAAAGGTAATGGCATAAACTTGGCTTCTACACCTGGAGTTTAGAAAACTAAAGACTGGTTTGATCAGTGACTGAAGGGCTCAAAGTGCAGCTCACAGGAAAATTCTTTTGCAGGAGAATTAACATCATAAAATTAGAGGCAGTTAGGAGGAAACCTGGTTTGCTCACAGAAAGTATAAAGAGAATTTGGAGTCTCTCCCTCAGTGGCTGCTGGGGAACTTTCACCACTGAGATTGATGGGTTTTTGTTGGTGAGAGATGGTTCGTACATTCTCCCTGTGACTGGGTGGGTTTCCTCTGGGTGCTCCGGTTTCCCCCACATCCCAAAGACATGTGGTTTGATAGGTTAATTGGCTGCTGTAAATTGCCCTCACTGTGTAGGTGAGGGGTGGAATCTGGGGGGAGTTGGTGGGAATGTGGGGAGAATAAAATGGGTTAGTGTAGGATTAGTGCAAGTGGCTTGTTGGTGGTTGGGCGGATTCGGTGGACTGTATCTCTCTAAGTACTTGTGGTCATGGGCAAAAGGGAAAAACAGAGGAAAGGAGACACAAAAAATTCTGCAGATGCTGGAATCTGGAGTAATGTTCAATAAGTGCTGGAGGAACTCAGCAGGTCAGGCAGCATCCATGGAGGGAAATAAACAGGCGAAGTTTTGGGCCGAGACCCTTCATCAGGACTGGAAAGGAAGAGGGCAGGAGCCAGAATAAGAAAGTGGGGGGAGGAGCACACGCAGGCAGGGGACAGGTGAGATCAGGTGAGTGGTGAGTCCAGGTGAGGGGGAAGCGGGAGGGGGAAGAAGATGTAATAAGCCGAGAGGTGTCAGAGGAAAGGATGTAATAAGCTGACAGGGGAAAGGAACTGGTAGTTAGGGAGGGCGTCCCAGGAATATCAGCTTGAGCTGGATTGTAATGTGATTACATGTAATGTGCAGAACTGTTGGCTGCAGCTAGTTGGACCTCAACACGTGTACTGAGTCCTGTGGTAAAGTGTCCAAGTATCTGTCTATTGGTATGTGTACAAAACCTGTGTTATTACTACTCTACTGAACATCAGTAAGATCTGATTCCTGTATCCCAATCAAGAGATTAAACGGCTTCCATATGCACTGCCCACAAAATGTTCTGAAGGTATCGTGGAAGGATACATGTCCTCGATGCCCAACACTTGTCAGACTTGACTGCACTTCATGTTGGTCATATTCACCAAGTGAACAATGGGAGAATTCCCAAAGACATTTTCCAAAGAGAATTAATCTCAGGGAAAGGGTCAACTAGGCACCTGCATCCGTGTGTCAATGACATCTGTAAGAGCAATCATAAGATTCTAAACATCAACACGGACAACAGAACACAATGGAACCACAAACTCTGCATAGACCAAAAAAGAGAGAAGCAAAGACTACATGCAGAGGAAAACAGAGCCTACAGGAAGAACAGACACAAATATGGCTGAGTCCACCTTCAAGTAAAGCAGATACCATAGTAATCCCCACTCCAACCAGACCAGGCGCTGCTCTCCAGCAGTCTGAAGACACTTTCTAGGGATCAGATCCATAGTCTACCTGAGGGACCCTTGTGGGAAGAGGTGCTGTGTTGTCACAGCCAATACTGGGAGCTCACACTGGCAATGAGGAAGGGGCTCTAGGCAGGAAAGTGCAAAGGTGGCACAGGAGTCCCACGAACTGATCCAGAGGGCATCTGCCTACATTGGGACTGGCATCTCATTGGCAGAGATGGACGATTTTGGAGGCAGTAGTGAAAGTGATGTCCATTGGCTATGGATTTCTGTTAGACCACAGTAATGCACAGAGGGCGTAATTAAAGGATTCTCTGTTCAGTCTGGCTTTTGACTGTATAACAATGTATAAGCTGCTTTTCCATGGATCTTTGTGTGTGTGAAGTGTCCATCTCCCCGACCCTGCTCCCTTAACACTGGACGAGGTGAATTAGGCTGTGGACCTCCACAGATCTCTGGTGTTTTATGTCCCAGGGAAGCACTTGGGTGCAGCACTTTCTAAATGACTCAGCCAGTTCCATTATGGGCGCAGCTCTCCCCATCATCGAGGACATCTACAAGAGGCGATATCACAGGAAGGTGACATCCATCATCAGAGACCCCCACCATCCAGGTCCTGATGAAGGGTCTCGGCCCGAAACGTCGACTGTTCATTTCCCTCCATAGATGCTGCCTGACCTGCTGAGTTCCTCCAGTGTTTTGTGTTCGTTGCTCCAGATTTCCAGCATCTGAAGTCTCTCTTGTCTCACCATCCGGGCCATGCCTTCTTCCCAATGCTGCCATGAGGCAGGAGGTACAGGAGCCTGAAGACCCACACCTCAAGGTTCAACAACAGCTTCTTCCCCACTGCTGTCAGGTTCTTGAACCGACCTGAAAAAGCCGAACACTGCCCTGGGCTATGCTTCTTTTCCTCTCTCAACTTTCACTAATGCTGTTATGTCTACTTTGTCATGCAAGTTAAGTATAATTCATGTTAATTTAAGTCTGTGTTAACTTACATTTGTTGTGTTTGTAATGTACTGTGCTGCTGCTGCAAAAGGCTAACTTTCATGCCATTTATACCCTAGGTATGTGTCCCTTTGACAATAAACTTGAACTTGAAGGCACCTAACCACAGAGCATCAAGGCAAAATAGGAGTAATACTCAGAGCAACCATCAGATGGAGGCAGAGATCCAATATTTATGAATTACTTCACCTTTTAAGAAAGCACCGTATATCCAGCGTCACTGTCAGCCAAGCGAGGTCTTGGTACTGGGGTGGAGAGCAGTAGTTGGGGTGGGTTGTGATGGTAGATTGAAGCACAAACGTAAGTCATTGGCTTATCTGTAGGACATCCCAGTTCCTTGGTGCAGTGGGAAGACCACAGTGTGCCCAGTAGTGTGCTCCCAGGACAGTGTGGACCACCCTTCCCCAGATGATGTGATTCCGTGTATGCCTGGTGAGGGAATCGCGTCAGGGATTGTAAAGGTGCTGCAATTCCCAGTGGAATTTCTGGAATAATCCAAAACAACCTGGAAAATGGCAACACTGTTTCACACCAGAGGAACTCATTGATTTTCATTGGCATTAAAAACTATAGGAAACTCTGCTATAATGTGTGTTTCCAAAACACGAATTGGTTATAATGTGATTGATAGATTAGGGACTCTTTGGGAAAACCTGTTTAAAATCTGTGCTTTGAAGGCAATTTCAGCCTGTTCTGCTGTAACACAACTTTCTATAACACAAGCAATAAACAATCTGCTGGAGGAACTCAGCGGGTCGGGCAGCATCTGTGGAGGGAAGTGGACAGTCGATGTTTCAGGTCGAGACCCTTCATCTGGACTGATCCGGATTTTAGCATCTGCAGTCTCTTGTGTCTCCATTTCTATAATGCAAAGTTTCTTAGGAATATGACTATAATTTTATAGCAGAACTGCCTGTAGTGTAGGCAGGTAAATGCTAACTTGTTTAATGGTTTTAGATTTGTGCTAATCAAGGGTACTGAGGAATCTGGAGTTAAGGTGTGTGGATTAAGAAAGATACAAACCAGCCAAGATCTAATTGAAGGATAGCACAGGCAGAAGGGCTGAATGTCCTCCTACTGCTCCTATGTTCATTATGGTTGCTCTGTAGAATCAATGTCTAAATGCTACACTTTTCAGGAAGAGAGTATATCAGGGTTTTGTGTGAGGAAGGCAGACTTTTCCGTCCCCACTGCTCAACCTGACAGTGGCCTGGAGTCTCCTCACGAGTTGAGATGTTGATGTTATTACAGGGCTGCACAGCTTGGCCCAACTGTTGGAGGTTCCGGACTCCTGTAACCCTGAAGGACTCCTGGAGATGCATAATTGTCTGCCGATTGTGACAGGGCAGTGCGATGCCCTTCTTCATGGAGTGGTTGCTGGTAAGGGATCAACCCACTTCTGTAAAGAGAATAAATGACAGAATATTTCCATCGCGAGTTGATTACTGTTTCACTATTTATTCTGCTGCCTCAAAGAAAGAAACTATGAAAGGAAGATCTTGAGTTTGTCTTCTAATCTGCACTGGTTCCAGTTACCTGTCTCTCCAACGCTCGCTGACCTTCAATATCCCCAGCACCCCACTTCTTCCTCCAACATCAGCTGAATTCTAAAACTCTGCTCTTCACATCCCTCTGTGATCTCACCCCTCCCTTTCTCTGGAAACTCCAGTCCTCTGACTTGCCTCTGGTCCTCCGATTTGCCATCATGATCATCCCCACATTTAACCCCTCCACCATTAGCAGGTGGACCTAATGTTGCTGTAAACACTCAGCAGGTGAGGCAGCATCTGTGGAGAGAGAAACAGTTGATGTTTGAAGTCTGAGACCCTTCAACAAAACTAGGAAAGAGAGTAAACCAGTTAGTTTTCAGCAGTAGGGAAGCTAGGGGAGGGTTAGGTTGTACTATGGGAATATCTCTGATAGGGTGAGACCAACTGAGAAACCATTATGCTCCTTGTTCTGTCTTATGTTTTGCTAATAGCAGGGTTGTGGGACATGCCCAGCAGGTCAGACTGTACTAATAGAAAGAGAAAGACTGAGCCAAAGTGATGATGGGCAGAAATAGCTGACTCTGATAGAAAGAAAGAATGATTTACGTAAAGTTGGAGAATCTGATATTGAGTCCAGAAGGCTGCAATGTATCCAGACAGAAGGTGAGGTGCTGTTCCTCAAGCTTGTGTTGGGGCCTCATTGTGACAGTGCAGGAGGTCACAAAGATCAAAGAGGGAGTGGGATGGAGAATTAAAGTTATCTACGGTTTGTTATAGTTTCTTGCAGTCAATCTTGGGCCAGTTCTCCTCTCAGCCATCATGACAATATGTCAATCAATAAGTTTGCTTCGGAGATAAAAACAAATTTGCAGTTGGAAGTACCGTTCAGAACCTCTGAATTTCTCAAAGTGCTTGTTGTACCCGCATTCTAGCCTTTTATGACTCATACACTAGGACATCCTGGATCCACTGCACCTCAGAGCTCTGCATCTCTCACCATTTAGATAATGTGCTTCTTTTTTTATCTTACCAATCAACACGGCCAATTTCACGTGTTCACACATTGTACTCCATTTGCCAGATCTTTGTCCACTCACTATAATACTTTGTGGCTTCCTTCTATCCTCTTTATAACTTACTTTCTTACCTATTTTGGTGTCCTTGGCAAACTTAGCAACAATACAGTATCTTCATCCAAGTTATTTATATAAGTTGTTTGAAGTTGAGTCCCCAACACTGGTTCCTGTGGCGCACCACTTGTTTCTGTCTGCCGACAACATTAACAGTAACTGGTGCTTATTGTAAAACGTGATACTATCTCCCAGCCAGAATGGAGGTGATTGGCTTGAAAATAAACCAGTCACTGCTGTAAGGAACTGTGGTTGGTGTTATGTAAGTTATTGCTGTGTACCTATCCTCTACTTATTTAAATTTGCCGGAAAAACAACTCATCTGTTTGAAGGAATCTTTGCTGATGTGGTGCTCGTGATTCGAGAGACTCTGAAATGCTCTCCACCCCCTCCATTTTCAACTCATTGGTTAGTGCAGTGGCATCAGTACTCATTCTGATTCTAACACACCATTTCCATTCCGTGTAGCTTTCTCTGAGCTTCTAGCATCTCCTGTCAGTCCGGGAGCTCTGGAGCGCGAACGCGATCTGACATCACTTGAAGAGGTGGTACCAGAAGTGAGACCATCCTCCAAACTCACAGCCCCGTGAGTATCAAGCACAGCTTCTTCTCATTACATAAGGGCCGTAGAAGTCTGTAACAAAAATCATTTGAATTACATATTTTTTTTAGTGTCTTTCATTGCTTTGTTGATCATTGTTGTCAAGTTTCACCTGAAGCTGTTCCCCTCTTGTATTCTGATGACTAGTACCTAAAACTTTCTACATCAGCCAATGATGTATGTGTTAGAGACATGGTATGCCTTGTCATGTGGTATAAATCTCCCAGCTGAGTTTACCTTGTCTAAACAGAGCATTTAGAACTGAAATACAGCCACAATCAATGGAAAATCCCCACTGGTCCATCTAAAACACTCACACAAGTATGTGGTCATATCTCCAAAAATTGTACTATTTATTCTACAGTAAATACAGTTGGGACATGCCTTTCATTCTACCATCAGTTCAATATATTCCCTTACAGTGCATCAAATGCTATTCACGTTTTCTCCTTAAACAATGCACTCATGAAGCGTTTGAGAGGCTGTTACACAGGACCAGCCCCTCAGAGTCTGGTAGTAGATGGGCCCAAGACTATGGTCCTTCCCCATAAAGCCTTTGCGTTGGTTGCACCAAGCTTCAGTGTATCCCTCAGCACGTACTCCTGCCCCCTACGATGTCCCTGGCAGCAGCGTTCCCTCATGGACACCTCGCTGTGCTGGAAGACCAAGAGGTTTTGGGCAGTCCCGAGTGCATCTGTCACCAAGTTGATGATCTTTCAGCAGCGGTTGATACTTGTCTCGGTGTGTGCCCCTGGGAACAGCACCTAGTTCAGAGAGTCCTCTGTTACGCAGCTGCTTGGGGTGAACCGAGACATCCTTCTCCAGACCTTTTCGGTAAATGTGCAGTCCGCGGAGAGATGGACAATCATCTCATTGTACCACATCCACCTCGAGGGCAGTGTGTGTTGGGAGTGAGACTCCAACCTTGCAGGAAGGATCTGACAGGGAGGGCCCCTCCCACTACCGGCCAAGCGAGGTCTTGGTGTTTTTTGGTGAGTTCTGGCAATGCGATATTCTTCCAAATGGCATTGACAGTCTACTTGGGAAGCTATCCTACAGGATACATGGTGTCCTTCTCCTGAAGGGACATTCTGAGCTGACCAACACCTTCTGGACATGGTCAGCTCAAAGGTCATCACATGGGATAACATGATCTTTTGGGAAAGGCAAACCACCAGAATTCACAACATTGGTCGACTACATGTGGTGGGAACTAATGTACGAGTCCATTGGCCCTGTACAGGGCCTGAATAGTGTCATAGAGCACAGAAACAGGTCCTTCAGCCCAACTGCCAACTAAGATGCCCATCTAAGCTGGTCCAATTTGCCTGCATTTGACCCATATCCCTCTAAACCTTTCCTATCCATGTACCTGTCCAAGTATCTTTTAAATGTTGTTATTGTACCTGCCTCAATCACTTCCTCTGGCAGCTCGTTCCATATACGCACTGCCCTCTGGGTGACGAAGTTTCACCTTGGGTCCCTTTTAAATCTTTCTCTTCTCACCTTAAACCTATGCCCTCTTGGTTTTGATTCCCTTTCCCTGGGAAAAAAGGCTGTGTGCATTCGTCTTATCTCTGCCCCTCAGTATTTTATACACCTCTATAAGGTCACCCCCTCAGCCTCCTACACGCCAAGGAATAAAGTCCTAGCCCGTCCAACCTCTCCCTATAACTCAGTCCCTTGAGTCCCTATAACTCGTACATCTTCTCTGCACTCTTTCCAGCTTAATGACATCTTTCCTATAACAAGGTAACCACAACTGGACACAGTACTCCAGGCAACGCCAATGTCTTGCACAACTGCAATGTAACATCCCAACTCCTACAGTCAGTGAGCTGACTGAAGGCCAGTGTGCCAAATGCCTTCTTCACCATCCTGTCTATCTGTGACGCCACAGAATGAGGTGACTTGTACAAGCTGGAACAGAGTAAAGGCAGACAAATGATAGTAAAGTGCAAGTAAATGATTAAATCCACCAATAAGGCAACTCTCAACACTGGCCTTTGTCACTCGGCTCCAGTTTAGAGACCAAACAGTAACCAGTTCCAGCAGGCATTGTGTCTCCAACTGCAGGTCATGTTAATGATCAATAACAAGAGGGTCACACATGGAATGTGCTGGAATTTGCAGAAGGTAAACTCTGCCCCTCTTCTCTTTGGTTATGTCAATGGAAGTTGGATAAACAACCACAGGGAAGCCGGCGTTAGGGACAGTGAGAGCAATCCAGATTTCTTCCATTTAGGAAAACCCCCTGAACTCTCCAGGTGGTCTTTGTACATCAGGAATTCTTCCACAACTCCGGGAGGTAGCTCCAGCGGGGGAGCTGAGTGTGGGAGTATCTGTGGAGAGAATCACAAGAAAGGGCTCTCCCGCATGTTCAAGCCATGCAAGGCTGCTTTAGTGATACCTCTTCACTTGTTAACTCAACTTTGGAAGCATCAAGTAATTAACAGCATTCAGTGGCAACTTTTGGAAGCAAGTTCTGAATAAAAGTCCTGAATTTAACTCTGCTTATTTTAACTTTGCTATATACCAGGTAAAAAAGTAAAGGATATTGATAAGTTATTTCGTATATCTTGGTCTTTGATTTAAATAAATAAAATCCTACATTTTGGTGAATAAATCATAGAGTCATAGAAACATACAGCATGGAAACAGGCCCACTGAGTCCATATTGACCAACCACCACTCATTTACACTAATCCTACATTGGTATTGGTATTGGTTTATTATTGCCACTTGTACCGAGGTACAGTGAAAAACTTGTCTTGCATACCGATCGTACAGGTCAATTCATTACACAGTGCAGTTACACTGAGGTAGTACAGGTAAAAACAATAACAGTACAGAGTAAAGTGTCACAGCTACAGAGAAGATGCAGTGCAAAAAGGTGCAAGGTCACAACAAGGTAGATCGTGAGGTCAGAGTCCATCTCATTGTATAAGGGAACTGTTCAATAGTCTTATCACGGTGGGGTAGAAGCTGTCCTTAAGTCTGGTGGTACGTGCCCTCAGGCTCCTGTATCTTCTACTGGATGGAAGAGGAGAGAAGAGAGAATGTCCCAGGTGGGTGGGGTCTTTGATTATGCTGGCTGCTTCACCAAGACAACGAGAGGTAAAGACAGAGTCCAAGGAGGGGAGGCTGGTGTCTGTGACGCGCTGGGCTGTGTCCACAAATGTCTGCAGTTCCTTGCCGTCCTGGGCAGAGCAGTTGCCGTACCAAGCCATGATACATCCAGATAGGATGCTTTCTGTGGTGCATCTGTAAAAGTTGGTGAGAGTCAAAGGAGAGTCAAAGCCTCCTGAGGAAGTAGATGCATTGGCGAGCTTTCTTGACCGTGGCATCTACATTTTATTCTCCCTGCCATCTCATCAACTCCCCCCAGATTCTACCATTCACCTACACACTAGGGGCCATTTACAATGGCCAATTAACTAACCAACCTCTATGTCTTTGGAAGTAGGAGCACCCAGGGGAAACCCACACCCAGTCACAGCAAGAATGTGCAAACTCCACATAGACAGCACTGGAGATCAGGATCGAACCCTGGTCTCTGGTGCTGTGAGCCAGTGGCTCTGCCGACTGCATCAAAATATTTCTGTTCTAGTGGAGTTATGCACTTGTGCAAGCCTCCGGTGTAAGGAAGAGAGCCAAGTGATACCACAGTCAGAGAAACTGATCAAAACACTGAGGTTCTGCCACATGTAGTCATGAATGGCAGTGAGCAATTAACAACTAACGGAGGGAGGAGGACCCAAGGATAACCCTGTCCTCAATGGTGGTAGGGCCAGCATGTGAAGCACTCCCAATGCATTTGGTTAAAGTGCTGTGTGCTATCAAGTGGCATTCACAGCAGGTCAAAGGGTAGGTGCCTTGCAGTCAGTGTTTCACCTGACACCCCAAAGCCATTCCTCAATCAACAAGGCATGAGCCAGGAGTGCAATGAGATACTCTCCACTTGGTCAGTGCAGCACCAACAACTCTCAGGAAGCTCACCACCATCCAGGACGTATCAGCCTGCTTGACTGGTACCTCATCAGCTACCCAAAACATTCACTCCTGCCACCACTGGCACTCCACTGGTAATGTGTCCCATCTGCAAAATGCCCTGCAGTTAATTGCCTTGGTTCCACTGATGGCACCTCCCAGACACCAGATGTCTACCACCATGGAGGACTAAGGCAGCAGGCACACATGAACCCCATCACCTGCAGATTCCACTCCAAGTCGCACACAATCCGGATTTGGAAATATGCTGCCATTCCGCTATGTTGTTGGGTCTAACTCTGGAAATTCCTACTCTTTACTGTGGAGCACCTTTACCAGAACATAGGAATCGGGAGCAGGAGCAGGCCAAATTGCTCATTGAACCTGCTCCACCATTCATCAAGTTCACCGCTGATCTTCTACCTTCACACCAGTTTCCTGCACTATCCCCTTATTCCTTGATTCCCTCAGTGCCCTGAAACTTTCAATCCATCATTTTGAATAGTTTATTGTAATGTGTCCCATTACCATAAACTATAAACGGTGCTCCAGAGTAGAGGAGTGCAAAGGTTCACCACCCTCTTTGTGAAGAAACTTCTCCTCACCTCAGTCCCCTATGGCCTACCCTTTATTCTCAAATTGTGCCCCTAGTCCTAGACACCTCTACCACAGGAACATCCTCCCTGTGCCTAGCCTGTCAAGCTCTTAAAGAATTCTGTAAATTTCTCCTCTCATTCCTTTAAAAGAATACAATCCCAGTGTACTTAATCTCTCCTCAGACAGCAAACCTGCCATCCCTGGAACCAGTCTAGTGAAACTTCACTGCACTCCCTCTAAGGCAGGTACATCCTTTATTAGATAAGGAGACTAAACTACACAATTCTCCAGGTGCAGTCTCATCAAGGCCTTGTACAAATGCAATAAGATTTCTTTAATCCTGTAATTGAACCCTCTTGTGACAAAGACAAATATACCATTTGTCCTAATCGCTTGCTGCACTTGTGTGGCAGCCTTCTTGTGACTACGTACAAGAACACACTGATCCTTTTGTACATCAAGCTACACAATCTCTTCACTACTTAACAAATACTCTGTACGCTAAAGTGGATGACCTCTTATTTTTCCACATTACATCCCATCTACCATGTTCTTGCTGACTCACTCAGCTTGTCCACATCTCTCCCAAAACCTCTTGACATCCTCCTCTGTAGTCGCAGTCCCGCCTGGTTCAATATCATCAGCAGACTTGGAAATACTAAGAAAGGTTCCAGTGAAGAAGCCTCATCACCACCTTCCTAAGGACAAGTGAGGACAGGAAATAAATTCTGGCCATAGCAGCAGTGCCCACATCTGGGAAAGTGAACAACTAAAAAAGACTTTCAGCTGAAATGTTTATTTGCATTAGTCACGAATGCAGAAGTTCTTTTCAGGGAACTAATCATAAACCATTTATCTTGATATCTCAGCAATTATCTTCTCAAATTCCCTGAATGAAAATGTTAATCCACCACTAGAATGTGTACCCTAGTGTTCTGATCCTCTGTAAAGGTAGAACTTATTCAACAAGATCAAATTTGCAGGACATGGTGTTACCAAAACTGTATTCTCCCTTGAAACAATAAAAACAGAGCCGTTCTCCAAACCCTCACCCAGTTCACAATTCCATGTCTTTAATTATGCCTTAACTCATTTACATAGCACTTTCTTACGCTCTCAGACTATCCCAGCAGCTAATCGAATTTTGAAGCACATTCTCTTTTGCTTTGAAGACAACAGCTACTTCGATATGGTGAGGTCTCACAGACAAGGAAAGAGATGACAGCCCCAGAGCAGCTCTGCTGGTGTATTGTTATGGATGAATGTTGGACAAAATACAGGGAGAACTCTCCTATCTCTTCAGAAAGTACTGCCATGGAACTTTTTACTTTTACCTAACCTGGCTTTCAGTTTTAATGTGCCGTCCAAACAGTCAGGTGGACTTTACTCCTGTTGACCTAAGCGTTAAAACCCCTTAGTGCTAAACATTACAATTCACTTCCCCAGCTCTTCCGAAGTAAGTGACTGTAGCTCTTTCTGTTCTAATGAGTATGTTTCCTACAACCAATAGGTTCCTGAACCATCAATCCTTGAACTGACCTGCACGACCCTAATCCTACCTCAGCAATGGAACACTATGGACCACCTCTTGCACTACCATGGACTTGTCTTTGATTGTGGTTATTTTTTGCACTAATGTCTTGTTTTACACAGTTTTTTCTTGACTGTCTTGTATAATATATGTATAAATTATGTTCTGTGTGTTGTCTGAAGCTATGTGCTTGTGATGCTGCTGCAAGCAAGTTTTTCATTGTACCCGTACCTCACCGTACTTGTGCACATGGCAATAAACTCAACTTGACTTGTGCCCTGTGTCTCATAGGCTCCATCAAGGACAGAACAAGCAACACGTGGACACAGAAGAAAAAACAGCAGATGCTGGAAATACTCAGCAGGTCAGGTAGCATCTCTGGAGAGAGAAACGGTTAATGTTTCAGATCCGGGACCCTATGTCAGAACTGAGAAAGGAGAAATAGTCTGGATGGCAGAGAAGGAGGGAGGGAGGGAGGGAGGGAGGGCAAGGAAACACAGGTGTCCGTGACAGGGTGAAATAACGGGACAGTTAAGGAACAGTTAAGGTAAGGTAAAGCTTCTGGGCAGCCAGATCATAGAAAAAAAAAATAGAAAAAGAATGGCAGACTAAAATGGCCATTTCTCACAAAGAAGGAGCAACCTACCTAAGAATTCAATACTCAGGGTCACTCAAGTGACTGAGTGCTGATGCTGAGTGTTGAGAAGACCATGTTGTGAACACTAGTTTGGAAGCAGTGCAAGTCAATCGCTGATTCACCTGGAAAGACCGTATTTGCACAGGAAGATTCCGTATGGTGGGAAGTGGAAGGTGGGCATGGAAGAACAGACCAGGGAGTCGCCTTTGAAATGCTGAAAGGGGAGGGGAAGGGAATATGTGTCTGGTGGTGGAATCTTGCTGGAGCTGGCGGAAACTGCGGAGGATGATCCACTGACTGTGGAGGCTGGTGGGGTGGAAGGTGAGGACCGGGGGAACTCAGTTCTTGTTCTGGAGGAGTGATGTGAAACCCAGCTGGGAACAGGGAGAGGATAAAATAAGGAGGGTGGTGGCAAAATCACATTAATGCATCTACTTCAAATCAGCAAACCAAGGTTAATGGATCACCACAGAAACAGCGACCTTTGAAATTTCTTCACGTCGAGACTGGCAGGGCTAGCGTTGTCTAATAGTCCTTGAGAAGTAGATGGTGGACCAGCATCTTGAACCACTGCAGTCCTTCCGATCCAGACCTTTATGCTGGTTGGACAGGGAAAGGATTTAAACCCAACGATAGTAGTGAAACATTTCCATGTTAGGATGAGACATGACCTGGAGTACAATCTGCCGGTGGTGGTGTTCCCTTGTCCTGGCTGGGAAGAGCTTGCATGTTGCAATGTGCATGTTGTAGATGGTACACACTGCAGCCACGGTTTAGGGTGGTGGATGGTATGCTTATCAAGTGGACTGCTTTATCCTGGATGGTGAGAAACAAAGGACCGCAGATGCTGGAACCGAGATGAAAAAACAACAAGATGCTGGTGGAGCTCAGCAGACCAGGCAGCATCCGTGGAGAAAAGCAGACGGCCAACGTTTCGGGTCGGGACTCGCCAGAGAGCAGAGGAGATCACAGAGGGGGAGCAGTGAGAGAGGGACTCACGAAACTCCTGTCGAAGAGAGGAAGAAAACTTCTTCAAAGTGGGAATCCTTGGAGAGACTTCACAGTGGAGCAGTAATACTAGAGAAACAAAGAACTGCAGATGCTGGAATCTAGATGAAAAAGCAACAAGATGCTGGAGGAACTTAGTAGGTCAGGTAGCATCCATGGAGAAAAGCAGACTGGACTGGTCCTGAAGAAGGGTCCTGACCTGAAACGTTGACCATCTTGTTGTTTTTTGTCCTGGATGGTGTTGGGTTGTTGGAGTTACATACATTCAAGCAAGTGGAGAGTATTCTCTCGTACCCCTGACTTGTGCTTTGCAGACAGTGGAAGAGCTTTGGGAAGTCAGGGGGTGAGTTGCTCAAAGCAGGATACCTGCCTCTGTCCTGCTCTAATGGCCACAGTATTTGCGTTTGATCACGGGATACAAGAGACTGCAGATGCTGGAATCTGGAGCAACAAACAATCTGCTGGAGGAGCGCAATGGGTCTAGCAGGAATTGTTGACTTTTTGGGTCAAAACCCTGCATCAGTACTGAGAGTGGAGAGGGGAGACGGCCAGTATAAAGACGAGAGGGGGAGTGTTTGATCTGTTGTGTTTCTGGGCAGTGGTGACCTGCAGGACATAGGGACAGCAATGGTGATGCTGCTGAATATCAGGTAGATGTGGTTGGACTCTTACTTATTGGAGATAGTCATTGCCTAGAATTTGTGGGACATAACTGTTGCTGTGTATCAGCCCTTGCTGCATGCAGGCAACGGCTGCTTCATTTACTGAGGAGTTGCAAATGAAATTGAACATTCTGCGATCATCAAAGAAGATCTAACTTCATCAAACAGGGAAGGTCATTGTTGAAGCAGCTGAATGTGGTTGGGCTGAAGACACTGCCCTGAGGAACTCCTGTCATCATGTTCTGAGGCTGGAGTGTCTACTGATTGTGTGTTAGTCCATGCACGTTGCTGACTACAACGTGCTTAGACCCCCAAAAGTGTTCTGAGGGCTTGTTGGGCTTTAGATGCACAATCAGTAAAGTGGCTGTAAGGTCTCCAAATATGATAAAGCTGAAATCAGGAGCAGCAAAGAAAAGCCTTGCTTAGCGGGCAGGGAGGCCCTTTGGAAGTGGAGTAAAGTAGTGAGTGTGACAGCCTTCTAACACACGCTCAGCCTCAGAAGTGCCATCACTGGGACTTCCAGCAGCAAGAAGGAATCATTACATTTGCAGGTCAGGGTGAAGTGCAATTTACAGCGGAATGGGGGAGATAGAAACAAAATATGTAGGAAATGCTCAGCAGGCTGGGCGGCGTCAATAGAGGGAGAGAAAGTTCAGGTGAATGATCTTTCATTGGAACAGCTGAGAGGTCATTGATCTGAGATGTAAACCCTGTTTCTCTTCCCACAGATGCTGCCTGACCTGCTAAGTATCTCCAGCATTTTTTGCTTTTAGTTCAGATGTCCACATCCCCGCTGTTGTGGCTGATGGTGCCCGTCACCACTCACTGACCTTGATTTTTTGGGCTTGGAATCCCACCATTGCATCAACTAACAAAACCAGCACTTACCACATTGGAAGGAGTTGAGCCAGGAGACAAACAGAAACAACTTGCATAGACTGGGAATCAAAGGCACCAAATTTGGAGTGAAATCAGGAAACATTCTTTATTCCAGGGGTCATGGAAATCAGGAACACTCGCTCCCAAAATGCTGTGAATAACAGAGGTCATCTGTAATTTTCAGAAATGAGATGTTTGTTGGATGTGTGTTACTCATTACAGCACAAAAGGTGGCCATTCAGACCATCATGCCTATACTAGCTCCTGTCAGGACAATGCTGTCATTCCCACTCCCCCCTTGTACCAGGGTAAGTAATCCCTCTCACACCCGTTCGTCAACTCTGCTTTGATTCCTTTGCACTCAGCTGCTCTAGAGGTAACCTCCAGTGGCCAAGTAACCTACCATTGCATTTTTGGGATGTGGTAGGTAACCAGAGCACCCAGGGGAAACACACCCAGGGGAGAACATGCAAACTCTACACTGGCAGTATCTGAGGTCAGAATCGAACACAGGTTGCTGGAGCTGTGAGGCAGCAGCACTACCCGCTGAACCACCAATCTTGCAGGGTTAGTGGATAAATAGGGTAGAAGTGCAAACATAGAGTCAATGGGCTGAAGGGCCTCCCCTCGCATAATAATTCTTCAATTGAACATTAGAATAGGTTCTAGAGGTTGAAAGGTTTCCTCCTGTTTCCTTCTTGGATCTCAATGGGTGTGCACTACTTCAGTGAGTGATTGGGGGAGATGTTTAGCGCACTGCTCCTCATCCTTTGTGTTTGTTTTTCCTCATTGCAGGAGGAACAGAGACACCACCATTCCACACCAGAGAACTTTGGACCCACTCACAACTTCCCTGACCACACCACCGTTTTCTTTACTCGGCTGGACCTGGAGCGGAATCTGAAGGCTCTGCGTCAGGGCCTGGTTTGTGGCCGACTCCCAAAAAACACTTACGAGGTGAGCGGGGATTGACAACTCTTCTTGATGCCAGGTGGTCCAGCAGGCAGACTAGGAAAGGAGCCCGACCAAATCTACAGCCATCTACGGTGAACGGAAATCTAAAAGCCTGCAGACTCTGGAAATCTGAAATTAAAAAGATAATGCTGAAAACACTCGGCGGGTTAGGCAGCATCTGTGGAAAGAGGAATAGAGTTCATGGAGTAACACACACAAAATACTGGAGGAACTCAGCAGGTCAGGCAGCATCTATGGAGGAGAATGAACTGTCGACGTTTTGGGTCAAGATCCTTCATCTGGACTGATGAAGGGTCTCAGTCCCAAACGTCAACTGTTCATTTCCCTCCATAGATGCTGCCTGACCTGCTGAGTTCCTACAGCATTTTGTGTGTGTTGCACCAGATTTCCAGCATCTGCAGAATCTCTTGTGTCATAGAGTTAATGGTACATGTCAGGTCTGATGAGGGGCACTGACCTGGAACATTAGTTCAGTACCTCATGGGTGCTCAGTTTAGGTCCCAGAGGAGACACAAGTGACTGCAGATCTTGGAATCTGGAGCAACAACCAATCTTCTGGAGGAACTCAGCAGGTCGGGCAGCATCTGGGGGACAGAAAGGAATTGTTGGTGTTTTGGGTTGAAACCCTGTATCAGCTCTGCATCAGTCCTGATGCAGGATTTTGACCTGAAATGTCGACAACTCCTTTCCTCCCACAGATGCTGCTCAACCCGCTGAGTTCCTCCAGCAGACTGGTTGTTGGTTTGAGGTCCCACATCTGTTCTGACTCCAAATAAAACCCTGCAGTTGCTGAAGATCTGAAATCAAAACAGAAAATGCTGAAAACATTCAGCAGGTCAGGCAGCATCTGTGGAAACAGCAGGTCTCGAACCTGCAATGCTATTTCTGGTCCTCTCTCCACAGATACTGCTTGATCTACTGGGTGTTTCCAGCATTTTGTTTTTATTTGTACATCTACAGTTGCTTTTGTTTACAAATGGGCCCCAAAGCAAACAGGCCCAGGTATTCTGTAATGTCTACTCCAGGGCCAATAATGTCCCAGATGCATATTATTGCAATGGCCCCATTCTGCTCCGGCAGCCCTGTGCAGGACAGAAAACACTGTGGGGCACACGGTGGGGCTAGGTTTGTATGACATTACACACTGCACGTCTGCAGTTTACTTAAATATCTCGAGTAAAAGGAAAAGTCACAATTTTACATCAGAATAATGCTCAATCCCATTAATGTAAAAAAAAGAACGAAAATGTTTAAAGCGATTGGTGAGGTGCCCTGGTTTGACATGTTTTCCCTGAGTGCAGTGCCACAGATAGAGCTGTTTCTCTGCTGCTTTGAATTATGGGATAGGCTACCCTCCATAACCCAGTCATTAGCAGAGTGAATGCAGCCAGGAGCTGTGTTCTGCTCCGGTTGTGGATACAATGTAGGCTTCCATTATTTTCAGCCACTGACCTACATCTTCATGACCCAAGGAGAACTGGCCACGGCTGTAAGTTCGTGTCTGTAATAGGACGGGGACAGTTGTTTCCTGATGGTATCAATGTCACTGGGTCACAATACGCATATTCATAGAATGGACCCAGTAGCCTCACGAGAGGCCTGGGATGCGAGGGGCTTTTCAAAAGCTTAGTACCCTGGAAAATTCGAACTATTGCGTCTCCTGTGGATGGGCAGGGTTGAAATCCTTCCCTCTGTCCCTTAAGTACTTTTAATTCATTTGATGTAGATATCACTGGCCATTTCCATTGCCCTCCTTACATCACTGCAGTTGTTCTGGTGAAGGTACTCTCATAAGAGCTAAAAGCAATTTCTCCCTGTTGGAGAAATTCAGCAAGTCAAGCAGCATCTATGGAGGCAAAGGGATAGTTGACTTTTGGAATTGGTTTATTACTGTCACATGTACCGAGGTACAGTGAAAAACTTGTCTTGCATACCATTCGTACAGATCAGTTCATTACATAGTGCATTGAGGTAGTACAAGGTAAAATAATAACAGAGATCAGAATAAAGTGTCACAGCTATAGAGAAAGTGCAGTGCAGGCAGACAATAACGTGCAAGGTCATAACAAGGTAGATTGTGAGGTCAAGAGCCCATTTTATTGTACTAGGGAACTGTTCAATAGTTTTATAATGGCAGGATAGAAGCTGTCCTTGAGCCTGGTGGTACGTGCTGTCAGACTTTTGTATCTATTGCCTGATGGGAGGGGGAGAAGAGAGAATGTCCGGGGTGGGTGGTGTCTTTGATTATGCTGCCTGATTTACCAAGGCAGTGAGAAGTGTAGACAGGGTCCATGGAGGGGAGGCTGGTTTTCATGATGTGCTGAACTGTGTCCATAACTCTCTGCAGTTTCTTGCGGTCCTGGGCAGAGCAGTTGCCATACCAACCAGTGTTGCATCCGGATAGGATGCTGTCTTTGGTGCACTAATAAAAGTTAGTGAGGGTCGACAGGGACATGCAAAATTTCTTTAGCCTCCTAAGGAAGTAGAGGCGCTGGTGAGCTTTCTTTGTTGTGTTGTCTATGTGGTTGGACCAGGACAGGCTATTGGTGATGTTCACTCCTAGGAACTCGAAGCTCTCAATCCTCTTGACCTCAGCATCATTGATGTGGACAGGAGCACGTGCACTGCCCCCCCTTCCTGAAGTCAATGTCCAGCTCTTTTCAGGATGAGACCCTGCATCAGGACTGAGAGTATAAAGGGGAGATAGCCAGTATAAAGAGGTGAGAGGGAGGGGTGAGGCAGGGACTGGCAGACGACAGGTGGAACCAGGTGAGGAGGGAGATGATGAGCAAATGCAGCCAGGAGAGGGAGGGGTGGAGTCTGAAGACAGTGGCTGGCGGGTGATAGGTAGAGACAGATGAGGAGAGAAAAATGTGGGTAGATGGAGCCAGGTGGGGGGCAGGGTGGGGGTAACCTACACTCCCTGTGCTCCTTTCTCTCTTCTTCTGGTTCTCCCCTAGGTCTGTCACTCATCACCAAGTTTCATTCCACTCCCCCTCTTGCTTCTATCTGCCAATCACCCACATACTATACCTTCTGGGTCTCCTATCCCCTCCCACAACTGACTCCATCTACCCATCATCCCTCCCTTAATCTGGTTCCATTTATCACCTTCCCTATTTATCAGATCTTCAGCCTCTTGTACTTCCACTTATCACCTTCCAGCCTTTGTTGCTACCTCCAGGTTACAACATCTGCGACCTCTTGTGTCTCTCACAACACCTTGGGTTCCAGGATTTAGACCCAGTGACGGTGGAGGAACGACAACATATTTCAGAGTCAGAATGGTGTGTGACTTAGAGGGGAATCTGTAGGTGGCAGTGTTCCAGGATAGCTGCTGTTGTGACTGACTAAACTGAGCCACATGGAAGATGTAACTGGGAGATATAGAAATCTTTATTCACACAGTAGATCTTCTGGAGAGAGAGTCAAAGAGAATCTCACTCTCCTTACAATGTTTTATACTGTTTAAACACAAAGATAACAATAAATGATTAACTACAGTTTCAATGGCTATAATCATCTACTTTAACATTTTGAATATAGTCAGGTAACTTTGCAGAATTACATAGTTACAATGGTAACACATCCCAACTAGCAGAATCCTTTTGAATATTCAACAGCAATACACAAAAAGTGCTGGAGGAACTCAGCAGGTCAGGCAGCATCCATGGAGGGAAATAAACAGTCGACATTTCGGGCCAAGACCCTTCATCAGGAATACGAATATGAATTTGAATATTCAATACCAGTGTCTGTTCTGTAGGCTTCAAATTCCAGACACCCAAAATATACTCCTTTTGCCACTGTGTTGAGGGATGACTCCCTGAATATACAACTAGACAGAATATTAAGTGACAAAACAGACCTGTCCTGAACTGTGCATTAAGTAGCCTTTAACATGCTTTAATACAGGAGATGGTCACTTTTTAAAAAAATTTTTTTAAATTTTATTTACAGCGTGGTAACAGGCCCTTCCGGCCCAAGGAGTCCACGCCACCCATTTTAAACCCATATTAACCTACCCATACGTCTTTGGAATGTGGGAGGAAACCAGAGCACCCGGAGGAAACCCATGCAGACATGGGGAGAACGTACAAACTCCTTACAGACTGCGACGGGAATCGAACCCCGATCGCTGGCGCTATAATAGCATCACGCTAACCACTACGCTACCGTGCCACTTAACGCCTTCCCTGATCTCATCCTGAAGTTTTCAATGAGCACCAATTAAATCAACATTCATCTATTGTCTTCCCCGCATGGTTTCAATGGTACAGAATCAGAATGTCCCACACCTAATGATTGGTTTCAATCGCCTTAATGTATTAGTTGAAGGTAAATTGTGAACAGGTTTTATTTCCTGAAGACTGGTTCTCATTTTAATTAATCCATAGTTATGCTATCCATAATTTTATAACTCCAGAATAATCCCTAACACCTGCTGCCTTTTTCCTTCCTAGTGATAAATGTTGTGGGTTGGAGAGAGGCTACAAAGAAGTGTTGTTGAATAGCTACACGGCACCCACAGCAGCCATAGTGCACTGGTGATGAAGTGAATGAATGTTTAAAGTCATAGATGGGGTGCCAGTGAAATGTCCTGGACAGCTTTGACCTCCCTTTCTGTTCTCATCACAATCTTTCCTCTCCTTTCCCCATAAATTCCGCCCCTGGCCCTGCCAACACTGATTTCAGAATGTTGCTGCAGTGATGGAGAGCTACGCGGAACTGCAGCAAGAGCGATTGTCTAGCCTGGTGAAGAGTTACAGCAGCTTTGTGAGGAGCTGGGAGGCTGTGAGGAGGACCAGTGTAGGGGAACCACACCGTCGGCCTGTGGTGACAAAGATGGAAGGCCTACAAAGGCAGGTGAGAAGCTTGTTGCGGCTGAAAACTTGAGGCAGAACTTCACTTCAAGTTCTACCAGAATATCACAATGTAAAATCAGAACCTGTAAAGTGAAAACATTATTGAGAACATTTCAAAAATCCCAGCATCCAACGAGGGAGAAATATTTAATGGAGCTTAGAACCTGAGTTCCGTCCCAGACAGTATTCATTCAGGTTATTTATAGCATATATTATAGAAAAGTTTCCAACTCTCCAGATTTGTCTTACAGTCTCAAGCAATTAATTTTTGTCTCTTGGATGTCGCAGTGAGCACCTTGGAGAAATCACTGTAGAATTTAAAAAAGGATTTTTTAAATTTTCATCGAACACTTTTACATGATTGTCATAAAGATATTGGAGATGGGTACACAGGCTGATTAATTAGGTGAGGCAGGAAGTTAGCTGACAAAATCTAAAACAACAATTATCAATTAACAATAAACATTCTTCAACTGAATGAACAGGGCGAATGAACAGTGTTAATGCAACAAGGTTTCATGTGTGGCTTTTGCCTTATTTAAGTGTGATTGTTATTTTCTTTCTAATTGATCTGTGGTCCTGCAGCAGCCTTCTCCTTCGCCTCCCTCTGCTGCCTGAGTCACATGTCTGCTCACACAAATCCTCTCACTTGCCACTACCCCTGATGATCACTTTAGCCAAGGCTTAAGACATGGGCTTTGCTACCTGACTGACTTATTTACACCAGTGAATATTTTGTATTATTGTACCCTGGTTCAATTCCGGCCACTGTCTGTAAGGAGTTTGTACATTCTCCCCGTGTCTGCGTGGGTTTCCTCCGGGTGCTCAGGTTTCCTCCCACATTCCAAAGACGTACGGGTTAGGAAGTTGTGGGCATGCTAAGTTGGCACCGGAAGCGTGGTGACACTTGCGGCTGCCCCCAGAACACTACGCAAGAGATGCATTTCACTGTGTGTTTCGATGTACATGTGACTAATAAAGATATCTTATCCCTTATCTTATAATAATTCAATTTATTCCAATGCATGTTTTGTCAGCTATTAAACAAAACTGTTGCTAACTGTAGGACATCTTATGATGTGAAGCCCGCATTAAGATTTTAAAATCCCCCATTTTAATCCCTTCCTGGCCTTGTTCCTCTTTTCCTCTATAACCAATAACACTCCTCCTCTCCTGCTACATCCTGGCACCACCTCCACCCCTCCACACTCCACCCCACCTGAGCTCTACTGCTCCTCTGCTCCTGGCCTTGTGTGTACTTCCCTTTTCCCATTCTCCCCATCAGCCGCACAGCTTTCTGGTGGATGATCTGTGGTGAGAATTTAAACTGTAAAGCAAAAAGAGGATATACCAAGCACTCAGTAATATTGATAAACATATGGTATATATGACAACATCAAAGTAATCAGAAAATATAATGAACCTATTTCAATATGAGAGGCTGGATACCTGTCACTGTAAACAAAGTTTGTTCCTTCTCAAACTATCCCAGAGGTTGTCAGTTCTTTTCCTGGACATTTGATCCCTACCCACTTGTGTCTCCATGCTTCCCAACAAATCTTTTAGTATGGCAACTTCTTAATATGCTTCCATTTCGCTATGTTAGAGGTGCTGTTTCAGTTGCATGTTTATAAGTTCCAAGCTACCACTGTATCTAGGTACATATAGTAGGGCCCTTGTATTGGACAGAGAGCCCTTAATCTTCCTGATGATAGGTCAATGTGTTGGAATAAATGCTGCACCAGAACAAGTTTGGGATTATAAATTAACAGATAACATTACTTGAATTTAAACAGGTATCCTTTCAGTTGTCACAAACAGTTCTGCACAGATTCTTAGCATTAGCAGTCTTTGAACTGTGATTATGTTCCGCATGGAGACTGCTCTCTTCAGCCCTTCTGTTAGCCTTAGGCTCTTTGACTGAAAACGGTATAAATATCTAATGCTTACATCCTTTCAATAAAGAGAATGAGGTAACTGCTTCTCTAATACTAGGGTCTAGAAGGTACTGTACATTATAGAATTGTTCAGTAAATAACAATGAGCCGTATTGTCAGTTGCCCAGGAAGTTGGACTCAATCTACTTGTAGTAACATGAAACTGAGCAGAGCAGCAACCTCTCTCAGTAGGTTGACGTTAGTATGATTGAAAAGGCCTAATTTCCCAACACAGTTAAAGCAGTTGATTTACTCCTCAGAGAGCACAGTGCTGGCGCAAGGTGAACACCATGTACTCAGAGCGGAGGCTGCAGCTAGCAGCGGTACTGACCACTACACTGAAACAAGTGGAAGCACAGTCGGGCATTTTCTTGATCAAGCCAGTCATCTCATGGAAGAGAAGGTAAATTGAGAGTTAATCCCGGGACACCAGGTCCATTTAATAAGGATCGGAGGGAAGAGATGGAGCGGTGTACTGAAGGTTAAGCCTAGAGCTGCTACCCTTTAACTAGCTCTGTGTAAGTCTTGGCAACATGCTCTCTATCTGAAGGCTCTTTGGGAGATGGTGCCCGGTGTGCTTCTGGGGTTAAGATACTGGACCTAGCAGTGTAGGACCATTGATTCAGGTACATGTGTACAAATCCCACCACAGCAGCTGGGGAGTTTAAAATGAAGTAGTAAAATAAATGTGTAATTTTTAAAAAAATGCAGTCTCAGAAATAGTGACCAAGAACTGTTGTAAAAATTCATGTGGTTCATTAATAACCTCCAGGGAAGGATGTCTGCTGCTTGTACCTGGTCTGGCCTATCCAGACCCTCCAATGTGGTTGACTCTTGACTGCTCTGGGATTGTCAGGAATAGACAGTCAAATGCTGGCATTACTGGCATCCCATGAATGAACGAAATAAAAGCAATCAATAATACAAACAAATATGTGGAGTAAAAAAGTGATAGCTCAAATCAAACCTCTCAATATTTCAGCACACAGAGACAGACACCAGTTATCCCAAAGTTTAGTTCCTTCTCAAAACTTCTCCCAGGCTTTTTCTTGTGTTTTTCCCATCAGAAACTTGTTAGAAATATTTTTTTTTCAAAATCCTTCACAGCTATATTCTAGTGGAAGACTTCAAAGAATTCGGGAGGAACTTGGAGCAGCTGGAATGTGGTACTCGCTATCACCTAGAGTGGTTCTGGTGAATAGGGTTGATCCATTTATGGTGACTGTGAACGAGAATGGAATTGTTGGACATGCTGATGGTGTTAGGTGAAGTCAGGGTGCATCATCATTGTCCTCGGGGGCCCAGTGACTTGTTAGGCTGGACATTTTATGTAAACTAAAAGAACAATAGTTAACATGGTGCATGGTGGTGTAGCGGTTAGGGTAATGCTATTACAGCGCCAGCGACCCAGGTTCAATTCCTGCCACTGTCTGTAAGGAGTTTGTACGTTCTCCCTGTGTGTCTGCATGGGTCTCCTCCGGGTGCTCCAGTTTTCTCCCACATTCCAAAGATGCACAGGTTAGGAGCTGTGGGCATGCTACGTTGGCGCCAGAAGAGTGGTGACACTTCTGGGCTGCCCCCAACACATTCTCAATAACGCAAAAAGATGCATTTCACCAGGAATATGGAAATTTTTTTTACTTGAAGTGAATCTTGTTTCCCAATCTTGCTTTTGGTTTTAGATTGGACTCTACAAGTAAGATCGGCACATGCAGGAAGAACTCGATAAGGAAAGGACGGCCAAGTAGATTGGCCTCAATGTGTTCCCATGCTGCTGTCGGGCTGATGGGAAGTGAACAGATCTTGGGACAGGTACAGAGTTGATGGAGGTGTAGGGGAGAACTATATACAGTGAGGTTTCCCCATTCTGACTCTATATATCACTAATGTTCCTTTAAATAATATTTTCAGAGCAAGCCTTGCATTTATATAGCATCGTTCATGACCTTGGGATATATCAACGTGCTTTGGTTAACGTAGTGTTTCTGAAAGATAGCCAATTTGTGCACAGCAACCTCCCATTAGCAGAAATATTTGGCATAATGATCTGTTTTCAGTTCATTGAAGAAATAAGAAAACTGAAGCAAACAGAAACTGAAGTAGCCATGTACACAATGTAGCTACAAGAGCAGGTCGGAGGCTAGGAATGCTGCAGCAGCAAGCCCACCTTCTAACTCGCCAAAGCCTGCCCACCAGCTACGAGGCTCAAGTCAGGAGTGTGATGGAACACTCTCCACTTGCCTAAATTAGTGCAGCTTCAACAACACTCAGGAAGCTCAATACTATAAAGGACATAGCAGGCCATCCACAACCATTCATACTCACTCCACCCACCGACACACAGTAGCAGCAGTTTGTACCATCTACAGGAGGCACTGCAGCAACTCACCAACACTCAGTAGACAGCACCTTCCTAACCTACGACCACTACCAGCTCAAAGGACAAAGGCAGCAAAGGCACGGGGAACACCACCACCTGGAAGTTGCCCTCCCAAGCCACACATCATCCTGACTTGGAAATATATTGTCATTCCTTTACCATCGCTGGGTCAAAACTCTGGAGCTCTCTCCCTTACAGCATTGTGGGAATACCCACATCTCAAGGACTGCAGCGGTTCAGGAAGGCAGCTCACCACCACCTTCTCAAGGGCAACTAAGTTTGGGCAATTAAATGCTAGCTCAGTCTGTGAAGCCCACGTCCCTTGAATGAATATAAAAGAAAGGGAATCTTTAAAGGTGGAAGGGGCAGAGGAGTGCTTTTTTTAAAGAAATAGTACATTGAAATCATGATTTTATTAATATCTGGAATACGCTACCCAAGGGCGTGGTTGAGATAGGTTCTCTCACAACATTTAGGAAACATCTGGACAAGCACTTGAATCGCATAGAAGGCCATGGACCAAATGTGGGTAAATGGGGCTAGTACAGGCAAGTACAATGGTTAGGATGGATATGGTGGGCCAAAGGGCCTGTTTATGTGCTGTATGACTCTATGAGAGAACAGCTCCTGCCTTTCACATCTACCTGACAGAGCAGGTGGCTCTTTGGTTTAATGTCCCATCCAAAAGAAGGTACCAGAAGGGTGAGGCTGGATTCCGTGCTCAAGTCTCTAGAATGAGACTTGAACCCACAATCTTTGGCTGATTGGCCCTCATGGGAACCAACTCCTTGTGCCAAACAGACTTTGGATGATTGACTTTTCCCTGCACTCTCAACTGAGGAAACCTTGATGGGATGCACAAAGCAGCTCCCTGAGGTGAGGCTGTCCCTGAAACTCACCAGCGGTAGATCTCTTAGAGAAAGGGCCCTGAACGATGGATTCCTTGTAGGTCCATCTGGGGGAGTGGCAGGACAATGGCAAAGCAAGGACAAAGTACCTCAGGGTTAACTGATGCTTATGAGTTACTTTGTTTGCTGTGTACTGTAAAATTCAGATATTCTGCTATCGGAACATTCGGAGATCCCAATGGTTCAACATCTGGCTCACCAGATGATATTTGACACACTCCCTTCCAACTCACCGTTACCCTCTTTCTCATACTCACAGATTATCAGGGTCCAGTTCCTGCATTCACTTTCCATTCGCTGGGGCCCTTGTTCCATGCACTGGGGCTTCAGTTCCCACACACCCTTTCAACTCATTGTGATCCTAGTTCCCACACTCTCTCAACCGGAAAGTTTATTATAATACTGTGTAGCAACTTTTAAAAAAAAGTGAGTTCAAAGTATTTTGGGGTATGAATAGGAATAACATCCAGTAGTCAGGAAATCTACTAGTGCAGCATCACCAAAGTCCCGCGCGGTGCCGGATTATTGGAATTTTTCTCTCGTTTGTTTCCTCCAATTTCCATGTTGGACTTAGCCATTTTATGAGGGGCAGTGCACTCCAGTGGTCTGAAATGACCTGTATCATGGGGGCACCCAAGGGAGCCTCCAGCACGGGTGTTGCCCTCAGCTGCCAGCTTCAGGCCTTCGACCTTGTGCTGGGGTATTTTCCTAACAAGAGTTCCTAAATCATTCTCCCAGAGTAGTGATCCAGTGCCTCAGCATCTCATTCCAAATGAAAAACACAATGATGCTGGAGGAACTCAGCAGACCAGGCAGCATCCGTGGAGAAAAGCAGGCGGTCAATGTTTCGGGTCAGGACCCTTCTTCAGGACCTCATTCTGAAGCTGGGAGTTCCCACCTGACAGTAAAAGGTCTGGTAACCCAACTCCTTGTCACTGAAGGAAGGTGTCACCTGTACAGGTGCAGGTCCATCAGTCAGTGGGTAGTGCCTACTTGCTGAAGGATTAGGTACGCCAGACTCCTTCGGATTAGGATTTCTGAGACTACCAAATGATCTCAATTGGATGGTTTGAGGAAGTGAATTTTGAGGGGGAGAAGAGGGATGGAGAGAACAGGGAAAGATTGAAGATGCAGAGTAAGGAAAGATGATGCATCCAGAATCCCAAAAGAGCAGAGAGTAGATTTTGAAGAGCGGGCTTTATTGGGTTGTCAAAGTTCACCCGTGGTCTGTAATGAATCTGACAACAGCAGAACCAAAGAACTTATGATAAATGTTTTATTAGTTTTCGCTAGCGGGAGTGAGGGATACAGAGAAAGAGTAAACAGTGTAACTGTAGCTCTGTACTGATACCCACTCAAAGAAGACTTGGTTACAGCGTATCTTTATACTCATTTTCATGGGAAAGCTAGGTGGGAAGTTACACTTACACAGGCAATTGTTTACATCAAGTTTTTAGCATAACAAGATATGTCTAAAAAACTACTTCTTTCCCACTTACACCTGGCATTAAAACTAGACAAAACTAATATCACCCCATGCCTGAGATCATTCTTTACTCTGGGAAGCCACTGACAATGAGAAGCATACCATTAACCCTTACATTGCCAGTCGTTAACCCTTGCATTCTCAGCTATCTTTCACAAGGTTAACATGCAGAGTGTGCTATTCCTTTCCCAGCCACTCCGTACTGTGAGTAAAGTTTGCAGTGAAAAGGGCTGGCATGAGAGTGAGACTCGCTCACAGCCTCTGGAGAGGTCAGAGACCACAGGCAAGACCTGCCCCGCCACAACACCACGGCTTCCCGAGATGGACACGAGGGTTTTCTGTGTAACCAGTGCCAAGTAAGTGGAGCTGAAAGGTACACGCTCTACAGCAGGCTGGCTTGTGTTCACATTCATGTCTGTGCGATGTATGTACAGTCACATAGATGATTTCCTTGCATTCAAATTCCCCAGGAATATTTATTTAAGTTCCCTCGCTGCCACAGGAAGATTCAACTTTGTACCTCCAGGCAAGGAATCCAGGCTTCTGCCGATCAATGCAGTAACTTGACCACTGTGCGGCCACCCCTGTGTCAATGCTGGTGATTAATGAATATTGGTTGAGATGCTTGAAACCTCTTGTGCTGTCCTTCAAAGAGTGCTTGGGATCCTTTACAATCTGCCAATGATCTCATCTGAAAGACAGCCACCCATCCCTCCCACACTGCAAATAGACATGGATCTTTCCAGGAGGTACATATTTCCTGGTCCCTCTTTTTCCCTAAATCCAGAGTTCAAATGCTTCAACTCAAGCCTGAAATTCCTGGCCTTGTCATAACCCTAAGAGCCCCAACCCAGCCTCTCTACAGCACTCACAGACAGACACAGCTGTCACACTGGGCTGAACCGCGTATAAACAGGCAGCCCGATCAACTGAATCAAAAATAGGCAGTGATGCAAGGTGGGCTGCTCTCTCCCTCATTTTATACCATCGAGCACACTCTAATTCTGCTCTACTGGTGCACGAGCTGCCAAGTTCATCCTGAGCTGCACCCCTGTCCATTGGTGGAGCCAGTTTAAGAGGAGTAATAACAGATTACATTGGAAAACCGAGTGTTTTATTCCATTTGTGCATTTCACAACAAGGATCTGTGAGTCTGGTTATACCAAAGCAGTGAAATCAGTTGTCAATCCAAAAAAAAATGAAATCAATCATCATCAGCAAAGTGTGAAATTGATCGTCACTCCAATAGAATATACAGTAACTCTGATAATCTGGCATCCTCTGGACTGTTGGTGTGGGGCTGGCAGACGAGTAGATTACTCTCATTAATACCCTAGCACACTTTTAATTCACTTTTTTTTAGATGTTAGACAGTAGTATAATAAATTTTCCAGTGAACTGGATGATTTTCAAGGGGCCTAGGTGAGTTTAAAAAGAATGCAGGAATGGGGCCCCAGTGAGTTTAAGAGGAGATGACTGAGGGCTGGAGCCAGGTCTTGCAGACCTAGCTTCAGACCACCTTCTTAGTCTCCCAGCACAGTGAGATGTCCGTAAGGGAAAGCTGCCGACTGGCACATTCCAGGCTGCAGGAGTACGTGCTGAGGGGCGCACTGAAGCTGGGTGCAGCCAATGCAAAGTCTCTGAGAGGAAGGACCACAGTCTGGGCTCTTTCCACTACCACACATGGAGGGGTGGCGTTGGGTGGGGAAGCCCCTTGAACAATGAAAGGGATATCACCTCAGGGCGCCACGTGAATGGCAATGGTGCTATGTTTTTCTTCTTCTAGGTTCACACTAATTAATGTAATGACCATGAATGTAGAAGTTCTTTGCACTGTTTCTTCCTTTGTATGTATTTTTATTATGGATAAAGTCTATTTTTGAAATTAAAAAAAACTTCTTCACCTGAGGCTTCACCGCTGCCAGAGATGTTCTGGTGTTCATCTTCACACGGGTAGAAATAAATTCTGGATGGAAGTCTTGGTTTTGCTACAGGTGAAATGTTCATAGAAAAGTTTTTGCTGGACATCTTTTAAGCATGTCGAAAGATGGGTCCTGGTGAGTTTAAGGGGAGCGCAGAAACCAGGGCTCTGGTGATTTTGAAGGTAGCACAGAAACCAGAACTAGGTGAGTCAGATAGTGGACCACTGGGATTTCTGAACAACAGTACAGTGGATTATTGGAGTTTTACTGCATATCGAGGATAAAGCCTGCTGTACAGGAAGCATGATGAAAAACACTATGATGCTGGAGGAATTCAGCAGGCCAGGCAGCATCCGTGGAGGACAGCAAGCCATCAATGTTTTGGGTCAGGACCCTTCTTCAGGACTGAAGATAAGAAAAGGGGAAGCCCAATATATAGGGAGGAGTAACAGAGCAGTGATAGGTGGACAAAAGAGGGGAGGTGGGGTGGGGACAAGGTGGTGACAGGTAGATGCAGGTTAGAGATAGTGATAGGCAGGTGTGGGGGAGGAGGGGAGAGCAGATCCACCGGGGGATGGGTCAAAGGTAAGGAGAGAGAGGAAAAAAAAGGTAAAAGTAGAGGCTAGGAAAGGGAAGAAGAAAAATGGTTGGGGGGGGGGGTGTTGTGGGGATTACTTAAAGTGGGAGAATTCAATGTTCATGCCGTCAGGCTGCAAGGTTCCAAGAAATGAGGTGCTGTTCCTCACGGGGGGGGGGGGGGGGGTGGGGGGGGGGGGTGGAGCTGTGAGAGAGACTCACAAACCTCCCGTTGAAGGGAGGAAGAAAACTTCTTCAAAGTGGTACACAGAGGGGGAGCAGTGAGGGAGGGGCTCGAAGCAGTTCTCCAAGTAAGTGAAAACCAAAGAAAAACTGCAGATGCTGGAAATCTGAAATAAAATCAGAAAATGTTGGAAATGTTCAGAAGGTCAGACAGCATCAGTGGAAATACGAACAGCGTTAACACTTCAGGTCCAGGACCCTTCTGAGATTGGACAAAGTCTTCTGGATCTGAAATGTAACTCTGTTTCTCATTCCACTGATGCTGCCTGACTTGCAGAGCATTTCCAGCATTTTCTGATTTGTTTTTACCCAAGTTAATGCACAGTTTAGAAATGTTGTGAATTGTGAGGGAGACAGAAAACACAAGTGGAAATGGGGAGCCATGTGATAAATTGGAATTGGTTTATTATTGTCACTTGTGCCGAGGTACAGTGAAAAACTTGTCTTGCATACCGATCGTACAGATCAATTCATTACACAGTGCATTGAGGTAATACAAGGTAAAATAATACAGAATGCAGAGTAAAGTGTCACAGCTACAGAGAAAGTGCAGTGCAGGTAGACAATAAGGTGCAAGGTCATAATGAGGTAGATTGTGAGATCAAGAGTCCATCTTATCGCACTAGGGAACTGTTTAATAGTCTTATAACAATGGGGTAGAAGCTGTCATTGAGCCTGGTGGTACATGCTTTCAGGCTTTTTATCCTCTGCCTGATGGGAGGAGGGAGAAGAGAGAATGTCCAGGGTTGGTCGGGTCTTTGATTATGTTTGCTGCTTTACTGAGGCAGTGAGGAGTATCCATGGAGGGGAGGCTGGTTTCCATGATGTGCTGAGCTGTGTCCACAATCTCTGCAGTTTCTTGCAGTCCCGGGCAGAGCAGTTGCCATACCAAGCCGTGATGCATCCAGATAGGATGCTTTCTATGGTGCATCGATATTAAATTTAATGCTGAAAGATGCAGCAATGAAAAGCAAAATAATACCAAAATGATATAGAGGTCACAATACCAAAATGATATAGTAATCAAGAGATCTGGGGTCATTTGCACAGAAATCTTTGGAATGGGGTTGGATTGAGAAGTCTAAAAAGCACAAGGGATCCTGAGATTTATAAATAATGGCATAAGAATACATAAGCAAATAAGTCATGATGAACCTTGTGTTCAGTCTGGGCAGCACTCACTAAGAACGATGTGAAGACCTTCGGGAGTATGCAGAAGAGATTTACAAATGATTCCAAAAAAGAAGAACTTTAGACTTGTTCTCTTGGGTTGGGAGAGGATCTGATAAAGGAATTTGAAACCAGGAAGGGTACAATCAGATTAGCTAGAGAGAAGTTGTTCAGGGACATAGAATGAAAGCAAAATAACCAAGAGAAATCTTTTTTAATGAATAAGTGGTTAGAGTCTGGAATGGAATGATAGGAGGAGTAGATGATGGAGATTCAACAGTGGCTATCAAAAGAGAGCAGGATAAGGAATGAATTAATGGGGCTCTGGGAAGTGGATGGGAAAGTGTGACTAGCCAGATTGCTCTTATATACAGCTGGGGCAACACAGTGGCGCAATCCTGACTTCAGGTGCTGTCTGTGTGGAGTTTGCACACTCTCCTGGGTTTCCTCTGAGTGCTCCGGTTTCCTCCCACATCCCAAAGATGTGCGGGTTGGCAGGTTAATTGGCCACAGTAAATTGCCCTTAGTGCGTAGGTGAGGGGTGGAATCTGGGGAGAGTTGAGGAGAATGGGGAGAGAATAAAAAAAGCGTTTAATGTAAGATTGGTGTGGTTGATGACCGGTGCAGACTCGGTGGGTTGAAGTGCCTGTTGCCATGCTGTGTCTCTCTATGACTCAATGACAATTTGATGATATAGCCAAATCTTTGGGAAAAAGACATTTAGCTCATTGAATATACTGACTTAAAATTGACCAAGAATTGACCAAAATTTCCTGTCTCTGTTCCCCCCCCCCCCCCCACCCCCAACCCATGCCAGGAAGAACTATGGGAGTAACATCCAGTCGTCAGGAAGTCTACCAGTCCAACGTCACCAAAGTCCCACGGGGTGCCGGACTATTGGGACTTTTAAAACTGACAGCAAGCTGTGAAAGGAGTCACACAAACAGGACTTACCCAAGGGCACAATTTATGTGGTTTCTTCACAGACTTCTTATGATGTGACTGCAGAATTTTCAAGTCAACAAGTAAGTGTTCACTTGAGTCAGAACAACAAAGTTGACGACGAGGACTAATTTAATCAAGCAATTCCTGGTATCAGAAGCTTATTTGGAAACGGTTGGTATCAGCAAGTAGCAGGGATTTGTGTCAATCAGTTGTCACAGGTGTAAGTTTTGAATTATAGAAGTGGTACTTGGGGGGGGGGGCAAACCTTCAGAACACGCAAGGAAACTGCAGATTAATTCCCTGTACAGATGGGAATGAGCTTCTTGGGTGATTGCCAAGGTGAACTCTGAACAGAGTCTGAATTAGAGAAAAGTACATGTGAGCTGCAGTTACAGTTTAAGAGTTAGAGCTATGTTACGTCATTAGAGTACGGTGGTCAAATCAGTGCATAATGATTTATAATAATATAGCATGTAATTTTGTGTTGTTTGTAATATTCTGTCATTATTTGTAATGCTTTATGTTTTATTAGTTGCAGTGTTTAAACAGTTTTAATAAACTTCTAAAAGAGTTCAGGGTGCCTGCTCTATGAATCTTAACTGGGTTTACCCCACCTGGATGGGCTCAGGATAACAAACAATAGGTATAAGGAACAACTTATTAATGGGACAAATGGCCTCCTTTGCTATAGTGAGCCTCAGGAAGGTTTAACATTAACTACTGAAATGAACAACGGCGGCAGTTTCACTCATTTATTCCCCTGTTCCTGTTGTTGGAGAGTTGCATATATAATCTGTGGAAAGAGGGAATGAATCCCAGTGCTCAGAAGGTAGGAACCATTTTCTGTGTCAACAAACCATCCCCCACCACCATCTTTCTCCACTGGAATCATAGCTTGAACAACTGAGTAAAAAATCTCTGCTTTCAGCCATCTGGTTACAATGACTGACTGACTACAAATCAAGGTCCCCAGTGGATTTCACGGTTCAGATATTAGCAACAATAAGTGTCCTTACCAGGCTAGTTTAAGTGCTGCGCCTAGATGTTAAATCATTAGACTCCCTGGTCTGTATTGCACTGTTTAAATTTTTAAATGACAAGCTGTTTATATCACTTTGTGATTTTGTATAATGCTGCTGGTCTGAAGTGTGAAAAGTTTACCAACATTGTGAAGATCAGGCTGCTGTGAAACAGCTCAGTTGCCTGAGATAAAGCAGCCAAGGATTGTCATAACCCCTGTTCCACCGAATCTCAATTCTCTTTGAAAAGATCCTGATGTGCAATAAGGCCCTTAGTTTATACAGCTTGAAGTGAAATTTCAAATAATTGTAACTATGTCTGAAAATTGCATTTTGAATTGTATTCAATCAGCCAGTGAATTCTGTACAGTGAAACCTCTCAGTCACCAACTGTTATGGTACGTAATGTACTCACTGGGTGAAGCAGACAGTGCCATATGGATCAGATCGTTAGTATTCAGTTCCCTGTTCCGCACATCTCCGCAGTAACACTGCTGACAATGGGAAATCTAGGCTATTGGGAAGCCCTATTGATTTCCTTATTGTGGCTTTTTATTGAACTTCCATCTTCAACCCTACCTGGGTAGCCAGCCCATTTATCTGTCTGTGAAATCAGGACCTGTTTGCTTCTGTGCTTTTGCTGTCTGCATTTATTCACAATCTATTCCATGAATTGTATAATCCAGCAAAATGTCAGCAAGTTTCAACAGGCTTGTTGAATAATTTTCCACCAACACCGAACCTTAAACACTATTAATTGGTTTCTTAGATTGATAAAGGTTTAGTTGAAAAGTGTTTTTTTTAAATTTTGAAAGACGGAGGGAAATCCAAAGAGAGGGCCAGTTGAAGGTACTGTCTCCATACAGACTTCTGGTGTCCAATTTCTCTGCTGTCTATGCAGGAAGCCACTCCAATCGCCACTTACTATAACAATTTGATGAACTTGGATTATGTTTGAAACCTCAGTACATGGGGTGTCTGCGCTGCAGCACTGGGAAATGGCACCATTTGGATTCACGCCCATGGCCTTCCACACTTTGAGTGGAGAGCTGCCAGGCAATAGCTTTCCCAGCAGGATGTTGGGAATAATTCCAAGGAATGTGGATCTGCTGCCAGACAACAGGACAGAATGAGGGGCGGTCAGGGAGCAGGGAAACCCTCTCTTCCACCATGGACAAGGATTACAGAGTGAAAGCCTGCACTCATTCTCTCCCTGCAAGAAGACCAGCAAACATTCATTGTGATTACACTGTTCTTGCACCAAATGTTCAATGGCTAGTATTCCTGAGTATTAAATTCTGCTTTGCCACTGTTCATTGATACTGTTTCTGTTGTTTTTGTAGATCCTATAGTTACAGATGCTTCATATATCAAAACAAAAATTCTGTTTTTACCATATGCCACCCCCCCCCACCCCCAGAGTAATTCAACTGGAACTGAGGATCGAGATGTGGGTGGAAAGGGTTGGAGAGGGATGAATTTGAATCCAGAGGAGGAATGCATGTGGGTGGGTGAGCATCCACATAATAAGGAGACCAGAACTTCCTAATGTGCTTGAACCAAGACTGTAAATACATGTAAGGTAACTTCTCTTCAGCCAGCTCAGTAGTGCAGGGAGTAAAGCTGCTGCCTCACTGCTCCAGCACCTTGGGTTCTACTCTGATTCTGTCTGGAGTTTGCACATTCTCCCACGTGGGGTTTCTCTTGGTGCTCTGGCTTTCTCTGACATGCCAAAGACGCGTGTGTTGGTAGGTTAATTGGCCGCTATAAATCGCTCCTGGTGTGTAGGTGGGTGGTAAAATTGATGGGAATGCAGGGAGAATAGGTTACAGGGATAATTAGTGAGGGAACAGGATGAGCTCTGTGAGCTGGCAGAGACTCAATAGGCCAACCAGAAGGAAGAAAACATAGAAATATGGATGCTTAGTGATAAGTGGGCAGTGCTTGCTGTATGTTGTTTACCATCTATCCACAGACTTTTGTAGGTTCTTTGAGAAGCAGCTGGAACGTTTACAGCAGGGTGCTCAGTCTGAGCAGAAAAAAGCAATACTGCGTCTCCTTATCCAGTCCTCACTGAAGCATGCCGAGGGTCAACTGGAATATTTCAATTCATTGTGGAATTATGATGAGAAATGAAGAGGAAAAGAAAAGTGGGGTTGAGAGAGAGAGGAGGAAAACAATGCAAAAGTAATAACATTTAAATTTATTTAAAAAAAATCTGAAACAATAAGTAAATTCAGAAGGAATGAGTATAAAAGTGCAGTAAAGCTCTAATAATCTGGCACCCTCAGGACTTTGGTGGTGCTGGACTGGTAGATTTTTCAGATCCTTGTATGTTATTTGTCATGGAGTTACGCAGCACAGAAACACTCCCGTCACCCCAACTCGTCCATGCTGACTGAGCTAGTCCCATTTGCCTGTATTTGGCCCATAAACCTTTCCTGTCCATGAAACTGTCCAAATGTCTTTTACATGTTGTAACTGTACCCGTCTCTCCCACTTCCTCTGGCAGCTCGTTCCATACACCCACCACCCTCTGTGTGGAAAAACTTGCCCCTCAGGTCCCCTTTAAATCTTTCCTCTCTCATCTAAAACCTATGCCCTCTAGTTTTAGACTCCCCTACGCTGGGGAAAAAGACTGCGACCCTCCACCTTATCTATGCCCCTCATGATTTTAATACCTCTGTAAGGTTACCCCGCAGCCTCCTATGCTCTGGGGGAAAAAAACCCCTAGCCTATCAAGTATCTACTTGTAACTCGAGCCCTCCAGTCCTGGTAACATCCTTGCTGATTTCTGCACCCTTTCCAGCTTAATGACATGCTTCCTATAACTGGGCGACCAGGACTGCGCACAACACTCCAAGTGCGGTTTTGTATTAATACCCCACTATTAATCTATTTTTTTAGCTGTTACACGGCATAATGTTTTCCAGTGAACCAGGTTAAGTTTAAAGGGAGTGTGAGGACCAGGGCCTTAGTGGCTGGAAAGGGAGCATGGCAAACAACATGTGGTGAGTCAGATGCCAGACTACTGGATATCTGAATAGTTGGATAGCGGATTATTGGAGTTGTATATCTGTAATTAATCAATGCCTGAGCGGTTGGTTCACACCAATTACAACCTACGATGTTATTTAAAATTCACACAGCTGAATGTATTAAGCCCTATTTTATTTGACCACTTTACTCGTTAGTCAGTGTGTAAGACTAGCAACTTTACATTTTTCCAATGCCGGAGTGCTGAAGATCTAGGTACGGCATGCTGTGAAGAAGCTGTTCCAGCATTTAACAGTGAGTGTTCGGATGCTGGAAGATGCTGTCTGCTTTACCCTAAATTAGTACCGAGCACAGGTAGCCTCTCCATGATTATCCAAGCAAAATCAAGGCCAATATATTTTAGAAAAAATTTCAGACACTTGCAAAGGATTTTGTTTTTGGCATGTGGTGCCTCAGGAGTGAGGGATGTTACATTGGCAGAATGAGTACAATTCTGTGTGGGTTATCACGTAGGTGGAGTTTAATGCAAAAGACTGAAAATTCATCTTGAATTTAATGGTGACTGCAGCTTTAATTTACACTTCTGACTATTGTTTTCAGAGGTTGCATTATCATCCTGACACATGCCATGCTGCCTACCTGAAATTACTCAGTCGTGATTCAGGTACTCACTTTGAGCAGAACAGCAAAAGCTTTTGCTTCATTGGAAAGGAAAGTGAACATGTTATTCCGGATCGTGATTACCTCTATTAGGTAGCGTGGGTGTAAAGTGATTTCAAAAGTAATTTAACCTAATGTAGCGCATTCGATTCCTTTCAACAATGCTGGCGATTTGGTGGGGGGGGGGGGGGGATATTACGTCAAACCCTGTCTGCAGATTGGAGTGAGCTTTCCCATATTAATGGCTTTAGGTTCTGAAAATAGTGGGGAACAGTAGCGTGGTCGTCATGTTGTCAGACTTGTAAACTACACCTCCGGTCAATGTTCCAGAGATTTTTGAGTTCAAGTCTCACCACAGCATTTGAAGAATAATCTGAACTTTTAAAAAAATGCTTTCAATAATTTGCTCATTCTTGTGAAGGATCTCCAACTGGAAATGTTAACTCCATTTCTTTTTCCACATATGTTCCCTGAACTGCTGAATTTTTCCAGCATTTTCTGTTTTTGTTTTAATAATTGTAGTGTGTGTAATAGTTGGTCCTGAACAATAATTCCTGCTTTAAGCCTGTCCCACCTTTAAGGATTGTGTCATATGACTAACTGCTTTCCGGTTTGCTACAATATGTGGAGGAAGATAACCTTGAACAAAATACATTGTCGGAGATCCTTGTGTATTGTGTAAGAAACTGTACACTGCTATAGATTTCATTAGAGATAAAACACCACATTCTACATGGGCAATGAGGATAGTGCGGCACAGTGACAAAATCACTGAGGACATTGAGCGACTGATGCAAGCCTGAAGTCCAGAGGAGCACAAGGAACAAGCGATAATGTCTATGAATAAAGAGACAAGTGAAAGACAGAACAAAATGGTAGTTCAGTCCCAGACAGGATTACAATACAGCATGGGAGCACCACCATTCAAATCATGGGGTCATAGTAACAGATAGGTACAGCATGGAAACAGGCCCTTCGGCCCATTGAGTCTGTGCCAACCATCAACCACCCATTTACACTAATCCTACCCTAACCCACTTGATTCTCCCCACATTCCCATCACCTACCCCCAGATTCTACCACTCACCTACACACTAGGAGCAACTTACAGCGGCCAATAAACCTGCCAAACCGCATATCTCCTGGGATGTGGGAGGAAACCGGAGCACCCGGGGGAAACCCACACCGTTACAGGAAGAAAGTGCAAACCCCAAACAGACAGCGCTCGAGGTCAGGATTGGACCCAGGTCATGTGGTGCATGTATGGAGATGGTCTTCGAGGTGAATGACAGGGTGAGGCTGAAAATGTTCAGAATGAGATCAAATGTGAATGCAAGAAGATGATCCAGGTGGTGGAAATAAGGAATGATACTCATGAGATGTTGGTGAAATTATTTCCCATTTAATGAACCACAGAAAAGCAGCCAAATCATTTCAGCCCAGTGACATCAGAGATTGTGAAGAGCTGTAGGTTTGAAACCAGTAATCAGACGTCAAGGGAGATTAATATTTATATAGTTGTTCTAAAAATAACTTTGGTATATTCCTGGATATGGCATTCTGTGAGTGTGGATCAACCGATGAGCACATCCAGTCCAAGTTATTAACCTCGCTGAAGCTAATGAATGGGCACACAAGATAGCTACATCTGTGGAAGTGGCCTCTAAACCTGTAAAGGAATTTTGGCTGGCACACAATGTTACTGCAACTGTGGTATGCAGACCAAAGATAGGAGCTTGGGCATCAAGTCTGGCTCCTGTGGGTCAGGCAGCAAGCCCTGCTCCTGTTGCTGGGGGGAATCACTCAGCTCAGTGTATCACATCAGGGCAGCAGAATTTTTTAGTTGCAAAAAGCAAGGGTACATAGGGCCAAAGAGGGTACAGCAAGCCGGAGCAACAGCCCTCAAGCACAGTTCCAAGGAAGTGAAACATTTACAGTAAGAAACACACGTTTGTTTTCACATAATATTGAATAGGAGCAACATTGTGAGAAGTGCATTTTAGATATCATATACACCACTCGTGATTAAAAAAAAAGTAGCAATTCCAAAATTATGATTAATAACCAAGAATCAGTATGAATAGTGATGCAATTTGCTAATTGCTTCATTGTAAGATAAGATATTTATTTATCAGTCACATGTACATCGAAACACAGAGTGAAATGCGTCTTTTTGCGTTACTGAGAATGTGCTGGGGGGGCAGCCCGCAAGTGTCGCCACTCTTCCGGCACCAACATAGCATGCCCACATATCCTAACCCGTACGTCTTTGGAATGTGGGAGGAAACCGGAGCACCTGGAGGAAACCCACACAGACACATGGGGAGAACGTACAAACTCCTTACAGACAGCGGCGGGAATTGAACCGGGGTCGCTGGCGCTGTAATAGCGTTATGCTAACCGCAGCACTGAATGAAGGAACTGCTTCGTTCAACACAGAAAAAGCTGCAAACACTCAGCAGGTCATGCAGCATCTGTGGAAAGAGAAACAGAGGTAATGTTTCAGGTTGGAGACCCTTAGTCAAAGATATTGCCTGTTCTAATGAAGAGTCTTCGACCTGAAACATTCTCTTTCCACAGATGCTGCCTGATTTGCTGAGTGTTTCCAGCTTTTTTTGTTATTTCAGATTTCCAGCATCTGCAGGTTTTTTGATTTTCATGATGGTACCCAAGCCAAACAAGTCTTTTCAGCTCTGTGAAGATTATAAAGTGACTCTTTGAAGAGTGGTAGGTAACAAACAGTATCTTCTGCCCCCATCGCAAGATTTATATTGCAAATTGGCAGGGGCAGTATGTTTGATATGTCACGTGCCTACGTCTAGTTTAATGTAGAAATGATGAAGAAAGCCAATGCAAATTGACAACTAACACCTACAGGGGCTTGCACTTGTACACCAAGCTACCCAACATGCATATTAATCATCAGAAATGTTCCCAATCATTATGGATAAGATGCTGCAGGGTTCCAGCATGGCCAAAGCCATCAGAATAACATTATAATTGCAACTGTTAAGGAAGAGGAAAACCTTTGGATACCTGAAGAAGTGTTTAGAAGACTTCATCGGCATAATGTCAAGCTTAAAGAAAGAAGATGTGCTTTCCTGTAGAAAGAAGTGAATAATTTATGTTCCTAAGAAGACAGAAATGTCTGCCGCCGGTTGAAGAGAAAGTGGGGCCATGATCAGTTTCAGAAAACCATAAATGTGGCTGAGCTCTAGTCAGTTCTGGGCATGATCCAATCCTACATGAGATTTCTACCTCACTTTGCCACAGTGTGACTCGTCTTATCAACTGTTAAAGATTGAACCATGGTGGTGAGGAAAAGGACAGCCAAGGACTTATTATTGGTGCAAGAAAAACCTCAGACAGTGAATCCTTTAGCATTACACCCGTTGTGTGCTAAAATTTGCTGGCGATGCTTCTTACTAAGGAGTAGGGCAGTGGTCAGCTAGATCTTGGTCAGTAGTCTTGAGAAGCCTATTATTTGAGTCACACAAGATGAAAATAAAAATGTTTGGATGAAGAGGAGTCATTGGAAGTTGTAAAGTTTCACCACAAATTTGCGGTGAGAAGACCATTCATACCAGTAATGAACAATGATCCCTTGTTGCCTGTTCTGGAACTAAAATCTGCTATTCCCGTGAGGGCAGCACCAAGAGGTGAGCCATTCTACTGTCTCTACACAACTATGACATTGAGTACAGAACATACAAACAAAAGTCTGCAGCAGACAGCTTGCCAAGTAAGTACCTTATGAAGAAGCAAATATAGAAAGCATATGTTATATTCTACAGGTGGTAGAAGACATTTTCCCCATGACAACAGTGGAGATAGCTGGAGCTAGCATAAAGACCTGACTTTGATGGAAGTGTATAAACACACGTTAAATGCATGGACTATTCAGAAACTGGATTCAACGAAGGCATTTCATCAAAGATGATAAGAATTGTACACCAATCAAAAATGCATAAAAGGGGACACAGAATACCGACTGATGGAATTGTAAAGCGGGACTATGGAAGAATTCCATGCAGAGTGTTTCGTTATAATGAATATGAAGGCAATGGCTAGAAGTTTTGTCTATTGGAATGACATATACCTAAGTAGATGTAAGAGTCTGCCAGGATTGCAGAACACAACCTCTTAAAGTAACACTCCAGGCATGGAAGTTGTCCACAAGGCAATTCCAACAGGTCTATATTAATTATTATGGAAAAGGGGTGAATACTATTTAGTATTTATCAACAGTCATTCAGAGTGGCTAAAATCATTCCTCTCAACAGGATGCATACACTGTCTTCCAGAAGAGGTCATGACAGACAACGGTCCACAGCTTAGATTGGTTCAGTTTGAAAACTTCTGCAGAGCAAGGAATAATGCACAGGTTTACTTCTCCAGCTTTGAAAAGGGAAATGTGTCAGGTCCAGAATCCCTTGTCATAAACATGAAATTTGGATCCCTCAGCAAAATAGTTGACAGATATGTTTCAATCAAGTCCACTCTTATTCTTTTAAACTCCAGCAGATACAAGCCTAGCCTGTCTAACCCCTCCTCCTAAGACAACCCACACAGTCTATAACCGGAGTCCAGGCACCGGTCCCTGTAAATCACAGCTTGCTGACCTGAGAATGACCAACTTATTCTCACTTTTTTCTTCAATTTTCTTTGCAACTAACAATACAACTGTTAGCGAATTATTTGCTGTACCCACAGCCTAGTCTTTTGCACTTCACGAAACAGGACACTTAGATCCCTTCTTTCTCCAACCAAATGGACTATTTCACACTTTGCCACTCTGCATTTCATTTGCCAGATCTCTGCCTCTGCTTCATATCGCCTTGTAGCCTCACCATGCCCTCAACGGCAATTATATTTTTTTATGTGAGGAGACCAAAACTTTGTCAACCAAACACGACAACTTTTTTGGCCATCAGAGGACCTCCTTTATATTGATGGAAAGCCTCATGTTGTTAAGCCAAAAGTCCTTAATAAAAGATTCTGGTTTGTAAACTTCATTTCTTAACATCAAAGTTATAATCTAGAAACATAGAACACTACAACACAGAACACAGGCCAATCGGACCTTCTAGTCTGTGCCGAAACTTTATTCTGCTAGTCACATTTACCTGCACCCAGTCCATAACCCTCCAGACCTCTCCTGCCCATGTATCTATCCAATTTATTCTTAAAACTTAAGAGTGAGCCCGCATTACCATCAGATGGCAGCCCGTTCCACACTCCCACCACTCTCCCTAAACCTTTCCCCTTTCACCCCAAAACCATGTCCTCTCATACTTATCTCTCCTAACCTAGGTGGAAAGAGTCGACTTGCATTTACCCTGCCTGTACCCAACATAATTTTGGAAACAGAGATGAGATGAGATGTCTTTATTAGTCATACATACATTGAAACACACATTGAAATGCATCTTTTGTGTAGAATATTCTGGAGGCAGCCCGCAAGTGTCGCCACGCTTCCAGCACCAACATAGCATGCCCACAACTTCCTAACCCGTACGCCTTTGGAATGTGGGAGGAAACTGGAGCACCCAGAGGAAACCCACGCAGACACAGGGAGAACGTACAAACTCCTGACAGACAGCGGCCGGAATTGAACCCAGGTCGCTGGCGCTGTAACAGCGTTGCGCTAACCGCTACACCACCGCACCTGCCCAAATCTCCCCTTATTCTTCTACACTCCAAGGAATAAAGTCCTAACCTGTTCAATCTTTCCCTGTAACTGAACTCCTGAAGACCCGCAACATGTGTAGTAAATCTGCTCTGCACTCTTTCAATCTTACTGATATCCTTCCTATAGTTAGGTGACCAGAACAGCACACAAGATCTATGGAATCCCCCACTATATTCCCACCTATGGAATAAATATCTATGGAATAATAAATATCTATGGAATAAGAATAGTTATAACCTATGGAATAAAGTTATAACATATGGAATAATAAATATCTATGGAATAATAATAGTTATGACCTATGGAATAAATATCTATAGAATAAAATTATAATCTATGGAATAAATATAAATTATAAGGAAGGGAAACCTGGAAGCTCCATTGACAACCAAGGCAAGGCGGTCTTGTGACGTCATAAGGTGCAGTGACGTCACGAGCACGGAGGTCACTGATCCGGAAGCGGTCGCGTCCCGGCGGTCGGTGATGCAGAGCCACTTCCGGTTTGGCTTCTTAGGTTTTTCCTTTTCTTCCGGAGGAGGGAAAAAATACACAGAAACAGCGGAGGGAGAGGGAGCAGCGGAGGGAGAGGGAGCGGCGGAGGGAGAGGAGTCCCCACCGTCCCGGCCACACAGTCCCGGCACACGGTGAGAGCCCGCCTGTCACAGCCCCGGCCCACCCGGGGAGGCCGACCCGCCGGGAATGGGGGGCGGGCGGGCGTGGAGGGACACGGGATGGAGGGAGAGGGGTCGGGGAGGGAGGAGGAGGAGGAGGAGAGGGGGGTCGGGGGAGGAGAGTGAGGAGGAGGAGAGGGGTCGGGGGGAGGAGGAGGAGGAGGAGGAGAGGGGGGGTCGGGGGAGGAGGAGGAGGAGAGAGGGGTCGGGGAGGAGGAGGAGGAGGAGAGGAGAGGGGTCGGGGGAGGAGGAGGAGGAGGAGGAGAGGGGTCGGGGGAGGAGGAGGAGGAGGAGGAGAGGGGGTCGGGGAGGAGGAGGAGGAGAGAGGGGTCGGCGGAGGAGGAGGAGGAGGAGAGGGGGGGTCGGGGGAGGAGGAGGAGGAGAGGGGGTCGGGGGAGGAGGAGGAGGAGGAGGAGAGGGGGGTCGGGGAGGAGGAGGAGGAGAGAGGGGGGGGGAGGAGGAGGAGGAGGAGGAGAGGGGTCGGGGGAGGAGGAGGAGGGGGAGGAGGAGAGGGGGGTCGGGGGGAGGAGGAGGAGGAGAGGGGTCGGGGGAGGAGGAGGGGAGGAGGAGAGGGGGGTCGGGGGAGGAGGAGGAGGAGAGAGGGGTCGGGGAGGAGGAGGAGGAGGAGAGAGGGGGTCGGGAGGAGGAGAGGAGAGAGGGGTCGGAGGAGGAGGAGAGGGTCGGAGGAGGAGAGGGTAGGAGGAGGAGGAGGAGAGGGGTCGCGAGGAGGAGGAGAGAGGGGTCGCAGGAGGAGGAGGAGAGAGGGGTCGGAGGAGGAGGAGAGGATCGGAGGAGGGGAGGAGGAGAGGAGGGGAGGGAGGAGGAGAGGAGAGAGGGGTCGGGGGAGGAGGAGGAGGAGAGAGGGGTCGGGGAGGAGGAGGAGGAGAGAGGGGTCGGGGAGGAGGAGGAGGAGAGAGAGGGGTCGGGGGAGGAGGAGGAGGAGGAGAGAGGGGTCGGGAGGAGGAGGAGGAGAGAGGGGTCGGGGGAGGAGGAGGAGAGAGGGGTCGGGGGAGGAGGAGGAGAGAGGGGTCGGGGGAGGAGGAGGAGAGAGGGGTCGGGGGAGGAGGAGGAGAGGGGGGCGGGGGAGGAGGAGGAGAGAGGGGTCGGGGGGAGGAGGAGGAGGAGAGAGGGGTCGGGGGAGGAGGAGGAGGAGAGAGGGGTCGGGGAGGAGGAGAGAGGGGTCGGGGGAGGAGGAGGAGGAGAGAGGGGTCGGGGGAGGAGGAGGAGGAGGAGAGAGGGGTCGGGGGAGGAGGAGGAGGAGGAGAGAGGGGTCGGGGGAGGAGGAGGAGGAGGAGAGAGGGGTCGGGGGAGGAGGAGGAGGAGGAGAGAGGGGTCGGGGGAGGAGGAGGAGGAGGAGAGAGGGGTCGGGGGAGGAGGAGGAGGAGAGAGGGGTCGGGGGAGGAGGAGGAGGAGAGAGGGGTCGGGGGAGGAGGAGAGAGGGGTCGGGGAGGAGGAGGAGGAGAGAGGGGTCGGGGGAGGAGGAGGAGAGAGGGTCGGGGAGGAGGAGGAGGAGAGAGGGGTCGGGGGAGGAGGAGGAGGAGAGGGGTCGGGGGAGGAGGAGGAGGAGAGGGGTGGGGGAGGAGGAGGAGAGAGGGGTCGGGGGAGGAGGAGGAGAGAGGGGTCGGGGGAGGAGGAGGAGAGAGGGTCGGAGGAGGAGGAGAGAGGGGTCGGGGGAGGAGGGGAGAGAGGGGTCGGGGGAGGAGGAGGAGAGAGGGGTCAGGGGAGGAGAGAGGGGTCGGAGGAGGAGGAGGAGGAGAGAGGGGTCGGGGGAGGAGGAGGAGGAGAGAGGGGTCGGGAGGAGGAGGAGAGAGGGGTCGGGGGAGGAGGAGGAGAGAGGGGTCAGGGGAGGAGAGAGGGGTCGGAGGAGGAGGAGGAGGAGAGAGGGGTCGGGGGAGGAGGAGGAGGAGAGAGGGGTCGGGGAGGAGGAGGAGGAGAGAGGGGTCGGGGGAGGAGGAGGAGGAGAGAGGGGTCGGGGGAGGAGGAGGAGGAGAGGGGTCGGGGGAGGAGGAGGAGGAGAGAGGGGTCGGGGAGGAGGAGGAGGAGAGAGGGGTCGGGGGAGGAGGAGGAGGAGAGAGGGGTCGGGGGAGGAGGAGGAGGAGAGAGGGGTCGGGGGAGGAGGAGGAGAGAGGGGTCGGGGGAGGAGGAGGAGGAGAGAGGGGTCGGGGGAGGAGGAGGAGGAGAGAGGGGTCGGGGGAGGAGGAGGAGGAGAGAGGGGTCGGGGGAGGAGGAGGAGGAGAGAGGGGTGGGGAGGAGGAGGAGGAGAGAGGGGTCGGGGGAGGAGGAGGAGGAGAGAGGGGTCGGGGGAGGAGGAGGAGAGAGGGGTCGGGGGAGGAGGAGGAGGAGAGAGGGGTCGGGGGAGGAGGAGGAGGAGAGAGGGTCGGGGGAGGAGGAGGAGGAGAGAGGGGTCGGGGGAGGAGGAGGAGGAGAGAGGGGTCGGGGGAGGAGGAGGAGGAGAGAGGGGTCGGGGGAGGAGGAGGAGGAGAGAGGGGTCGGGGGAGGAGGAGGAGGAGAGAGGGGTCGGGGGAGGAGGAGGAGGAGAGAGGGGTCGGGGGAGGAGGAGGAGGAGAGAGGGGTCGGGGGAGGAGGAGGAGGAGAGAGGGGTCGGGGAGGAGGAGGAGGAGAGAGGGGTCGGGGGAGGAGGAGGAGGAGAGGGGGTCGGGGGAGGAGGAGGAGGAGAGAGGGGTCGGGGGAGGAGGAGGAGGAGAGAGGGGTCGGGGGAGGAGGAGGAGGAGAGAGGGGTCGGGGGAGGAGGAGGAGGAGAGAGGGGTCGGGGGAGGAGGAGGAGAGAGGGGTCGGGGGAGGAGGAGGAGGAGAGAGGGGTCGGGGGAGGAGGAGGAGGAGGAGGGGGTCGGGGGAGGAGGAGGAGAGAGGGGTCGGGGGAGGAGGAGGAGAGAGGGGTCGGGGGAGGAGGAGGAGGAGAGAGGGGTCGGGGGAGGAGGAGGAGGAGAGAGGGGTCGGGGGAGGAGGAGGAGGAGAGAGGGTCGGGGGAGGAGGAGGAGGAGAGAGGGGTCGGGGGAGGAGGAGGAGGAGAGAGGGGTCGGGGGAGGAGGAGGAGGAGAGAGGGGTCGGGGGAGGAGGAGGAGGAGAGAGGGGGGGGAGGAGGAGGAGGAGAGGGGTCGGGGAGGAGGAGGAGGAGAGAGGGGTCGGGGGAGGAGGAGGAGGAGAGAGGGGTCGGGGGAGGAGGAGGAGAGAGGGGTCGGGGAGGAGGAGGAGGAGAGAGGGGTCGGGGGAGGAGGAGAGAGGGTCGGAGGAGGAGAGGAGGGGAGAGAGGGGTCGGGGAGGAGGAGGAGGAGAGAGGGGTCGGGGGAGGAGGAGGAGGAGAGAGGGTCGGGGGAGGAGGAGGAGGAGAGAGGGGTCGGGGGAGGAGGAGGAGAGGAGAGGGTCGGGGGAGGAGGAGGAGGAGAGAGGGTCGGGGGAGGAGGAGAGAGGGGTCGGGGAGGAGGAGGAGAGAGGGGTCGGGGGAGGAGGAGGAGAGAGGGGTCGGGGGAGGAGGAGGAGGAGAGAGGGGTCGGGGGAGGAGGAGGAGGAGAGAGGGGTCGGGGGAGGAGGAGGAGAGAGAGGGGTCGGGGGAGGAGGAGGAGGAGAGAGGGGTCGGGGGAGGAGGAGGAGGAGAGAGGGGTCGGGGGAGGAGGAGGAGGAGAGAGGGGTCGGGGGAGGAGGAGGAGAGAGGGGTCGGGAGGAGGAGGAGGAGAGAGGGGTCGGTGGAGGAGGAGAGAGGGGTGGGGAGGAGGAGGAGAGAGGGGTCGGGGAGGGAGGAGGAGAGAGGGGTCGGAGGAGGAGGAGGAGAGAGGGGTCGGAGGAGGAGGAGGAGGAGAGGGGTCGGAGGAGGAGGAGGAGGAGGAGAGGGGTCGGAGGAGGAGAGAGGGGTCGGAGGAGGAGAGGAGAGAGGGTCGGAGGAGGAGGAGAGAGGGGTCGGAGGAGGAGGAGGAGGAGAGAGGGGTCGGGGGAGGAGGAGGAGAGAGGGGTCGGAGGAGGAGGAGGAGGGTCGGAGGAGGAGGAGAGGAGGAGGGTGGGGAGGAGGAGAGTGGTCGGAGGAGGAGGGAGGTGGTCGGGGGAGGAGGAGGAGCGAGGGGTCGGCGGAGGAGGAGAGGGGTCGGAGGAGGAGGGGGAGGGGTCGGGGGAGGGAGGAGGAGGGAGGGTCGGAGGAGGAGGAGGAGAGGGGTCGGGGGAGGAGGGAGGAGGTGGGGAGAGGGGTGGGGGGGGGAGGAGTGAGGGTCGGGCGGGGGAGGGGAGGGGAGAGAGGGTCGGGAGAGGGGTCGAGGAGGGAGGAGAGAGGGGTCGGGGAGGAGGAGGAGGAGAGAGGGGCCGGATGAGGAGGAGAGAGGGGTCGGAGGAGGAGGAGGAGAGAGGGGTCGGAGGAGGAGGAGGAGAGAGGGGTCGGAGGAGGAGGAGGAGAGAGGGGTCGGAGGAGGAGGAGGAGAGAGGGGTCGGAGGAGGAGGAGGAGAGAGGGGTCGGAGGAGGAGGAGGAGAGAGGGTCGGAGGAGGGGAGAGGGGTCGCGGGAGGAGGAGGAGGAGAGAGGGGTCGGGGGAGGTGGAGGAGGTCAGAGGGTCGAGGAGGAGGAGAGGGGTCTGGGGAGGAGGAGGAGGAGAGGGGTCGGGGGAGGAGGAGAGGGGTCGGGGGAGTAGGATGAGGAGAGAGGGGTCGGGGGAGGAGGAGGAGGAGGAGAGAGGGGTCGGGGGAGGAGGAGAGAGGGGTCGGGGGAGGAGGAGGAGGAGAGAGGGGTCGGGGAGGAGGAGAGATGGGTCGGTGGAGGAGGAGGAGGAGGAGAGAGGGGTCGGGGGAGGAGGAGGAGGAGAGGGGTCGGGGGAGGAGGAGGAGGAGAGGGGTCGGGGGAGGAGGAGGAGGAGAGGGGTCGGAGGAGGAGGAGGAGAGAGGGGTCGGGGGAGGTGGAGGAGAGAGGGGTCGGGGGAGGTGGAGGACGAGAGGAGGAGGAGGAGGAGAGAGGGGCCGGAGGAGGAGGAGGAGGAGGAGAGAGGGGCCGGAGGAGGAGGAGGAGAGAGGGGTCGGGGGAGAGAGGGGTCGGAGGAGGAGGAGGAGGAGAGAGGGGTCCGGGGAGGAGGAGGAGGAGAGAGGGTCGGGGGAGGAGGAGGAGAGAGGGGGAGGAGGAGAGAGGGGTCTGGGGAGGACGAGGAGGAGGAGAGAGAGGTCTGGGGAGGAGGAGGAGGAGAGAGGTGTCGTGGGAGGAGGAGGAGGAGGAGAGGGTCGTGGGAGGAGGAGGAAGAGGAGAGAGGGGTCGGGGGAGGAGGAGGAGGAGAGGGGTCTGGGGAGGAGGAGGAGGAGAGAGGGGTCTGGGGAGGAGGAGGAGGAGAGAGGGGTCGGCGGGAGGAGGAGGAGGAGAGAGGGGTCGGCGGAGGAGGAGGAGGAGAGAGGGGTCGGGGAGGAGGAGGAGGAGAGGGGGGTCGGGAGGAGGAGGAGAGAGGGGTCTTGGGAGGAGGAGGAGGAGCAGAGGGGTCGGGGAGGAGGAGGAGGAGAGAGGGGTCGGAGGAGGAGGAGGAGGAGAGAGGGGTCGGGGAGGAGGAGGAGGAGAGAGGGGTCGGGGAGGAGGAGGAGAGAGGGGTCGGGGGAGGAGGAGGAGGAGGAGGAGAGAGGGCGAGGAGGAGGAGGAGGACGAGAGAGGGCCCGGGGGAGGAGGACGAGGAGGAGAGAGGGGTCCGGGGAGGAGGAGGCGAGAGGGGTCGGAGGAGGAGAGAGGGTTTGGAACTGGAGGAGGAGGAGAGAGAGTTCGGGGGAGAAGGAGGAGGAGAGAGCGGTCTGGGGAGTTGGAGGAGAAGAGAGGGGTCGAGGGAGGAGAAGGAGGAGAGAGGGTTCGGGGAGCAGAGCAGGAGGAGAGGTGGGTCGGGGGAGGAGGAGGAGGAGAGAGGGGTAAGGGGAGTAGGAGGAGAGAGGGGTCGGGGAAGGAGAGGAGTAGGATAGATGGGTCGGGGGAGGAGAGGAGGAGGAGAGAGGGGTAGGGGAAGGAGAGGAGGAGGAGAGAGGTGAGGAGGAGGAGAGGTGTCGGGGAGGAGGAGGAGTGAGGGGTCGGGTGGGAGGAGGAGAGAGGGGTCGGGGAGGAGGAGGAGAGGGGTCGGGGTGGAGGAGAGAGGGGTCGGGGAGGAGGGGGAGTAGACGGGTCGGGGAGGAGGGGGAGGAGAGAGGGGTCGCGGCAGGAGGGGTTGATTGGTGTCGGTGGAGGAGGAGAGAGGGGTCGCGGGAGGAGGAGGAGATAAGGGTAGGGGAGGAGTTGGGGAGACAGGTGTCAGAGGAGGAAGGGGAGAGTGACGGGGGAGGAGGCTGAGAGGAGTCGGGGAGGAGGACGAGTGAGGGGTCTTGTGGGAGAAGAGGGGGAGATAGGGGTTTGGGGGAGGTGAGGGGGTGAGAGCTGGAGTGAGGGGTGGGGGGAGGAGAGTGGGGTTGCGGGGAGGAGTGGGGAGAGGGGTCGGGGGAGGAAAGGGTGAGAGGTGGTGTGGGAGAGAGGGGTCTGGGGAGGCGGATGAGGATGGGGAGGGAGGGGTCGGGAGGAGGATGGAGGGGGAGGGGTCGGAGTGAAGAGCATGGGGTGGGAGGGGTCGAGGGGAGGCGGAGAGGGAGGGGTCGCTGGGTGGAGGAGGTGGAGGGAGGGGTCGTGGGAGGAGGAGGGGGAGGGAGTGGTTTTGGGTAGGAAGAGGAGGAGGAGGAGGTAGCGGTCCGTGGTAGGAGGAGGGAGGGGTCAGGGGAAGGAGGGGGATGGAGGAGTCCGGGGGAGGAGGAGGACGGGGAGAGAGGGTGGGGGAGGGGGGGGAGGAGGAGGAGGATGAGGAGGGGGTGGCCCGGGGGAGGGAGGGGTAGGGAGCGGGAGGAGGGGAGAGAGAGGTCATGGGGAGGAGGGGGTGAGGCGTCTGGAGCAAAGTGGGAGGAGGAGGCGGTGAGAGAGGTCATTGAAACAAGTTGGTGATTGAGCAGTGCAGATGGACAGATTGGAGTCTTCATGGGGAGCTAAGTGAGGCTGGCATTTTGTGGATTGGGAAGGGTTCTGATGGGTGAGAGGAGATTGGTTGGGGCTGCTGGAGTCAGCACTATGTGAGCGAATTGGCTGATGTGGGAGAGAGCAGGTGGCACGTGGGTGGGGGAGCGGCCTAGGAATAGGGAAGGAAAGTGGTTGGAAACACGATGAGCGTTCAAGTTGGGGAGCATCTGGTATGAGGATGGTAATCTTGAAGCAATGCAAGTAGTTGTCTCACAATGCAGCTTCTTTCAAAACGGCTGCATTGGATGTTCATGGGTATGAATTGCGATGTTTAAAGATCAATGTTTGAAAGTGGAGCATTAAAGTGATTTGTAGCCATTTCAGGAAATGTGAAAAGTATGAATTGAGCTATTTCATGTGCTTTGATTCTATTATTTTACTGAGGCTGGGGGGCTGATTTGTTGCAGGGTTCCCACTGTTCTTGCCTTTTGGACGTGGGTGTTGGAGAGTGGGCTGTCCTTTGGTGCTAGCTGCATTGGCACTTAACTGGCAGCACTGAGGGTAGGTTTTCTTCACATTTCTAGTCCTTAGCTCTCAGCCAATGGTTTGTCGAGATGGTTAGGGGATATAGAGAGTATGGAACAGCGGTGGGGGTGGGGTGCAATGTGTGGTGGAGCCTTTCATTTAAGGTTTTCTCTGATTGAAACACAAAGCAAAATTCTTTTTCAAGGTGAACCCCTTCAGAATTTGAAATGTACAGCGTAAAATTCCTTATAGTGATCCAGAAGGAGGCCATGCTGTCCAATGGGTTCATGCCAGCTCCCACAGGAGCAATCGCATTAGTCCTGAACCCCCTCTATCTCTCTGTACTGTAGAGCTCATTTTCTCTCATACATGACCATTAATTTCCCTTTGATTCATTTTGCTGTTAACCCATGCCAAGAGATAGTTTACACAGCCAGTTAACCTACCAGCACGTCTCTGAGATGTGGGAGGGAAGTGGAGCGCCCAGGGGAAACCCATCTGGTTATGGAAAAAACATGCAAACTTCAATCAGATTGAATCTGAAACAGTGAGATCGCAGTACTAACCACTCTGCTCCCTGTGCCATCCAAATTACTAAGCTTGAGTAGATAGATTTTTGTGGGAAGTTCGATTAAATGCTTGAGGCAACAAGAAATTGAAGGTTCTGAAGGGTTTAGATGGAGAAAGTTGAGAAGTGAACATGGATACTAGAATAGACCAGTTGAGCTGAATGGCCTTTCTTTTTAGGACATTCTGTTGAGTCAGGGGTTTTAGCAGCTAAATATAGTGAGATAAAAATTGTAAATTGAGGTTTCCAAAAAAAAATCTATTACCATTTCCATTCAATTCTTCTTGAGAAGATTCTTGCCAAGTGTTTGTGGTGTGATGTGGAAGGCAGTTGATTGCTAGAGTTATAAATTGAGTTTTGATTAATTGCTCATAATTCATTTCTCTCTCAACTTTTGGACCTGACTGCCCCACCTTACATTTTCTTTGATAATTTATATGTGTTCTAATCAAGATTTGCGGGCAGAAATGGAAGATGGAACATGATTTAATAATCACAAGGATATTTTGCATTCTTCCTGAGGATTTAATTATAGTTGTTTGTAGGCCTTTCTGTCACTCCACTTGCCTGGCTTGATCAGGGCAAGTTCTTTAATTTCCTATTGCTTGAGATTAAAGTCTGGTTGGTGGTAGATTATATGACATTACTAGCATTGACAGAACAAAGGCAAATGGGTGGAAGAGAGACAGATCAGCCATGATCTATTGAATACAGGAGGGAGACTGACTTGTAACTTACCTGTGTTCCCCAGGATTTTGAGCTCAACCTGAATTTACATTGTACTTCTAAATTAGGGAGGCTTGAGGTGTTCAGATATGAGGCAAATATCTGTTGAATCAAATTGAGGAATGACAGGAGTAGATTTGAAGGATGTTGAGAGAATTTCATGGCATGGGACTTGGTGCTGCTTGCACACCCAGTAAATTGTAGTCTCAAATGGAGCATGGTGATAGAGGACTAGCAGCTTAGGGCAGATCGGATTTAAAGGCAGTCTAAAGAGGGGGAAAGGCAAGCCTGCAGATGGGTGACTAGGAGCTGTCGTGTGCAAGTGGCTGCCCAACTACGTTTTAAACAGACTGGTGATTAGGTTGATTAGGTGGTTGAAAGTGTTAGAGTGAGAAGTAAGGGAGATGAGAAAGGGATCTGTCCCTTGGATCGATTAAAGTCAAATTCTGTTTGATAGCTCTCTGAAAAACTTTTAGCTAAAACTGTTGTAAAAAAATGTATGTAGTACATGCTGCTTATCAGAAGCCATGGAGATAACACAGTGCTACTTGTTGCTGTGGATCTGTCTCTAGCTTACTGTTGTCAATGCTGAACCACTTCACTTAAAGCCAGGAGTTCTCTGGAATGCATTCGTATTTTAGTTCAACATTAATTATACATTTGTGAAGTTCCGAGTGATCCCTACCCAGAGCACTAGTCCCTGTGGTGACCTCAAACTGGCATTTCTCTGGTCTGTACCTTGACTTGCTCCACAGTGTAGACCAACAATGGATCTATTTAAAACAGCACATTGGCCAAAGTTAGCATGTTCATTTTACCAAAGTCAGAGTTTTCTTCAAGTTAGTTGGATTCAAAAATTTATTTGCCAGCTTTTTTGGAAGAACTTCAGGTTGAAGGTATTCCTAGGTGGTTGGTGAGTTGCATGGCACAGTTTTGTGTGATCTGGTGGGCAGAATGGCTGTGCCACAAAATGGAGTTGGTATGATGCAGTTTAGCATGATTTGCTTATGTTTGCTCTGCATTTGGTTTGTGTGGGATGGGCTTTGTATAAATCTGTGACTTGTTTCTATAATTGTTACTCTGAAGTTGGTATAGAGTCATACAGCACAGAAATGGGCCCTTTGGCCCAACGCATCCATGCTGACCAAGGTGCCTTCCTGAGCTAGTACCATTTACCTGTGTTTGGCCTATATCCCTCTAAACCTTTCCAATCAATGTACCTGTCTAAATGCGGCAGGATGGAGTTGGGTGGTGCACATTGCTGTGACTTGACGACCAATATCCCACACTCGGTTTGTGGTAGCTGTGTGGTGAAGGTTGTGGTGATTTATTCATGTCACTATTACACTGTGGGATTTATGCAATAATGGTGGGGTTTCTAATAGTTGAATACCTTTGGTCACTGTCTGCCTTTAGACTTCTGAGTTTCAGGACGTTTCCTGTGAGAAGGAAGCATGCAGATATAAACCTCCAGTATAAACTAGAAACTGTATTTGTCCTCTAGGTTTCTCACAGAAGTGGCCAGGAGATTCATCTTGACTTGTGGAAAACTCCAGGATAATCAAGTAAAGCTTATTTTAATTGTATAGGACATGGAGTATTGCTTACAGTTTTGGTCTCCTTACCTAAGAAAGGATGTACTTGCCATAGAAGAAGGGCAGCAAAGGTTCACTAGACTGGTTCCAGAGATGGCAGGTTTGTACTATGCGAAGAGAGTGAGTAGACTGTGTCCGCATTCTCTAGTATTTAGTAAAATAAGAGATGTCATTGAAGCAGGAGGTACAGTGGTGCAGCAGTTAGTGGGTGTGTGGGTTTCCTCTGGGTGTTCTTTCCTTCCTTATCCTAAAGGTGCACTGGTAAGTTAATTGACTACTGTAAATAAAGCCCTGGTATCGGTGGATGGAAGGAGAATGAGTGTAGGTAGGAGGCAGTGGGGAGGGAGAGGAAGAGTTAATGGGCACGTGTGACGGACTGGATACAGGGAAAATATGTGCATGAAATGGATCGATGGGAGTACTCTGAGAGCTAGCATAGACTCAATCTTCTGAATGGCCACCTCCTCTATCAAATGTAGATATGAGAAGCATGCAATTCTTAAAGAGCTTGATGCAGGAAAGATGTTTCTCCCAGCTGAGGAGTTTGGGACCAGGGGGCACAGTCTCAGAATAAAGGGGTAGATCATTTTGGATTGTGGTGAGCCTTTGGAACTCTACCCAAGGGGATGTGGAGGCTCCGTTGTTGTGTTCATTCAAAACACAGATCAATGGATTTCTCGATATTAAAGGAATCAATTATTACGGGAATAGTTCAGGAAAGTGACACTGAGGTAGATTGGTCGTGATCTGAACGAATGGCAGAGCAGTCTCGAAGGGTCCCGTGACCTAATTGTATTCCATATGATCTTGACAACACAGTGGTATCGTTGTTTCTCTCAGTGGAAATAATGCCTAACTTAGGGTTATGGCCTAACCTCTGACGTGGTGCATGTCACTATTAACATGTCTGTTGTATGAGGGACCACCAATGTACAGGATGGTTGCATTTAACAAAGCTGCGACTGCTCCTTTGAAGGTGCTTAAAATGTTGTGGACAAGGAAGTACTTGAATTTCAGAAAGCTTTTGACAAGGTTCCAGTTAATAGCTGAAATAAAATGTCACAGGAAGGTTCAAATGTAGTGCAAGATTGGACTTTGGTTTAAAAACAGGAAACTGAGAACATAAGTAGGTGCCCGAGAGATCAATTACAGGATCCTCTATTTATTATTGACCCAGCAGCAGTGACTCTGCTATTGGATACAAAATCTTCCTAGTTTACTGTTGATACTAAGAGAAGCTAAAGCAGAAATACCCTCCAGTCAACTTTTGTTACCCTGAGCATTCATTCCAGTCTATATACCTTGAGTGCTTGGTTCCACGTGCTGGTCTGTGAGTGTTCCCTCTCTTCAACAGATCGTTTCTTCTTTAGGTAGACTGATGCAAGTCTGTGGTTTCTTCTACAGTTGGTGTTGATTGAATCCAGTAAAGAATGTAAAGTATGCTCATTGCCATAAATACCTAGGAGAGGCAACTTCTGAACTATAGATCAGATACTTGAAAGGTTACAGTATTTGCCTTGGTTGGCTATACTGTTAGTACTGAAACAAGGAATGATCTGGTAGTAATGCCCATAACTGAGGGGGAAGGTTTAAAGGAGACGTGTGGGGCAAATATTTTACACAGTGTGGTAGGTGCCTGAAACAGGCTGCCAGGGGTAGCAATGGAACCAGAAACGATAGTGGCGTTTAAGAGGCTTTTAGATAGACGCATGAATATGTAGGGGATGGAGGGTTATGGATATTGTGCAGGCAGAAGAGGTTTAGTTTAATTTGGCATTGTGTTTGGCTTAGATGTTGTGGGCCAAAGGGCCTTTTTCCTGTGCTGTACCACTCCTTGTTCTATGATCACTTGGAATATTTGGAGAGGTATGATATGATTAGGAATAGTCAGCATGGCTTTGTCAAGGGCAGGTCCTGCCTTATGAGCCTGATTGAACTTTTTGAGGATGTGACTAAACACATTGAAGGAAGAGCAGTAGATGTAGTGTATGTGGATTTCAGTAAGGCATTTGATAAGGTACCCCATGCAAGCCTTATTGAGAAAGTAAGGAGGCATGGGATCCGAGGGGACATTGTGGATCCAGAACTGGCTGGCCCACAGAAGGCAAAGAGGGTTGTTGACGGGTCATATTCTGCATGGAGGTCGGTGACCAGTGGTGTACCTCAGGGATCTGTTCTGGGACCCTTACTCTTTGCGATTTTTATAAACGACCTGGATGAGGAAGTGGAGGGATGGGTTAGTAAGTTTGCTGATGACACAAAGGTTGGAGGTATTGTGGATAGTGTGGTCGGCTGTCAGAGGTTACAGTGGGACATGGATAGGATGCAAAACTGGGCTGAGAAGTGGCAGATGGAGTTCAACCCAGATAAGTGTGAAGTGGTTCATTTTGGTAGGTCAAATATGATGGAAGAATATAGTATTAATGGTAAGACTCTTGGCAGTGTGGAGGACCAGAGGGATCTTGGGGTCCGAGTCCATAGGATGCTCAAAGCAGCTGCACAGGTTGACTTTGTGGTTAAGAAGGCATACGGTGTATTGTCCTTCATCAATCGTGGAATTGAATTTAGGAGCCGAGAGGTAATGTTGCAGCTATATAGGACCCTGGTCAGACCCCACTTGGAGTACTGTGCTCAGTTCTGGTCACCTCACTACAGGAAGGATGTGGAAGCCGTAGAGAGGGTGCAGAGGAGATTTACAAGGATGTTGCCTGGATTGGGGAGCAAACAGGTTGAGTGAACGTGGCTTTTTCTCCTTGGAGCGATGGAGGGTGAGAGGTGACTTGATAGAGGTGTATAAGATGATGAGAGGCATTGATCATGTGGATAGTCAAAGGCTTTTTCCCAGGGCTGAAGTGGTTGCCACAAGAGGACACAAGTTTAAGGTGCTGCGGAGTAGGTACAGAGATGTCAGGGGTACGTTTTTTACTCAGAGTGGTGAGTGTGTGGAATGGGCTGCTGGCAACGGTGGTGGAGGCGGATACGATAGGGTCTTTTAGGAGACTTTTGGATAGGTACATGGAGCTTAGAAGAATAGAGGGCTATGGGTAAGCCAAGTAATTTCTAAGGTAGGGACATGTTCGGCACAACTTTGTGGGCCGAAGGGCCTGTATGTGCTGTAGGTTTTCTATGTTCTGTCACCATATGGTGGGCTTACCAATTATGCCACACTGTGGAGGCCATTGACTTAGCTCCTTGCATAGCTTCAGTGAGCCCTTCAGTTGCCTGTCAGTCTTCTGAAATAATGCATGTCCTGTTAGGGGCATTACATCGAGTAAGGTCTTGGAAGAGAATTCTGTACCCTCCTTAGATGAGACGTCCTCACTAGAAGGACAGATGGATCTTTTGTGACAGATTTTAATGTCTCTCCTGTGTCCAACATTACTGTCATGTCTTGAGGTCTTCAATATTGTAAACAGCAGGTTGCAGAATCCTGGTGAGAGTGAGGGGAAGTGTCATAATTCATTCAGAATGAATTATTATATTCTAAATTAATCCAAAACAGGCAAGTGTAAGAGGAAAGTGCTGATAACGAGAAAACACATGTTAAGCACCGGACACTTTACTGAAAGATTTGTAGTCATTATAATACGAGCACCAGACCTCGTGCTGAGAGAGACTGCGGTCAACAAACTGATGTGAGAATGCTGCTGATGAAGTCACTTGCATTACTTTCTGAGCACGAAGCAAAGTGATGGATCTACTCAGTAATCGCCCGTGTGTGTTGCATGCAGCTTGTTGGGAAGCACTTTCATCTCAGGTTAGTTACGGGTTTGAATCACGCTCCAGAGAATCAAGCAAAGGCTGACACTTCAATACTGAGGGAACACGGCAGATCAGATACATGGTCTTTGAGAGGACACTGAAGACCTGTTTCTCCTCTTATATCAATGTGAATGATCGTACTGCATTGTTTTGAAAAGAACAGGGGAATTCTTTATTGGTCAGTATTCATTCCTTGACCAAAATCAACAAAACAGATTATCCAATTACATTTTTGTTTTCTTCCTCTCGTTGCTGCTGATTTTCAGTTATTTTATGTTTAAAGTGGTTTACATTCATATTTAATTAAGTGTTTATTTAAAATGTGATTGCACAAATTTTAAGGCATTGTCACCAGAAAAGTGAAATGAATTTCTTGCTTCAAATGTGAAAATGTAATAATCATTTAGAAAGGACTTGTATATTAAATCTTCATGATTTAGAAAAGGTTGTCTCTCTATGCCTTACAAAGCTGCTGACATCTGGTTAATAATCTAACCTATGTAAACCTGATTTTCTAACTGAATATTTTCATAAATTAATGTGAAACTGCACCAGTAGTTCTAATTTTTTTCAAACACGGTGTATCATGTATAAAAGGAGTGGATGTGAAAGCTCATTAATGTAAGATGTTTTAGTTTAAAAATTTGGTGAGCCCTTAATTCCTTACCCCCTGCCATCACCTTGAGGATAAATGCCATGTAATTTTGTGTAAACAGTGGTCAGTGTATTGGAGTAGTCTCCTAATAGTGAAGGTAAAAATGTGGAATTGTTTAAATATTAAAAGCTATGAAAGGGGAATTTTTGACTTTGCTCTTTGTAATTATTTAAGATAAGAAAAGGTGTGCAGTTCTGGTCATCTACCTACAGGAAAGTTATCAATAAGCTTGAAAGAGTGCAGGGAAAATTTACAAGGATGTTGCCGGGACTTGAGGACCTGAGTTATAGGGAAAGGTTGAGTAGGTTAAGACTTTATTCACTGGAGCACAGGAGAATGAGGGGAGATCTTGTAGAGGAATACAAAACTCTGAGGGGTATAGATAAGGTGAATGCATGCAGGCTTTTTTTCCCTTAAGTTTGGGTGAGACTAGAACTTAGAGGACATAGGTTTAGGGTGAAAGGTGAAATATTTAAGGGGAAACTTCTTCACTCAGAAGGTGGTGCGAGTGTAAAAAGAGATACCAGTGGAAATGGTAGATGTGGGTTCAATTGTAACATTTAAGAGAAGTTTGGATAGGTACATGGATGGGAGGGGTTTGGAGGAATATGGTCCAGGCACAGGTAGATAGGACTAGGCAGAAGATCAGGTGGCATGGACTAGATGGGTCAAAGGGCCTGTTTCTGTGCTGTAGTGCTCTGACTTTATAAATGTAAACCAGGCTCTGATTGCATAGCTCGTGCCTCAGCCTGCTGATGTTGCACGGTGGGTGTGTGCCCAGTGTGAGGAGCAGCTCTAATTATTGTTATTGGTTTATTATTGTCACTTGCACTGTGGTACAGTGAAAAACGTGTCTTGCATACCGAACGTACAGGTCAATTCATTACACAGTGCAGTTACATTGGGTCAGTACTTAGTGCATTGATGTAGTACAGGTTAAAAACAATAACAGTACAGAGTAAAGTGTCACAGCTACAGAGAAAGTGCAGTGCAATAAGGTGCAAGGTCACAACAAGGTAGGTCATGAGGTCAGAGTCCATCTCATCCTATAAGGGAACCATTCAATAGTCTTATCACAGTGGGGTAGAAGCTGTCCTTAAGTCTGGTGGCACGTGCCCTCAGGCTCCTGTATCTTCTACCTGATGGTAGAGGAGAGAAGAGCGAATGTCCCGGGTGGGTGGGGTCTTTGATTATGCTGGCTGCTTCACCAAGATAGCGAGAGGTAAAGACAGAGTCCAAGGAGGGGAGGCTGGTGTCTGTGATGCGCTGGGCTGTGTCCACAACTCTTTGCAGTTTCTTGTGGTCCTAGGCAGAGCAGTTGCTGTACCAAGCCATGATACATCCAGATAGGATGTTTTCTATGGTGCATCGATAAAAGTTGGTGAGAGTCAAAGGGGACATACTGAATTTCTTTAGCCTCCTGAGGAAGTAGAGGCACTGGCGAGATTTCTTGGCCGTGGCATCAACGTGATTTGACCAGGACAGGCTGTTGGTGATGTTTACTCCCAGGAACTTGAAGCTCTTTGTCGTTGTGTTCTTCTAAGTGAAGTTCCCTTGATGTGGTATTTGTATCCAGTAAATGGCTGTAATAGCTTTAGTTGATTTGGAAGCTGAGCATGGTCTTGTGTCTGTTATTGCAGGATGGGCAGTTAGTCATTCATGAAACAGACTGTGCTTCAAGACCGTGTCTGTCTACGTATTTTGCAGACAGTTGTCTGTTGTCTGACAGGTGTCTGTTGTAGCAGTAGGGAATGTATTGCAGGTGTGCTCATATCTCATTTCCCTTCCTTGTTAAAATGCATTGTGCTTTCCCTGTAATTTCACTGTCATTTTGATTTAAATGGGAACCAAGATGCAGCAGGCATTTTATCATGACAATTTGCCGTTGAAACTGCTGAGGCAAAGGAAGAATGAAACATAGAAATTTTATTTGTTTTAGGTCCGTAAAATTTTCAGTGTTGTCTACCCTTTAATACTCGGTTCATTACTGCTGAGGTTTCATTCATTAAAGAAGGCATCAGATGAAAATTACAGATTCACAAACACTTCCTTCAACTTTTGAGTGTTTTGCGGCCTGAATTTTTTATGTTTATTGAGCTGAGGAATGTTGGCGCACAGAATGTTTTTTTCTCGCTTTGATCACTGCGTTAGGAATGGAGAACAAAGCCTGCTTACTCTGCCCCCTGGTAACATCTGTCAGCCACAATTTCAGGATTGAGTGTGAATTTTTCCACTTCCCACACCAGTCATTTGGCTGCCCTTTATTGAGCAAGACTTGTCAGTTTCTGTTGGTTGTGAAGAATTGTGTACCAGGTTGAAAGAACTAAAACTAACCACAGGGAGATTTCCCATCTTGTATTTGCTGCTGTTGTCCTTGCATGCCTTTGCCTGCAGACTTGTCTCCTTCACTACTCTCCTTGCTGATGCCCCATCTTTCTCTTAAGATCATTCAGCACTCTGCTGCCTGTATCCGAACTTGCACCAAGATCTGGTCACCCCCCACCTGCTGACTTGCATTGGTTCCACATTGTCTGTTTTCAAATTCTCATTCTTATATCTAAGTACCACAGAAACTGGTCAATAAAGTGATTATAAGTGCATGCAGGTTGTTTTCCTTTATTTATTGAGAGCTAGAACATAAGGGCACGGAGGTTATGTTTGGATTGTATGCAATGCTTGTTAGGGCATAGCTCAAGTATTATATACGGTTCTTGTCACCTTACAGGAAAGATTTGAATGCACTGGAGAGGAGATTTAAGAGGACATTGCCAGGACTGAAAGGCTTGAGTTAAGAGGAGAGACTGGATAGGCTGTGGAGCGGAGGAGGCTGAGGGGTGAGCTTGTAGAGGTCTACAAAATCGTGAGGGACATCGATAAGGGGGATGGTCACAGTCTTTTTCCCAGAGTAGGGAAGTCTAAAACTAGAGGGCATAGGTTTTAAGGTGAGAGGGGAAAAGGTTTAAAGGTGACCTGCAAGCCAAGCTTTTCGTTCTGGATATATGGAACAAGTTGCCAGAGGAAGTGGTAGAGGCAGGTACAATTACAACATTTAAAAGACATTTGGGTAGTTTCATGGATAGGAAAGATTTAGAGGGATAAGGGCCAAATGCAGGCAAATTGGACTAGCATAGGAAGGCACCTTAGTTGGCATTGGACAAATTGGACTTAAGGGCCTTTCTCTATGCTGTATCACTCAATGTCTCTATGGGCCCAGCACACATGTAATCACAAAGAAGGCGTGCCAGCACCTCCAGTTTCTTAGAAGCTTAAGGAGATTTGACATGACACCAAATATTCTAACAAACTTCTATAGATGCACCATTGAAAGTATCCTGACCGGTTGCATCGAAGCTTAGTAAGGCAATTCCAATGCACAGGTACACAAAAGGCTGCAGAGAGTAATGGACACAGCCCATCGTGGGCATAGCCCTCCCCACCATTGATAGCATCTACAGAAGATGCTGCCTCAAGAAGGTGGCATCTATCATCAAAGATTCCCACCATCTGGACCGTGCCCCCTTCTCACTGCGGCTGCCCCCAAAACACTATGCAAAAAAAGATGCATTTCACTGTGTGTTTTGATGTACATGTGACTAATAAAGATATCTTATCACTGCTACCGTCAGGTAGGAGGTACAGAAGCCTGAAGTCCCACACCACCAGGTTCAGGAACAGCTACTTTCCTACAGCCATCAAGTTCTTGATCTGACCTGCACAACCCTAACCCTACCTCAGCAACGGAACACTACGGACCACCTCTTGCATGACCATGGACTTGTCTCTGATTGTCTTTTTTTTGCACTGTCTTGCTTTTGCACAGTTTTGTTTTCTCTCACTTCACTGTCTTGTATATTCTGTGTGTTGTCTGTACCTATTGAACTTGACTAGAAAATCATAGATATGAAGGGAGTTTGGATAGGCTGGTCTTGACTTCTTTGCAGTGGAGGATGCTGAGAGGAGACTCAGTTGAGGAATATAAAATCATGAGGGGCCTAGATGGCACTTAGAAGGACCAGCTTCCCTTGGGTGAGGGAGCAAAAGTTCAGAGGGATGGACTCAAAATAGTTGGTTGAAGGATTGGAAGTGTGGTCAGGGATTTTCACCTAGAGGGTTGTAGTGGTCGTGAGCACTCTGCCCGAATGTGTGTGGAGAAAGAAGCCATTGCTATATTTAAAAAGTACCTGTATATGTACTTTAAGAAATGTGATTGGCCGATTAAGTGCTGGGATGTGGGAATAGATTGGTTAGCTCTTTCTGAACATTACAAACATGATCGGCCAAATGACCATCTTGTGTGTTGTTAGTTTTCCAAGATTTGAGGAGAGGTAGTCTTTGGCAAGACCAGTATTTATTGCTTAGTCCTGGTCAAGATTGAGCTGAACCATTGCAGTCCTTCTGGTAAAGGTGCTCTCACAGTTACATAGGCTGTTTGAGAATTTGGTTCAAGCAACCTTGAAGAATGGTGTGTGACTTGAAGGAAAATCTGCAGTTGCTGGTATTCCTATATGCCTGTTGCTCTTGTCTTTCTTGGAGTGGTTGAGTTTGCAGGAATGTAAGAGTAGCCTAAACAAGTAACTGCAGTGCGTTTTGCAGATGAGTAGTAAGGGGTTGGGGGTGGGGGTAAGGGTTACGGGGTGAAGGCAGGAGAATGGGGTTGGAAAAAAACAAGGTGGCCATGATTGAATGGCGATGCAGACTCGATGTGCTGAATAGCCTGATCCTGCCCCTATATCTTGTCTTTTGAAACCCAAGCGAGCTTTAGAAATGCTTTGGGCGGTACCTGGGAAGTCAGTCAAGTAGGCTGCTTTTTCCTGGCTGATTTTAACTCTGAGTGAAAGCAAATGGAGTGTATTGCATCACATTCCAGACTTGTCATTGTAGATGGAGGAATGAACTTGGAGTGTCAGAAGATAGGCTATTTGTCGCAGGATACCCAGTCTCTGACCTGTTGCTGTTAGCCGCAGTATTTTTTATGGCTGGTCCAGTGGTTCCTGATCAGTGGTATTGGGAACAGCAATGTTAATGGTGTTGAGTTTCAAGGATAGGTGTTTGGACTGCCTTGTTGGAGATTGTCATTGTCTGGCACTTAAGGTGATGCATATATTTTTGCCACTTATTGGCCTGTGTCTAAATGTTGTCTTGGTCTTGTACAGGATAGAGTATCTGTTTCAGGTATCAGGCTTGTGATCAACATGGCCTGTCCAACAGAGCTAATGCGTGTACTTAGGATTTCAATGGGCGTTAGACCAAGAGCAGACAATTGCATTTGTTTGCTTCTCCTTCTGTGTTGGTGGTACATTCCTAGTGCCTTGAGATGCCTGCTGCAGGTGGTCCAAGATTCAGAAGTATATAGGAAGACAGGGATCACTGCTGTCTGATAGATGGAGTTTTCTGGCAAGCTTGAGGTCTTGATCTTCAAACACTCTTCAGTTGTTGAAAGGTTGTGGCTGGGTTATTTGACCACCAACACCCACATGATTTCAACCATTGTCACACATTTCCCCTGAGGAGCATGGTTTTCAGTTTCATCTTGGCTCCTTGAAGCCACACTGGTCAAAAGCTTCCAAGGGCATTCACTCTCACCTAGCCTCTGCAATGCACCTATTTTGTCCACGTTTGGGTCGAGATTGTGATGAAGACTGGAGCCAAGTGATCCTGGTGAAACCTAAGTTGGTATCAGTGAGCACTGTAATACAACTAAATTGTTAGCACTTAGCAATTCAGTGATATATCCATCAAGAAACAGAAAGCTGGAAGGACTTGGAGGCTCAAGCAGCATCTGTGGAGGCAAAAGGTGCATGTCATCGTTTTGGGTGAAGAGGACTGATGGAATGTCTTGACCCAAAACGTCGACTTAAACCTTTTGCCTCCACAGATGCTACTTGAGCCGCTAAGTTCTTCCGGGTTACTTAACTAGGCGATTGTCATGTAGATTCCAGTATGGTAACTCTACAGGAACAGCTTGGTTAGTAATATGGCTTGTTCTGGAATGTAGATTTTCAGCATTACGTCATGGTCTTTGCTGTATCTAGTGCTCTCATCTGTTTCTTAAAATGTGGAGAGAGTTGAATTGGCTTAAAACCAGCTTCTGTGATGGTGGGGACCTCAGCAAGAAACTGAGGAGGAGTATTCTGGCCGAATGAAGTTGGAAATGCGTTGCCCTTCTTTGGTCCTTGCACATTAGGCCCTGTCTTCATTTGAGGATGGAGATGTTTTGCTCCCACTGGATGTTTAATTGTCCAGCATCTTTCACAGCTAGATGTTTCAGGCCTCTAGAGCTGTGATCTGATCTGTTGATTGTGAATCACTTTATCTATTGCTTGCTGATTTTGGTGATCAGCATGCAGTAATGCTCTGTTGCAGTCTTGCTATGTTGGCTTTAAGTATGACTGGTGCTGTTCTGGGCATACCTTTCCATACTCCTTATTGAACCAGGATAGATCCCCTATTTTGATGGTGATTGGTAAACTGGGGGATATATCAGATCATGACCTTGCTGCTGGTCCACAGTGCCTCATGGATGCCCAGCCTGGAGATGTCAGGTCAGTTCTGAGTCTATCACTTGAGCACAGTGTTAGTACAAACAATGCAATGAAATGTCTCCTCAGCGTTGTTGTGTGAAATGGTCCTTTTCAGCCTTAAGGATGAAGGATTCTGGACACGAGCTTTGGATATCAAAACTAGTTTAATCACAAAGGCAAACACAGGGACAGAATGGATGGGAACAGATACACACTCACACGCAGGAGGCCGTGAACGTGAGGGGGAATCGCAACTAGGATAAGACACACTGACACACACACACACACACACACACACACACACACACACACACACACACACACACACACACACACACACACTGACACACACACACACACACACACACACACACACTGACACACACACACACACACACACACACTGATACACACAGACACACAATAATAATGTACAACTTCAGGATATAATACTTCAATGCTTGATCCACACTATCATTGGCCCTTAACGCTCCCTGAGTCTGAGTGAAATGCTCCCAAACCACGTGGTGATGTACTCTTACCAGTGATCTCTGCAGCATTGTCTCACTACTCCTGGGGTTGTCAAAGAGGAAGGGCTAGGGGATTGTAACCCTTTTTATGGTGCTAGGAGACTGGGTGGAGCCTCACTGAGTGATTTAAACGGGCCAGTGGTTTGGGGGTCAAGGACAAAGGTGCCTGCCACAGCCAATGGTCAGGCAAGTTCAGAGACAAAAGGTACTCTCACACCTGAGGAGTGGGTGGAGCCGCACCTTGATTGACAGTGGTATCACTTCCGATCCAAGGAGCAATGCTGTCCTCCGACCAGCGGGGGTCAGTGTTGTTACTGTCACGTGACAGCCATGTGCTATCTCCCTACAAGCGTGAAGACAGGACTTTGTCACTACGCTATGCAGTGGATACTCCTGTCGCTCCTGTCATGGACAGATGCACTTTCACCAGGCAGATTAGTGGGGAAGTGGTTGAGTAGATTCGTCCCTTGCTGGCTTATTCATCCCCAGCCACAGACTCGATCTTGCAGCTGTGTCTGACTTGATCGGATCAGTCAATGGTGATGCTACTAAGCTAATCTCCATGATGGACAGGAGACTTCAGTGTCTGGTTTTTGCCCTTGCTACTTGCTGTGCTTTTTCCAAGTGTTGCTCAACATGTGCAACACAGAGGATATAATTAGAAAGAGGTGTCCTCCCCATGTTTGGCTTAGTGCTGTGGAACCGCATGAGGTCTGGAGCGAATGTTGAGAATTCCCAGGCCATTCCCTGCGTACCACTCACTGCATCCTTGTTTTATCTGTTTTCTGTTTTAACATAATGGTGCAGATCCACCTGGTTTTCTGGGCTATTTCTGAGCACAGCTCTGCACCTGCTTACGTAATATTAGTGAACCAGGTGGAACCAGCCTGGTAGTTTTTACTCCTATCTGCTTTTTGACGAACAGGCGAGAGGACATTTTAGGGATGGACCACAAATGTCATCTTTGCCGTCAATGTTACATCATGTGAATAAATAGGTATCAAAATTGAGAATTCAAATCCCACTTTGAAATTTCAGTATATCTGCTGGGTTCTTCACAAGTTGTCTTCAGGTGATGGAACCTGTTTATTCCTACTGACCTTCCACAAGATAATTACTTCCTTCAATCTTATTTCATTTTTTGCATAGCATCCTATAATTTCCTTCCGTTCCCATTTATAGCATTAACGTTGATTGTAAATGCTTGGATTAATTTAATTTTTCTGGCAGCCCATTCTGCACAATGAGAGGTGTGTAGGTTCTACCTGGCAGCATTGCCCATTTCACTATTTTTTTTAAAAATAAAACACTCTTGCACTTGTCAATCTGCTTTACTGAAATCCTCAATCGCATGAGTACTAACTGTCCCTGTGAATTCGTGTGTGAAGGAGATGCAATTATCAGTGAATATTGAGCAAAGCATTAAAGTTAGAGGGGTTGTGATAGTTTTTTTAAAAGTTTTCCCCTCAAGATGTGCAATAATGTACGTGGTGAAGTCATTTTGCATGATTATATGGCTTGTGTGTACGTCATTCCCCATGAGATGTATTGCTGGGTCTCCCCCATAGGAAAGTGTAAACATGTCTTGAGCACATCCTGGCTACTCGGTGGTTCTTCAAACTGTTCAGTTCCAACTATCTTTATTTTAGCACTGAGGTGTTTGGGAATAGATTGGAAATGGAAAACCCTGGATATCTGAGAGGCATTGGAGAAACATCCGGCCCGAGTTGATTACTGTCATCTGGTGGCCAGACAGTTCTGATGCTGTGATGGATGAGCTCGTGTGGTGATTCCCCTGTAAGCAGCTTTTTGGACCAGCTGAAACCTAACCCGGGCCTTTGGAGACCACGACACCAGTTTCAGAAGTGAAAGTAGAGCAGCTGCACTCTCGGGAGAGATGACAGTCGAGCATCTCTGCTTACACCGGGACTCTACAAATATTCTCTATTATTATACTATTGTGCCAGGCGTGATCACTACCCAGGAGGAATGCTGTAAGGATGCTCTGTAAAGTGCTCAAACGTTACTGGGAAGTGCAGGGGAATAGTCCAGAGGTTATTTTTCCCCACCCTTTTTCACCTTTACTTGTTTCTCTTTGCTTCTTGATCAGTCAGACCCTTGTTCACTCCCATTTTATGCCCCCTCATTCCCACCCTTCTTCCCCCCGCCCCAATTCTTCCTTTGGAGCCTCCCTCTCTCCTCGAGGAGGGTCCACCACAGCCCTCCTTCCCTTTGGAGGGTCCACCATAGCCCTTGAGGGGTCCTCCATCCCTCCATCCCTCCTCCCCTTTAGATCCACCTGCTCCACACCCTCCTTTATAACAGGGTCCTTCCAGTTAAGAACTTCCTTGTTTTTGTGCTGTTTATAAATTCAGGATTTCCATTTGCATTTTTCTTATTGAAATAGTCCTATCAATGTTGTCACTTTCAAAGATTTGTGTGTGTAAACCCCTGGGTCTCCACTGTTTTTACACATCCTTTAAAAGACAGAGGAATGCAATATCTTCAAAGGCTTGGAACAAATAAGCTGGAAGGGTATTAGAGGCAGGTAAATTTAACAAGGGATTGGATGTGTATTTGAAAAGGAAAAATAAACATGACTATATGAATGGAGGAGTGTTGTGGACTGTTGGATAACGCTTGTGTGTGTTGTAGGCTGAATGGCCACTGTCTGTACTTTAGGTTTCTGTGATCTTATTGCTAAGTTTTGCCACTTTTGGTTTGAATTTGGAGAATGTATTTAGTATAAAAATGGCAGTATATATCAAGGCTTTTGAGTAAATTTTAAAATTAGACTTTATATTCAAAGCTTTGTGGCCAGTTGAATGTTGTAAGATGTTTTGGGACTTGAACAAGAACTGGGGTTTTATTTACCCATCTTAACTTTGTACTACTGAGCAGTCACTTAGTCCTATAAGTAACCTTTATTTTTAGTGCTTTTAGTGTTTTTAGCACTTTTCTTAATTTTGCTGTCCTTTGGTTTTAGTAAGAAATTTCAATTCTGATTTGGTTAGTTGAAATCTAAACTGATTTGCCACCTCTGTTGAAAAATCAATAAAAAATCTGAAATAAAATTTAAATGCTGAAAATACTCAGCAGATCAAGCAGCACCTGTGGAGAGAGGGGGAGAGTTAATGTAGTACAATTCATGGACTGCTGAAGGGTCATTGACCTGAAATGTTAACTCGTCCTCTCTCCACAGATGCCTGATCTGCTGAGTATTTCCAGCACTTTGCTTTTTAGACAACCTTCCTGTGTTTAGTTATGCAACCCAGGGCAGATGAAGGATATATTAGGTGCTTATCTTAGAACAGTAACTCAAACTATTCTCCTTTGTTCTGGTTTCTTTTGGTGAAGAAAATCTGCTGTCTTTACCCTGGGCTATATGTGACCTCAGGTCGTCAATGTGGTTGACTCTCCAATGCCCTCTGAAATGTCGCAGCTGGCCCTGCCAGTAGGACCCAGAATCCCTAAAAATGAATAATTTGAAGGAAAAATGAACTCTCAAGAAATGGTGGAATCATTCAGGAAGCAACTGGGTGTGCGATGGGAGGCACCGGTGTAATTCTGAAAGAATGAATTTGGATGGGAGGGGTAGCCTTCTCATCTGTAATTTCTATGTGAATATTTTTGTTTCTGCTAAGGATAGAGAGGTGGTGTTATTTATATGGAACTTTGCTTTTGCAAAAAGCAAAAAAGGAGCTGCAGATGGTGGAAATCTAAAATGAAAACAGAAATTGCTGGGAATGCTTGGTAGATGGAGAGAGAAACGCTTCATTTTTCAGATTGATCACTCTCTTCCTTTGTGTTTGAATTGCATTTTTCTTATTTGAATATACTATTATCTTTTTATAATGGCCACAAAGTAACGTCAAGGCAAGACTAATTACAACGCATTCCTTTGCCCCAGAAATAGAACAGAGTTGATGCATTAATGTTCTGTAAGTTAATGTTCATCTATACTGTCATATATACTATATATATGTCATATATATACACACCATACTGTCATATATACTGTCATCTATACTATCTATATTGCAGGTTGCTGTAGCTGTCATCACCTGAAATAACATGGGTCACCATTTTAAGTGTTACTGCTTGGAGCAAAGAGTGTTGTTTCTGCATCAGGTTAGAGATTGTTTGTGTTTTGTGGCACTGGAAGCTTTATATATTGGTGGAAGCTTGGAGTCTTTCTTCTGCACTGCTGTTCATTACTAGTTTGACACCATCTCCCTCATCTCCTTGCAGATTGTTTTGACCCGTGTTTTTCATCCAAGATCACAGTCCGTGGCTTTGATTGGCATGTAGCCTGCAGTGTATAGCAATTTTCTGCAGTACTGTCTGCGTCTCCAACTAGCCTTGTGATGTGGGGCATGCCATTCATAGGGAAAGAGGTATTTCAAGGGCAATGAAGTCCAGTATCTGTATACCTAACCATCTGTCCCATGTCTCGATGCTCATTGTTCTGACCTCAAATTCCTCCTTTATGGGTCTTGTTAAATTTCCGCTGGAATAATTCACCAGTTTATCAATATGAAGCTAGAGTATATAGACACTGTCAAAGAGCTAATTTGCAGCCTTCTCTGTGAGGTTGTCTTGCAGATACCAGACAGATTCCCATGTGAGAATCGTGAGTCAATTCTAAAGATACTTGCTAACTTTTGGGTGATGGCCAAGTATGTTACCGATGCTGTCAAAGTTAGATGTTGTCAAGGCAGCTGAACTGTATGGAAGAAATATAGTAGCTAATGAGAGTTTCAGATTAACCACTGGGCTTTTCCAAAGTGCTCAGCTGGCAGCTGTATCCACTTTATAATGTGAGTGTTAAGTATGACGCTGGGGCGTGATGCACCTGGACATGCCTACAGTTTGCTTGCCTGTGTGTGTATGTCCCTTTCCTTGGAATTCTATTCTCAAGTTCTCCCCCACCACCTCCACCCTCCCCCCCCCACCTTTACAGTAAAGCCCTTTGACCAAATGTTATGTCTCTAAAAAATCAAACTAGTTTAGGATATGTTTTTCTCAACACCTCTGACATATTGTGATTTAGCGATGAAAGAGCAATGCATGTTGCAGCTCTGGTGGTAGTAATGTTCATTTCAGGCATCACCCTTGGTCAAAAGGACATGGGTTTGAATCCCACTCTTGGCTGATACTCTAGTGCAGTATTGCCTTTCATCTGAACTGTGGGGTTAACTGTCTACACTCATCGCCCCCCCAGTATTCGTAACCTTCCTCGACGCAGTGCTGTACCTCTCTTCTCCGTGGATTGTCACCTTGTCGTGGTGGAGAAGCTTGTGTGGTCCTGAGATCCCGAGAGTGATGCTGTCTGGAGTGATGCTCCTGGTAGTGTCACCCATGGCGGTGAGGTCGATGGTGAGGTCCCTGACAAAGAACAATCCAACCAAGACCTCAATGGTGGAACAGGCAGACGAAGTTATTTCGAACTCAAAGGCTGTGAAGGCGGATGAAGGCTGCAACAAATCCATCAGCTCCAATCATTGTGGTTTCCATTCCATTGGAATCAGTTGGTTGATTTGTGAAGTATCGTGTGCTTTTTGTAGTGCAACATCAAGTACACGTTAAACAAATACACGCTCAGGCGTCTTCGCTCTGTGGGCTACGATCAACGGAACGAAGACCATCATCCTCGACCTCGAGGGATAGCCACGACGCTGTACCTCACCTCCAACAAACGTCCCACTAGATTGGAGCTAATTTCCAGGGCTAATGGGAAACTGTTCAACCTATATCACTTTCACTCCAGACCCAAGGGCACCCAACTTAAGTCATCGAACTGCAAGATGCAGAGACTGCTCCTTGTCTGTGTGCATTTCGAAGGCTTCCTCCAAATCAGTTTTGACTCTTTCACTTAAGGGTCCAGGTGAATGGGCCTTGTATGTATCATTTGCAAAACAATGATCCACTGCAAAAGTACCCCTGCTATATAACACTACCCATAGAAAATGTGGATCACTTCACATACCTCTGGAGCGACCTCTCACCGAAGGCAGACGTTGGTGGAATTCACCAATGTTGTCATTGCACAAGCTAGCACTAAGGAAAAGACTGAAGATCAAGACCTCAAACCCAGGACAAAGTTCATGGTCTACTAGTCAGTCTCTATCCTCCTGTATACTTCTGAGATGTGGACTACCTATAGCAATAGAGTGACATCACCAATATTAGGAGGATATTGCATCTCAGCAATATCCTGCCAATCCACTGGCAAGATAAGTGAACCGCTCATCAACCTCTCCTAAGCCAGCATCACCAACACTGAGGCCATAACTATACTCAGTCGGCTCTGTTGGGCAATCCATGTTGGTCACTAGCCCTACACTAGACTCTTGAACCAGGACCTCTTCTCTACACTTGCAGCAAGAGATTGCCAGGTGGACAGAGGAAAAGATTCAAAGATATTCCCAAAGTCCCCTTGAAAAAAGTATAAAATTCTCACTGACTTGCATGATTATCAAGCCCATGACTCTTTAAAATGGAGAAGCAGCTTTGGGGATGGAATGATAACCTTGAGTTCCATATATCAGGAGTCAAAGTCAAGTTTATTGTCATGTGCACAAGTACATGTGTGCACAGGTGCAATGAAAAACTCGCAGCAGCATCACAGGTGCAGAGCATCAGATAGGCAGCGTTCACAAGAAAAACATAAATTAAACATAAATCATACACAATTTTTAGAAGAATTAATTCTACTCTGCCATTATGTTTCGGAATGGTCCATGAATCTATGAATACTAGCTCATCTAAGTCGGTGATCATAAATCTGAGAGAAACAAAGGACTGCAGCTGCTGGAATCTAGATGAAAAACACGATGAGCTTGGTGGTGTGGGGACTTCAGGCTTCTGTACCTCCTGCCTGATGGTAGCTGCGAGAAGATGGCAAGGCCTGGATGGTGGGGATCTTTGATGGATGTACAGAATCCTGGTATAAATGGTGAAAGGTGCTTTATTTGCCTTCCCTCCACATAAACCTCATCAGCCACCTTGATTACCCCAGAACTGTAGTCTTTGATCCTCAGGGACTGTCTGTGAAGAAGAAAGAGAAAGGAGGTGGGCTTTGTTATTTGGCTGAATGGTGAGGTGTTGTCTGCCCTCCTGGATGTAAAGATTCTTTCTCGCTCTTTGAAGAGAAGCAATGAAATCTAAAGGGAAAAAACTGCAGATGCTGAGAGGAAATGCTGGACACAGAGCTAATGTTTCATGTCAAATGTCCTTTTGTCAGAAGAGTCTTTGACCTGAAGTGTTAACTCTATTTCTCTTTCCACAGATGCTGTCTGACCTGCTGAGTCTTTCCATTATTTTTCCAGCAGGAGATTTCCCCCAGTTTCCTGGCCAAGATTTATCTATCAATTGATGTCACTAAAAGAGACTATTCTGCCATTTATTTCATTGCCATGCCTAAATTACTCAGCCGTGTTTCCCACGTAACAATAGTGTTGACACTCCATTAGCTTTTCAGCGGCTGTGAGATGTTTTGGGATTCCCTGAGGTCATGATTGCATTGTATGAGTATATCTCCTTGTGCTTTGTTCTTTGGCTGCTTCTCTCTTTGAGCAGCTGGAACATCAATTTATGTAATTGCTGTGGCTTTGGCCACAGAGGCTTTTATGTTGGGCTGTGTTATGATCATCATCTGACTTGTATACCTCTGTGGCCTCCCTGTACTTATAACTTTGGGACTAATTTTTCCTCTGCGTCATTTAAACATAACAGTAATTAAACAGTAAAAAGGTTGAAGCTAGTGACAACAATATAGCCATCCAGAGTTGAGATGGGTGGGCGATTCCCAAGATTGGTCTTTGCGTAGCAGTAAGCAACTGAGCTTGATTTCGTACACAGAATTTAAACTGTATCTATATATCTTCCAATGAGTCCTTGCTGTTATTGGCAGAAGTTTCTGTAGTTTTGGTTATATTTCTCCCATTCTCTTTTCTCTAAATTGACAGCTATTATGTCTGTCCTGACTCCAACTCACTGGGTGAATGCAGTGTTGTCAGTGGACACTCTTATTAACATGATACTACACTTAAGCATTTTACCTTTTATTTTCCAATAAAATAGTATTTGCATTTCTAGTTTAATTAAATTACCAAACCTTTCTTGATCTAGGGATTATGCGGAAGTTGGAGGAGAATTGTATTTATGTGGCATACATTTAGGAGAATTCTGACTGGTGTATCAAAGTATTCTTTCTGCAAAACTCAATCAGTATTATTCAGAAAGTCAAGACTTAGTTCAGCAAGACTCAATTTCAAAGTCAAAGTTGAATTTATTATCATATGTGTGCACAGGCGCAATGAAAAATTTGCAGCAGCATCACAGGCACGTAGCATCATATAAGCAGCATTCACAAGAAAAACAAATTGTACACAATTTTTACAAGAAAGAACACAATTAGAAGAAAAAAAAACAAAGTGCATTTTAGTGCAAAGTGTTCAAAGTGGTCATAGTGTTGCTAAACTGTAGTCGTTAGGATTTTGGTGATTGGCTCAAGAACCAAATGGTTGAAGGGAAGTAGCTGTTCTTGAACCTGGTGGTGTGGGACTTCAGACTTCGGATCTTTGATAGATATTGCCTTCTTGAGGCAGCACCAGTGTTGGGGAGGGATGTGCCGGTGATGTATTGGGCTGAGTCCACTACTCTCTGCAGCTTCTTGCATTCATGTGCATTTGAATTGCTGTACCAGGCCATGATGCAACCATCTGTAGAAGTTTGTTAGAGTGTTTGGTGATAAGAACAAAACAAAGTCCATTTTAGTGCAAAGTGGTTATAGTGTTGCAAAACTGTAGTGACTAGGGTTGTGCTGGTTTGTTCAAGAACCAATGGTTGAAGGGAAGTAGCTGTTCTTGAACCTGGTGGTGTGTGACTTCAGGCTTCTGTACCTCCTGCCCAATGGTAGCTGCGAGAAGATGGCACGGCCTGGATGGTGGGGATCTTTGATGATGGATGTTGCCGCCTTGAGGCAGCGCTTCCTGTAGTTACTACTGATGTGGGGGGCGCGGAGAATGTGCCCGTGTGTATTGGGCAAAGTCCACTACTCTCTGCAGCTTCTTGCATTCCTGCACACTCGAATTGCCTTATCAGACCATGATGCAACCAGTCAGGATACTTTCAACAATACATCTGTAGAAGTTTATGAAAGTGTTTGCTGACAAGCTGAACCTCCTTAACCTCCTAAGAAAGTAAAGAAGCTGTTGTGCTTTCCTTATGATTGCTCCGATGTGCTGGGCCCAGGACAGGTCACCTGATATGTTAACGCCCAGAAATTTAAAGCTTCTGACTTTCTCCACTGCCGATTGATTATTTTTCTTCCTCCCCCAAATGTAGACTAGTGCATGTTTTCCCTCCTTGCCCTTCCTGAAGTCAACAATCAGCTCTTTAGTTTTGCTGACATTGAGCAAGAGATTGCTCTTGTGGCACCACTCAGCCAGGTGAGGAGGTTGCATTTGGAAACATTCTATTTTGGCTCCAAAGCAGTTGTAAGATTTGGCAGGCGATGTACAAATAACATGCAGACAAGTGCAGGTGACTTTTAGTGTGCTGGTCGCATTGCTTGGATGCTAATGGGTTATCATTTAATTGGGCAAAGGTGGTTGGATAGCCGTACATTCCCACTCTAGAACTCTGCATATGATCAGTGAAGAGATCAAAACCAACTTCCTTAGGTTGAATAGTTTACTGATGTTCTGTTTTAGTTCACAAACAGATCATTTGGGTCCATTGCCAACTTGTTGTTGGAACTTATAGCCCCAATTTAGTCTGGTAGTGGCAGAAGTGTGGAGGGCTTGAGTTATAAGGAGAGGCTGGATAGACTAGGACATTTTCCCCTGGAGTGCAGGAGACTGAGGAGTGACTTTATAAAGTTTTATAAAAAAAAACCATGAGGGGCATGGATAATGTGAATAGGTCAAGTCTTTTCCCCAGAGTCGGGAGCCTAAAACAAGAGGGCATAGGTTTAAATGTGAGAGGAGAAAGATTTAAAAGGGATGGGGGGGTGGGGGGAGCAACTTTTTCACATGGAGGATTGTGCGATTATATAGAACAAGCTGCTAGAGGAAGTGGTAGAGGCAGGTACAATTATGACACTCAGAAGACATTTGGATAAGTACGTGGATAGGAAAGATTTATAGAGGGGTATGGGCCAATCACAGGCAAATGGGGCTTTTTTTAGTCAATTTGGTCAGCATGGACGAGTTGGGCTGAAGGGCCTGTTTCCATGCATTTTAGTTCTCTGATTCTATAAGTGGGAGGTGGAAAACTATATTTTTTCCCAATTGCTATCTGTATTTTGTTACCCTAAACTATTGCTCCACATTTGGCTGTTGTATCTTTACATGCTGTCCAAAAACAACACACATACTTGGGCTGCAAGATTGTATTGGTTCTGGTTTTAATCCTCTGAGTGCAATCAGCAAATTACTGAAGAAATTGAAGCAATGAAATCTGAGATGACTTTTTTAAAGACATGATCATTCTATTTATCAAAATTAATCCTTGGAATGTTGCAACTGGTATGAATCATGGTGTGTTTACTTAAGTGCACTACAGAAGAGAATGGATGTTCAGGTATTTCTAAGCATAATCTGCTGTTTCAAAATTTTGATGTTGAAGCTTGAATGAAAACATATTCAGTAAATACCAATGGGAAATCTGACAACAGCATAAGTGACAATGGAAAAATGGGAAGTCTAGTTCAAAACGGTGTAATCCAAAAACTTGAATTGAGCAGCATTAAATGAAGATTAAATGAAGATCATCTAATCCAATGCTACACCAGCACCTCATTTTGAGCTCTGTTGTGGGAAGACATCAGAATCAGGTTTATTATCACTGATGTATGTTGTGAAATTTGTTGTTTTGCGGCAGCAGTACAGTGCAAGACATAAAAAAATTACTATAAGTTACAAAAATTAAATAATTGCAAAAAAAAGTGCTAGGTGGACAGAAGAAAAGATTCAAGGGTGTGCTTAAAGCTCCCTTGGAAAATTGCAACATCCCCATTGACTCCTGCAAACCTCCTGGCCCATGACTGCTCAACATGGAGCAGGATCATTTGGGATGGTACTGAGGACTGAGTCCATGCATCAGCAACACACAAATCCTGTGTGAGCAGCAGAAGGTGCACACTGCCAGCCCACCTGCCTGTCAGTCTCCTCCTGTCCCGTCTGCAGAAAAGTCTGCAGTTCCATATTTTTCTCATTAGCCAACTGGGAACTCAAAACTGCAGTGGAAGCAAGTTGTCCTCGTCTCGATCCCAAGAGGCTGCATAGTAAGATTATTTCAGAGAAAATGGCTGTAAGGCATTTTGAGACATCCCAAGGTTGTGAAAGGTATATAAATGGAAAATCTTTTGCCATGTTGGGGAAACCCTCCATTTATCATTCAATGAAGAGCCCTCTCATTTTTTCATTAAATTTTACAAATATAGACAAGTTTGCTGCTTAGTATATCAGGTGTGGTTTGGGAAGTATCAATAGTTGCCGAGGCTTCAAGTGAGAAACTTTTGATTTACAGCTACTTTTTTTTAACCTAACAATTCTAACACATGCCCAACAAAGAGATTAGCTCTGTAGCAGCCTCTCTTTTACTGACATATTGGTAGAATATGGTCCTCTGTTCCCGATCTCCCATCCACGTAGGACAGGACTATCATTAGACGATCTGTGGCATTCCTGCTGTGAAGAGTGCCTCATTTTTCAGAGGCCATTAGCTGGCTTAAATTTGATTTGTATGGAGGTCATTGAAATACAGTGCAAGTTGTCAGACATTTGCAACATTGCATATTGGGCTTGTATCCATTACATTTTCTCAGAAATAGAACCCTTTATCACACTCCTTTTCTAAGTGTTCAATTCCTCTAAATTATAACTGGCAGTTGACACAGCAAAAGTACAAATCATATGATTTAAAGGAGTGTTGGCCAAGTTCATTTGAATGGCACCATCTTGGGCAGGGTTGTTGGATGTGACACAATGTATCCCACAGAAAGTCTCCACTCTCACTCAAAGGAAGATTGAAGTACTTTGGAAAATTATAAGTTAATGAGCATCTGGGGGAAAATTCACAGGTTCAATCATCTTAACTATGTGATGTGCAAAGCTAGCTTATTGTTTTCATCTCTACACTTTTCCAGTTAAAACAATTTTCTCAGGAAGAATTCATGGGTGGATCATTAGTTTGTGATGTGAAGTCTCCTTATGTAGATGTAGCTTTTATACCAACCAACATAGTGGCTGGTCCTATGGAGCAGAAGGGGTTTTATCATTTTTTATAACATTTACTGTTGCGGTTTGGGAGAGTGGTGTGGAAAGGTATGGTTGCCCACTAAGCGGATGCCAACTTGGAACTCAGAGGTGAAGTTTTGTTCTCGGTTGCTGGGGCAAGTAGGCGTTTGAAACCCTAACTGCTTCTATCCTTGTCCCAAAGCCTTGTCCCTGAACTGGCGCTAGACATTTGTTATTACAAATAAAAGTACCTCTTGGAATCCCTGAATTATTGCTGTACTGTCTCAAAACCTGCCACCTGATTGATGTTAATAGGGAACAACAATTACAAGATGCTTGACAATTGTCAGATAATTTGTTTGCATTGTGAATTTCCTGTGAGGGTGCAGTACAATGCAGAAGTAGGTAATTTGGCCCAGTCTTTACCTGGACGAGCACTTGAAGAGCTGTAATTTACAAGGCTATAAACCAATGGGTAGTGTGAGGAATCTAACTCTCTCCAATTTTGGCCATTATGGATACTGGGGCTGAATGGGCTCCTTCTGTGCCATAGATTTCTTTCTTTGATTTTCACTGATCCTCTCTGAACTAATACTGAATGTTGATATTGTTCCAATCTTTAACTCGTGTGAAATCCACACGCAGATCTCCTACATTGAACCTATGGTATCTTCTTAATTGGTATCTTAACGTATCTTTCCTCATCTAATCCTGTTGCTTTCTCCTCCTCCGTTCCTCTTGAGTAGGTCCATTCTTGTTGACCAAACTATGGCAGAATATTTCACATTCTAATCACTCTGGTAGCAAGTTTCTTCTGGATTCCCAATGAGATTTTGGATTTGTAAGAGTCTTGTGATAAGAGGTCTTATCGTGCTATTTCTCAATATTCTCCTTCCTGGAGAATAGAGGTCAAGACTTTTCAGTTCTTCCCGATTAATTTGCTTTCAATGAACCTGATAAATACTTCCTGGTGCAATTTAGATGTTAAAGCTTTAGCTCTGATAATGCCACAGGTGCTTTTCCAATGGGTATTGAAGCTTTAAGGCCCTGGTGTAATTACCGTTCATTTGTTTAATGAGAACTGACATGACTAAATAATAATAATAATTGGTCTGGGTGTACAAGTAATATGCAAATGTTATTCTATCAAGTTGAAATGTCCAAATAGAATGCCATAAATGTAGTTCTGATTTAATGGTGCATTTGGATAAAGGATTATGAATTGATTGAATTTGCTTTTAGTTTTCAGGATTTGTTTTTGTATCGCCAATGTGAATGAGATGCATCCATGAAGACAGAAGGAATTAATTTGTTTTCTGACAATAAGGGGATGGATGGCCATCGGATCTGAAGGCAGCCATGCTGTTCAATGACGGTCTTTGATTGCACTAAAGGACTCAGCATTGCCCACCATATTGGCAGCTTTAACACAAGTGCTCTGGACTTTCATCGTTCAGCCGTGACCTTCCTGCTGCTATGGAATCTAGTCGGACAAGCAGAGAGCGAGAGAAGGAGAAAGCTGAGGAACCCCGACGGTCTAGCAAACAGTCTGGACGGAGTCCGTATGGCACTCGCCCTGGCTCAAACCAGTCGTCAGGGGTTCTTATGGTTGGACCGAATTTTAGGGTTGGCAAGAAGATTGGATGTGGCAATTTTGGAGAACTTCGATTAGGTAGGAACTTCACTAAATGTCGAGGTATTTTCGGTTACTTAGTTTTATAATCAAGTGTATTTGTACTCATGGGCATGTACCGGATAAATAGGCTGCCTTTGGGATCCCAAGTCATTGGCTTGCTTAACTGTTTAATACAACCTGTTTTGACAGGAATTTCAAACAATTGTTGAAAGGGAATTTGCTCATGGATTTACTTTTATGCTCCTGGTCATTTCTATCTGGGAATTTTCTCTTTTAATTTTTCTCCCTCCTGTATTTTTTCTATGTTGCACATAACATCCATAACCAAGGAGAGGAATTAGAAATGATGGCTTCTGCCAGTGACACCCTTGGAAATGTCCGAACCTGGACTGGGTGACTTCTACATTGTTAGTCTACAAGCTGCTGTAACCCACCTTCATTCCTGTGATTCTCTCTATATGCATCTCTGTCCCATCGTGGGGGTAGAGCCTTGGCTAAAATCTCCAGAGCTTCCTCCCCAAACTCTTCCATGTATTTAAAAATGCCTTCTAAAACTTTAGCATTAGATTGCTCTTCCTTAATCTTTCCTATTTGGTCCCTGGTCCTATGTAACTACAAGAGTTATTCAAAGGCAAGTTTGAATACTTGCAATATGACTGCAGTGTCAGTTGTGGGTGACTGCCTGTACTTCGTCCTCTGAATCAAAAAGTTATGGGCTCATTCCACTTCTAAGATTATTCTTTTTCTGGGTAAGTTAACATAATGGCTAAATTGCTGGACAATCTGCTCATCCCATGAATGACTAATTAAAAACATTAGCTGTGATGGTGTGGAACTTGCAGTGCAAAAGAGAGGTCAGGGCATCTGAAAAGTACCTGGATAACTTGAAGATCTGTAACTTACAAGGCTGTAGACCAATAGCTAGTGTGAGGAATCTAACTTCATTATTGGCCTGCATGGACACAATGGGCTGAATGGACTCCTCCTGTGCCACACGTTTGTTTCTATGATTGATTTCCATTGATCCTCTCTGAAGTAATACTGAATGCTGACATTGTTCCAATCTCTGACTTGAAGTGAAATCCACACCTTGCAGATCTTTTGCATTGAATCTACAGTATCTTAGTATCATAGAACTGTACACCACAGACCTTCCTTGTCCACGCTGATGGTGATGCCTATCTACCTTAATCCCATTTGTCTGCGCTAGGACAGTATACTTCTAGGGCCTTCCTGTCTTAAGTATCTGGCCAAATGCCAAATGTTGTAATTGTATCTGCCCCTACCACCTCCTCTGGCAGCTCATTCCAGATACCCACCAACCTCTGTGGGATAAGGGGCGGAAACGCCTCTCAGACCTCCTTTAAATTTCTCCTCTCACTTTAAATCTGTGCCCTCCAGTTCTAGACTCGCTATCCTGGGAAAAAGATTCTGACTATCTATCCTATCTATTGCCCCTCATAATTGTATAAACCTCTATAAGATCATCCCTCACCCTCCTGTGTTCCTTGAGAATAAACCCAGCCTATCCAATTTCTTATAACTACAGCCCTCCATTCCAGGAAACTAGTGAATCTCTTCTGCACTCTCTCTGTTACTACCACATCCTTCCTGTAGTGTGGTGACCAGAATTATACGCAATACTGTAATATTCTTCTGGATCTCTTGATCATTCTTTACTGGGAAGTTAGGCTTGTGACCAATCTCTACTGCTGTGACCTACTGGTTGTTATTAGCAATGGTGTAAAAGCAAAAACTGAGTAGTTCCATCTGTGACGTGCTGCCTCTGTGGTGCTGCTCAAGTGTAATAATAATGCTGTATTGCTGTCTTCAACGTCTGTTGTATTCCACGCTTAAAAGGTGGTTCACTTCCCACGATCTCCAAATAACTTCTGTTAACTCACTTGTGGTGTTTTGCTGTGTTAAAGCCACTTTACAAATGGAACTTGTTGTTTTAACTGGACAATAAATACTGACCTGGTAACTTGTATTTTAAGAATGGATTAAAATGTTGATGCATTTTGAGGGGAAGCTTAACAAATGCACAAATGAGAAAGGAACAGAATTACTGAATGGTTGAGGTGGAAGCTGGTTGGCCAGTAGGTTGATTGGCCTGTTTCTATGTGGTGCATTCTCTTTAATTCTAAGCAAACATTATTACCTCACTCAAGTCTATAAAAATGCTTCATGAAAAGGTGGAGTTTTATTGACTCTTGTTCCTAGTAGTTAGTATACACTCAGTTGCTGAAGAGGGATGAAGATTTGGACCCTGAATAGTAATTAAGCAACACACCTAGTTTTTAAAAGCCATAAATAATTGAATGCTTGGATCAAGATTCAAACCAGCTGTCGTGTGTTATCTTGCTGCTGAATGCCAGCTCCCTTTTAGAATTTTTTTTCTCTACCCTTTGGCTTTGCTCCTGCCGTGACAACAAACCTGTTTTGGAGCTGCAGATTGTGTTTTCCATATGTTTTATGTGCATCCTGGAGGTTTTGTACAATCTTTGCATGCAGCTATGCAAGGTATAATTTGAGGTTATTGACAGTACAAAACAATGACTGTCAAATGAAAGTCTGTAATATGTAACCAAAGGCTCACCATTAGCATCATGCTGTGACGCTGTTGGAGCACTTCTGTGTTGGAAAGCTGGGGTTTAAGTCTTGCTCCAGATACTTGACTGTCAGTGTAGACTGTGTTTTCTAGTGTAGTGCTGAGCATGTGCAGCCTGGTCACAGGTGCTGTTATTCTGGGTGTGCTGTTAAAACAAAGTGAATTTTTAAAAAATTACTCTGGGAATTTTTTTGGGGGGGAAAAAATGCAGAAGAGTTGTATCTCTGCTCTGGCTGATAGTTAAATTAAATATTAGATTACAGTAAAAATCTGCTATCTGACCACTCAGAAGTTCTGATATTTGAGCATCTGGCTCACCAAGTAATGTTTTCTGTGCTTTCTTCAACTCACTGGAACCCCAGCCCCTGCACTCCCTTCTGCCTTGCCATTAGTTGGAGATATTAGATAAGATAATGTCAAATAATCTGGAAAATACTCTAGTTTGGCAGCATTTTACTGTACTTAGTGGTTATTACGTTGCACCTTGACAGCATAGTTTATGACAGCTTCCATCACTTAGCTATTGATCGAGAGTGGAGTGATTGGGTGGGGAGCGCCTAAGAGTTAATGAGGCATTCAGGATCTGGAGAAACAGAATATTTTCATCTCAACAAAACAAAGAAAAATGTTTTTTTTTGAAGTAGCTTGGCCAAAGATTTTTTTCAAAATGAAGTATTACCTTGTAAATCTGGTGCCTGAACCATGTAATTCTAACAGTGATAATACTTTGTGTTTGCCTGTACAATTTTGGCCCATGTTCTCTATTGCTCTGCTGAAGCTGGAGGCTCCTTCCTTGGGTACGGTTCTAAAGGCACTGATTATCAATGGGTGCTTATCCTTGTGTGAACGACAGTGATATTTAACAGTGTGGGGGCTTGGTGGAGGCAGAGATGGGGATAACACAGCTAGATAGTTTATCCAGGTTGTTAGTGAATAAAGAGAGGAAGCTGCCTGGTTGTTTTTTCTCATCCACAACTCTGTCCTCCCTTAAACCCACCTCCAGTCTTAAGGTACAGAAACAGGTTGTAGCACCATCAACATGGGCAAGGAGCTCAGCAGCATACGAGTGATGGAAGCAAATGGTGGAGAGGATATGGTGCAGGAAGCTCTGCTGTGAATGAATCAGAATGACAAGGTTGCTGGACAATGGACGAAAAGAGGCCTGGATTTGATGGCAGAAGGGCAAAAATATTTGTGGAGGCCCAAGGCAATAATCAAATGGAGGTTGCAGAAACATCACGAGAAATAAAATGAGACCTGAAAGAATACGGCATAAAAGGTTCCTATGTTTCTATTATGATTTGTTCCTTTTTCAACTTCAATGTCCTTTGCTGAACCACCAGTATCTTGCCTCGCCTAATTTTAAAAAAAAATCTAACGCAGGTAGTAATACTTTCTAAATCAGGTAAAAAGGCATGGTGAAAATGGGGAGACTGAGGCATACAAGCTTGGACTGTAGAGTCCTGAAATTTGTAACATTGACGTCTGATATAGGAGATGACATCCTAGAGTCATAGATACAGCACAGAAACAGGCCGTTCGTCCCACTGAGTCTGTACTGACCATCAATGACCATTCCTATATTAATCCCATTTATTTTCCCCACATTCTATCAACTGCCCCCAGATTCTCGCCCACCTACACACTTTACAGAGGCCAGTTAACCTATCAACCTTCAAGTCTGTTTTGTAGGAGGAAAGCCACTCAGTCAGAAAGGCCGTGCCAACTCTACGGAGACAGCACGTGGTCATGATTGAATCGGAGTGTCTGAGTGATTGCACCACTATGATGCTTCTAATTCAAGAATGCAAGGTCACTGAAGGAAAAGTTAGAGTTGGGAGTGGGAAACAGTGGCAAGAGGAGAGGCTGAAACTTTATTTCACTACAGAAACTAATTAAAATCCTTGGATGAAATCTGCAATGCTAACCCAGGCTGGCCTGTATGTGACTCCAGACCCACCAATGTGATTGACCCTTTGATATGGCCTGGCAAGCCCTTTAGTTCAAGGGCCAAAAGGATGGCCAATAAATTCTGGCCTAATCAGTGACTCCCAGATCTAGAAAATGAATAACAAAAAATCTTCCTCCCTGTTCTCTTCCCCCGTTGTGTCCTGCTAATAGTCATGTGGTAGCAGATGTAATATTATGTGGGCTGTGGGGTGTGATGAGCTGTAAGTTTTATTCACACATACGTGGTTGAATTGCAGTTAAATGGCACGTCATTCACTACATGGGGTGTATGCTGATTTGACAGAACTGGCATATAATGTGTTATATTTTATTTGCCCTCCCCCTTGTTCATTGACACAAGTGATAAATTAAATGCTGCCAGCATTAACTGTGGCTACCACCTCTCCATTAAGCAAGTGCTAACTGCGAGGGACAGTGTCAATGCTTTGTACAATGCAGAATCCTCCTAGCTGAAAACATTTGCAATCTTTGAAGAGCTGCAAGCTTGACACAGGCTGCATTTAAAGAGGCAACATCAGACATAAGCAGTAGGGTGCCTTTGTTATGTTATCGTAGCCGCTAATTTTTAGAGAGCGTTTGAACTATACTGTGAAAACTAGCCCCACACTAAGAGCCAGTAAAGTTTCTATTGTGTTTTATGGCAATCTATGGGAAGGCCTGGATAGAAAAGAACATTTAAAAAAAATCAATAAATATATACCAGACACGAGAGAGACTGCAGACGCCGGAAATCTGGAGCAACACACACGAGATACTGGAGGAACTCAGCAGGTCAGGCAGCATCTATGGAGGGAAATGAACAGTCAGTGTTTTGGGCCAAGATCCTTGAGTTCTGATGAAGGGTTTTGGCCCGGAATGTTTACTGTTGATTTCCCTCCGTAGAAGTTGCCTGACCTGCTGAGTTCCTCCAGCATTACGTGTGTGTTGCAATAAATATATACCACTTTTTTAAAATGGACTTTATATCAGCTATAAATATATCAGATATCCAGATGGAGGGTCTTGACCTGAACCATCAACTGTCCAATTCCCTCCACAGATGCTGCTCAACCCACTGAGTTCCTCCAGCATCTGCAGTCTCCTGTGTCTCTCCCTTATATCTATTACTATTGAAGTCATTATCTTGTGTGTGGGGGTGTCTGTGTGTCATGCAACACTAACCTGCAATTAAATTGTATAATGTAGAAAATGTCAAAAATGTTATGCTACTCTGAGGAAAACAGGGCCAAAGAAGGGACATCAAAAAGATATCATTGAAAGGATTGCTATTCGGCTCTAATTCCTTAACTGCCTGCCTTGGTATTTTGGGAAGGTGTGTCAGGGCCAGAGTTGCAAGCAGTGAAGATGACAATGCAGTCATCCTTTGTATTTTTGGGAGCAGCTTGTATGTTGTTTCTTCTAAGTAAGTTGCAATGGTCACGTAAGTATACTGAGTGTTTTTGGATTATAAGATTGGTTAAAATAGTTGCTACATATTTAACTAAATCACAGATTTCCATGCATGCAATCAGTGCTGTTGACTTTCCGAAAACCAACACCAAGAATCAACTGGAGTAAGGAGTGCAACGCAGTTTTTCAAGTAAACCTTCAGTAGCAGGAGGCTTTCTGGGCAGCATAGACTGAGGGTGGATTGTGTTCTCAATGCAACACTTTGTTGCAAATCAGTTTGCTGTTAGGTTGTTCAAAAATCAGATCTTCATTCCTTTCTCCCTTGTACACATCTGTTTTCCTCTTTTGAATGCTTCGCTGCTATTTGCTGTAATAGTTGCAGGAGAGAGTTTCACTTTTTTTGCTACACTTAAGACTTTTTCTTTTCACCTTTGGCATTGCTGCAAGTGTCACAACAGTCGAAACTTGAAGAATTGTGACAACTTTTCTCCAACGTGGAGGTCCTTTCACACAGTGCTTTCTAGGCACCTTAATACTTGTTTACTGTCTGCCTGAGTCTTGCAAATTGCAGGATGCCCTTTTAGATTCTGACAGTTGAAAATATTCTTTCTCAATGCCAGAACTTCTCCAAAATAAGTACCTGATGTTGTGTACCAGTGCAGCTGTCAAACTGCAGTACCTCTATCACAAAGTCACTGGCTGCCAGCAGCAACAATGATGAATGTGACTGTGAATAAACTCAAGTGTCATGGTTTCCACGTTTAGTGAAGAATGTCCATTTAAAAAGCTGTCTAAAAAAACAAATCCCTCTTTTGACAAAAATATAAATCAGAGATAAAAGTGCATGACAGGTTAGTCACACTTGTAAACAAGAATGGATGATATGTTGGGTGCATTCTAATCCTTTTTGACTAGCCGAGAAGGTTGTTGGTCATTCAGCTACCTGGACGCGTTTCTGACATTGAGTTAGAAACTGGTTATTCTCTGCCTTGTCTCCAGCTTGACTTGTGATTCTTAAAGCCCTTGCCAACAAAGAATAATTTCAGTTTTGAAATTTTTGATGTCCCTAGTGTCAACAGCTTTTTGAGACAAAGGATTCCAGAGTTTCATTACTCTAGGTGACTGCCTATTGGTTCATGAATGTTTTTCAGGGCACCTCTAATCTACCTGTTAATACACTCTGACCTAGCAAGTCACTCCAAGGAAGCCCATCACAGTCCTAGGGCAAGCAGGGCTTGGCTGTAAATACTAACTCAACTGTTTAGAGTATCCTATCAGTTGATTTCAGATAAAATTGTACATAAGCTTATTTTATTGTGTGCTGTCTTGTGTGGTACATGCATGTCCAATTTTCACTTATTTACATTTGGTCTATTGTCTAATACCAGAGGGAATGCATTTAAGGTGAGGGGGGTAAGTTCAAAGGAGATGTGTGGAGCAGATTTTTTTTACACAGGGTGGTGGGTGCCTGGAATGTGCTGCCAGAGGTGGTGGTGGAGGCAGATACAACAGAGGTGTTTAAGAGGCTCTTAGATAGGCACACGAATGTGCAGAGAACGGAGGGACATGGACGTTGTGTAGGCAGAAGGGATTAGTTTAGTTGAGTGTTTAATTGTTAGTTTAATTGCTAGTTTAATTTGGCACAACATTCTGGGCTGAAGGGCCTGTTCCTGTGCTGTACTGTTCTATTTTCTACTGAAGTGCTAACAAAATTGGCTATTACAGTTTGTGTGGATTCATACCTGCATAATGAGCTAAGTGACTGGAAAGACACTTCCCTTTGTGGAAGCTTCTGGCTTGGTCTTCTGTTGGAATGGGTACACATATGTTTCACAGATGTCTTAGTTGCAGAGTTAACGGCCGTGGATGTGACCAAATGAAGCAGAGGATACAGGGCTGGTGAAAGGAAAGGATTGACTTTAATCAGAATGTGTTCAATCAGAGACACTAACCAATGAAAAACATGAGGCCAACTAGTGTGTACGCGTTCAAAGAAAAATCAAGCTTTGAGTGATGTAATCGACAATTGAAATTTGCTGATAACAGGGAATTCCTTCATTTCCTTGCGTTGTCGAAAGTAGTATGAAATGGAAAGATGCAGAGCTGTGCCTCTTATTGTGATGTAACATTAATCAGGCTGCTCCTAGCACTGTATCCAGGCAGATAAATAATCACTGCTTTTGTTTGTCTTTGTAGCAATTTCAATGTATTTAAAAAAAATGATTTAATTCCCCTTTTATTTCTCTATGCTTCTAAAGAGAAAATACAACAATTTTTACAGGAGAGAATACATAATAGATTCAAATTTTGGCTTGCAAACAGAAAATGCTAGAATTATGCGAGGCTGGGTAGGCACTGTCCGTAAAAGAGAAAAAGAGCCAAGGTTACCATAAACAGTAATGTGGTGCTAGCTAGGGCAATGGTAGGCCAAGGTACTAGGGTAACTTGCATTTCACTTTCAAATGGGGAATCACACAGTATAAAAGAGATCAGTTGGCCCCTTGTACCTGTACCCGATGTCTTAAGAATCCAGAATGCTTCTGAATGTTTTTGGAGTGTCTGTTGACAACTCTTGCCAGCCAAAGACAGGACAACCATTGATTGCGAAGTAATGAATGGAAGCAATATGAAATTTCAGAGAAATACAGGGAGTGGAGGATAGTTATGTGCTTCAATTCAATCTCTGTTGCAGCCCTCTAGTCACCAGGCTTAATTGACAGTGTGATGACCTAATTACCCCCTTTGTCTCGAATACCGTTACCAGTATTAGCGGCCTTTGTAAAATCAACTCATTCCTGTGACTTTGGTTATTTATGCATGTAATTTCTGCTGTCCTTTCTATAACAGTGGTCTTGGACGTTTTATGTCACCTCAGGACAGTCTGTGTAAGCAGAGTATCAGGTGCAGCGATTTAATGTCTCAACCATAAGAGTGCCTCTGACATTGCAGCACTTGCTCCATGATTCATTGAAGCAGCAGCAGCAGCTTACATTATGCTATTGTGTATGGAGCTTGGATGAGCGGTGCCGGAGTCTGAGGCAAGATGTACTATTGAGCGAAAGCCTATTACCCAGATCAAAATCAGTTCCTGCTCATGATATTGATATCTACACTAAGCACAAACATCATCCTTGCCATTATAAGCTTAAGTCCGTGATCCAGAGGTGAAAGGGCAATATGCTAATTTACTGCAACCTTTCGTTTACTCTCTCGTGTATTGAATGAGAACTGTTGTGAAATTGTGCCCGAGCTTGTGATGCCTTGCATGCAGAGCTGAGTAATATAAAAATCCAAATGAATTATTTTCTCCTTGTTGACAGCTCCTCCCCTTGATATCGATTGAAGTTGCTATAACTTCCATGTGCATTGATTGCCCCCTAGTTACTGCCATTGTGTATCAGCCTTTGAAGTGAGCGATGGACTACTTCACCTTGGAGGTTTGTGGAGGGACTGTTGTCAAGTGTTCACGTTCTACACTTCCAGCAGGGATCACTGGAAACTTTTTTCTACGAAATCAATTGAAGCCCTCTCCTGCAGTATTTTCAACAAAGGCTTGACAGATGAAACATTATCATCTTCTTGGGAACCAGTGGAATTTTTTCTATTTTCAATCTCTTATTTCCATTCCAATAATGAGGTAGCTATGGTGTAAAGAGCACAAAATCTAGGCTATCACACTGGTGCTGCACTGAGGGAACAGTGGTGTGATCAGAGTGTAGTCATTTAGATGAAGTATTAAACTGGAGCCCTGTCTGTCTTGCTGGATGAATGAAAAATTATACTGTTATACTCTGAAGAACCGCAAAGGAGATCTTCCCCAATATCACGGCCAATTTTTTCTCCATGACCAACATTACTAAGATGCCTACTTTGGTCATGATCACATTCCTTTTTGTGGCAGAGTCCTAAGTGGCCACTATATTTCCTCCATTACATTTGGTTCCATCTCCAGAGTACTCAAGGGCATCCGGAAACCTTGAAAAATGCAATATAAATGCCAGACTACAAAGAAATGGAGTGTTGGAAATTATATTGCCTTGAAAATAGCAGGTATTGACATTGCTGTTTTGAGCTTCTGTTGATGCATATTTGCTTGTTGTTTAAAGTTTAGATCAAAAAGTGGTTGGATGAAACAGAATTAATTAAGGATTTGGAAACAGCAAATACTGAAGAACTGGGTGCACCTGAGTAGATCTATGCTTAAGGTTGAAGCAAGTTGCTCAATTTAGCCAATGGTGCTAAACTTGAAGTGGGTTTGGGTGATATAACCAATAGATTACTGAAGGTCCTAAACAATATCTGTAAGTAGTCAGGGCAACAGCAGATCAAGTTTGGTGCAGACATATTAAAGGTATTGGTATTGGTTTATTATTTGTCACTTGTACCAAGGTACAGTGAAAAACTTGTCTTGCATACTGTTTGTACAGATCAATTCATTACAGTGCATTGAGGTAGTACAGGGTAAAACCAATAACAGAATACAGGGTAAACTGTCACAGCTGCAGGGAAGTATTCCTCACTGAATGGAACAATCGGGTAGCGATTGGTCTTTACCTCAGTAGGAGTCGGACTGAAAGATATTTGGGAATGTTGGACATACCTCAAACCACGGGTTTGGTTTTTAAGTTGCTGCTCAGTCACTACTGAGCAACAACTTTTTAAAAAAAAACGTTAATGCTATTGCTAACTCAGTGAGGTTGCAGTATCGTCAGACTGTATCTTGAATCTGGTGCCACAGTGGCCAGAACCGAAGAAAAGACCCTAGAAGTTGAGCAACAAATGGTTAGCTCCCAGAGGTAGTGGGTTGTGTTTTGTGGAAAATTGTTAAAGTCTAGTGTATTCCACTTAAACCTCACCGTGAGCCCACAGAATGTTAAACCATGACTTTTCCACAGAGGCATCTAAATAGAAACTGCGGGAAAATGAGTTCAGGCTGCTGTCAGAGAGCTCTATGAAGTGAGTGGTTTTCCGGTGGTTGGATAGTTCTGGAGGTGTTCATGATGCTGTAGGGCAGTGAAGAGGTGATGAAACTAGAGAATATGGTAGGTTGTTCAGTGGCTTCCATCCAGTCAAGAACTGTCCTACTTTAGTGACTGTTGTAGTGAAAGCATGAAGGCCATGATAATACAAGATTACTTATTGTTTTGTGTGAAAACGTGAAATGTCAGTATCCTTGACCACTTTTGTAGATGAGCAGTGAATGGGACATGAGTATCTGTCACTAATCTTTTTAAGAAAGAAGACATTTACCTTCATGCAGCCGTGTTTCTTCAGAAAATTAAAAGGCATTATTTTCAAGTTCAGCCATGTGTAGTAGGTACTGTTCTTTGTAGTTGGGATGGTTATAGATGTGGAAGCAGAGAAGTAGGCTAATTTTAATGAGGAAGGAAGCAAATGCCACCTTAAGATGAAATGTCATTCACTTGATGGTTTCAGAACTTGCACCTGATTGATTCAGACCTTGACATGATGGATGGAAGCAGTTCACGGTATGTGACCAACTCAAGAGTGCTCCTTAAGGAAGGAGAGAGTGATGAGGAACCACAAACCTGTTAGGCTAACTTTATTTGTAGGGAAATGCTGGAATTTATAACAGAGTGCAACAAAACACCTAGAAAAGAACAATGGGATGGAGAAGAGTTGACATGGATTAATGAAAGGGAAATCTGGTTTAACGGATCTATTGGAGTTCTTTGTTATGAGTAGAATAGATAAAGGAATGATTGGTGGAGGTGGTACTTTTGGATTTTCAGAAGGCTTTCAATAGCATGTCACATGGGTGAACAGGTTAGAGCACATGGGATGCTGGCATGGATAAGAATTGATTCACAGAAAAAAAAGCAGAGTGGGAGTAAACATGTTTTTCCAGCTTGACAGGTTCTGACTATTGGCGTACTGTCGGGATCATTGCTTGGCCACTCTATTCACAGTTCATGGCAGTGATTTAGCCAAGGGGACCTATTGTCACGATTTCCAAGTTCACTGCCGATACAAAACTTGGCAGGAGGGTAAGTAGGGAGGAAGATGCCAGGAGGTTTCGAAGATGTATGCAGGCAAAGTGAGTTGCAGTTTACAGCATAGCTACAGCTTTGTTTTCTTTGCTAGGTGTGCCATTAACTGGGATTAAAGGCTATAATTTTAAGTTAGTAACCCAAATATAATGGCACTTAATTTGAAACTAAAATTTGATGGCATTATTTATTACTTTGGTAACTTAAAAATGAGGAACTGTAGTTATTTTCTGGGGCCTTCACTTGGTAAATGGATTTGAAAGGGACCTGGGGGCGCAATTTCTTCAGGCAGAAGGTGGTGAGTATATTGAACGAGCTGCCAGGGAAAGTAGTTGAGGCAGGTACATTAACAACATTCAAAGACATTTGGACAGGTGCATGGATTGGAAAGGTTTAGAGAGAGATGGGCAAAACATGGGCAAGTGGGAGTAGCTTAGGGGGGCTCCTTGGTTGGCTCGGACGAGTTGGGCTGAAGGGCGTGTTTCTGTGCTGTGTTACTCTGACTCCAATCGATTCATAGAGTTATACAGCATGGAAGCAAGTCCTTTGACCCAACTCATCCACGCTGATCAAGGTGCCTATCTGCAAAAATCCCATTTGCCCCATCACCCGCTAAACATTTCCTATCCATGTACCTGTCCAAATGTCTTCTAAAAGTCGTAATTATACCTCCCTTTACCACCACTTTGGCAGCTCATTCCATATACCTGCCACCCTCTGAATAGATAGTTCAGGAAGGAAAAAAGTCATTTGTTTATTCTGGCTATACAAAATCTCTGTTCTAATAGCCACAGACTTTGGTTGCAGGTGACTGGGAATGTAATTTGGCTGCTGTTTGATTACTGGCACGTGCAGATGTAATATGCTGGGTTAATAAAAAAATATTGAGACTTGTATTGTACTGTGGATTACAGTATCTTAATGGTGTTTCAATACTGGCTTCTGGAACCAGTTTTCTGTGCATGTTGGCTAGCTTTATTGGCGAGGACTTCAGGATGTTGTGTCGACTTTTTTAATACCAGTATATTGACATTGGAGTATATTAGAGTTGATTGTGGTACCATAAATGGACTGTTGATGAGCTTACTTGCCTTAAAGATGATGGTTGTAGTAGATGTAATTGCTCTGCACTCATTTGATTGTTATTAATGTTGAATGGCACTGTTCACCAATGTGTTAGCATGATCAAGCACGAGTGATTAGCCATTGTTCCACTGTCATAGAGTCATACAGCATGGAAACAGGCCCTTCGGAAACTGGCCCATGCCAACCAAAATTCCCATCTAAGCTAGTTCCATTTGCCTGTGTTTAGCCCATATCCCTCTAAACCTTTCCTATCCATCTACCTGTCCAATCACCTCTTCAATTTTGGTAATGTACCTACCTCAACCACTTACTCTGCTAGCTTATTCCATATACTGATCACCCTCTGGGTGAAAAAGTTGCCCCTCAGGTTCCTATTAAATCTCTCCCCTCTCACTTTAAACCTGTGCCCTCTAGTTCTTGATTCCCCAACCCTGGGCAACAGACTGTGTGCACATTCACTCTATCTATCCCCCTCATGATTTTATACGCCTCTATAAGATCACCCCTCATTCTCTTGTGCTTCAATGACAAAAGTCCCAACCTGTTCAACCTTTCTCCCTAACCCAGTCCCTCTAGTCTTGGCAACATCCTTTTCTGCACTCTTTCCAGCTTAATGGCATCTTTCCTATAGCAGGGTGACCAAAACGGAACACAGTATTCCAAATGCGACCTCACCAACATCTTGTACAACTGCAACGTAACATCCCACTTCTATACTCAGTGCCCCAACTGATGGAGGCCAGCATGCCAAAAGCCACCTCCACCACCCTGTCTACCTGTGATGCCACTTTCAGGGAACCATGTACTTGTACTCCTGGGTCCCTCTGTTCTACAGCGCTCCCCAGGGTCCTGCCGTCTACTGTGAAAGTCCTACCCTCATTTGTCTTCCCAAAATGCAACACCTCAGACTTATTGGAGTACAAGGGAAATACAATCGGTTCTATTCTGACATCAACCTAATTTCATGTTCTTGGGTTGAACTCTGATCAATCTGGAGTTGCCTGAAACCAATATATTCTTGGAAGTAATATCAGTGAAAGCCAACAATTAGCTTGCATCGATACTAAATGGGTAGCTACATCCCTAAATGGGCCCATTTCAGGCTGGGAAGATGCAGTTAGTGGAGTGTCCCCAAGGATCAGTCCTTGGCCCTCAACTCTTTACTATCTATATAATGACTTGAGGAGGGGAACAGAGGGCAAGGTATCTGAGTTTGCTGATGACCTGAAAATAGCTGGGAAGTTGTCCTGGACGAGGATATTTGGACTCTGCCACAGGATGTAGATAGGTTGAGTGAGTGGGTGGAACTTGGCAATTGGAATTTAATGTGGGGAAAATGTGAGGTCGTCATTTTGGTAAGGGGAGTCAAAAGACAGATCTTCTAAGATAAGAAGAACTAAATTGAAGAGATTGCAAATGAGTACAGAGGGATCCAGGTGCTCTTGTACATGAAACACAAAAGGTTAGCATGCAGGTGTAGCAAGTAGTTGGGAAGGCAAATAGCAAATTGGTATTTATTGCCAAGGGGTTTGGGGTTTAGAAATAGATTAACAATTGTACATGACACTGGTGAGAGTACTGTGCACCTAGAGAACTGTGCAATTTTGGTCCCCTTATTAAAGAAAGGATGTACTGTCATTGGAGGCAGGGCTGAAGATATTGTGGGTTAATCACTGGGCTGAGAGTGTTGTCCTATCACAAGTGGCTAGAAAAAAGTTAGAGCTGTATTATTTGGAGTTTAAAAAAAATGAGGGGCGATCTTATTGAAGTATACAGGATCTTAAAGGTACATGACGGGGTCGATGTTGAGATGCTTCTACTAGCGAGGGAGTCTTGAATGAAGGGAGACGGTCATATAATGTAAAACTGAGGAATTTCTTCTCTGAGGGTGGTGAATCTCTGGAATTCCCCATACGGATGTGGAGGCTGGATCAGTGGAGGTACTGAAAGGGGAGGTAAATTTTTGAAAGATCAAGGAAATGAGGACAGTGTGGTAGTAGCACAGAACAGCTCAGTCATGATCATATTGAATGGTGGTGCAGTCATGAAGGGTTAGCTGGTTTAGCCTTGCTGCAATATTTTCTAGTGTTCTTGTGTACAATGTCTGATTTGATGATCATTAGATGCTCAGTACTGGATGACAACAACTTGCTGAAGATGCATTGGAAGTCTTTGCTGCTGTTTCTCCAAATAATTTAAACCAATTTCAATATGGCACTGAGTTTAAGTCACCACATCTATGTAAAATCTAAGTTTGAACATCTGTTCCTCTAAATACTAAGCATGAATTTTAATATATTAGTTGTGACAGCTGACCAAATGTTTGGTTGTGTTGTAGCTGCCAATCTGTTTGTAAGGTGTAATATCATTTATAAAAGCACTTTTTGTTAATCCCAAATATTATGGATTAATCAGGGGTAATGGAATTTTGTGGATAGTAGGCATTATTACAAATGAGAACAAGTCTTCAAAACAAACCTGTTGAAATGCAAAGTACCAGCACTGATCAGTTTTTAAATTAAAAGGACAGCTTTGCAAACAAACAGTACTGTCTATGGAGCACAGGTTACTGGCTCACAGCAGGAGGCTGGCTGCTCAAGAGATGTGGTTTTAAACTGACATGACCATGAGACATTCTTGTATGCGTTAGCCAAATGTGAGACAATGGGGTATGTTAAGTGGTGTACATCAAACCAGGCATCAGATGCCTTCGGCTAGATTATTTTGCCTCAGTGTGACTGAGATCAAGGAGGCAAAGCAGTGCCTGCATCAAAATCATTTGGCATCCCGGCTGCTGACTTGGTGTAGATAGTGGTTATCACACCACAAAAAGATGGGCCAGGCAATAATTTGAGCATATTGTGTAGAAGTAGAATGAGGTTATGACATGGAGGTATTTTTGTAACATTGATGTATAATGCCAGGAGTTCACAACTGTAATCTCTCACAATTTTAGTTTTTAATCCTTGGTCAGGTTGTCAATTGGAGGGCAGCTGTTGACGAGGAATGTGAATCTCCAGGGACAAATATCTCTCCCCCAACACCCCCCTACCCATGTTCCTGTGTTTTTATTTAACTCACTGGAGCTGAAATGACCAGTATCCTAGAAATATTCAGCAATAGTAATGGCATGTGGGCGAGATGATGATTTGGAGAAGTAAAACAAAAAGTAGGCATATCATTCACTCTCTTCTGTGTGAACTAGATTAAGTAAGAAAGCACTTTTAGATGTTTATCAAAGGGCATGATTGCTGCAGTAATTTGAGGATGTTGCGAGAATAATTTGAAGCTTTGGGACAAATCCAGCTCTGTGGTATGGCCTTGTGCTCGTGGTTTATGTATTGAAATTTAGACGTTAGCTGCTGGGGCTTGGTGTGGAGATCAGCTGCCTTTTCCTTTGGCATAAGGGTCAAAAGCTCCACTGCTTGAAGCGGGGTGGCTTTGGCTAACAACCCAAAAAAAAATGCCATGTGCTTGCTCTCTCGGATAGAGATTTCCTATTTATTCATTTTTCAGGATCTGGGCATTATAAGCAAGGCCATTCCTAATTACACTTGAAGTGGTGATGAACCACCACCTTGAACTACTGCAGTCTATTTGCTGAAAGTATTTCCACAATATTTATGGTTGGATATGCCAGGATTTAGACCCAGTGTCATTGAAGGAATGGCAGTGTATTTCCAAGTTGGAATGCTGTGTGATTTAGAGGGGAACAGACGGGTGATGGTGTTCCCCATGAACATGTCCCCCTTGGTGGTGGGGACTGTAGGTTTGGGAGGTGTTGTTGGAATAACCTAACCGCATAACTACAGTGCATCTTGTAGATAATGCTCACTGGGTGCAGTGTGTACTGGTGATGGAGGAGATTAATGTTTAGGATGGTTGATAGGGAGCCGATCAAGCAGGTTGCTTTGTCTTGGATGCTGTTGAGCTTCAGAGTTGTTTGAGCCATATTCATTCAGGCAGATGGAGAGTATTCCATCAAACCCCTTGACTTGTACCTTGTAGATAGTGGAAAGACCCAGGATGCCAAGAAATGAGTCATTCTCAGCAGAGTTTTATGGTTGATGTTCTAAAACAAAGTTATTTTGGAAAGAAAACACAACAAAAACACAATGGGGACGTGGGGGTATAGACCAAAGAAAAAGAGTTGGATACAAAGCTCCCTCTACACTGAACCATCAAACATTCCCAAGGCCGGGACATAAAGGAACCAGGGTCCTGTTGAGTTTCTAATCAATGATGGCCCGTGATTTGTAGGTAGAAATGTACCTGGTGATAGTACTGCCATTGAATGTCAAGGATAGGTGGTTGGGCTCCTCTCTTGGAGATGGTCATTACCTTTTGTGGTGCGATTTTTACTTGCCATTTATCAGCCTAAGTCTGAAAGTTGTCTAGGACATGTTGCATGCAGGTGTGAACTGCTGTATGCAGGGCCTCTCTGTGCTCCTGAGGCATGATCTCAAGGCTTTCAATACCACCTTCACTTTCCCTCCTGTTATTTGAGTGGTCGTGGGCCAGACAGGTCATGAATAAATTTACCTTTGCTCCATTTGTCCAAACCATTGTATAAATTGTAAAAAAGTTGAGGTCCTAGCACCGATCCCTTTGACACAGTACTTGTTACAGTATTTTCTTTAATAATAGCAAAAGCCGGACTTGTTTCAATATTTATTGGTTGGCCTGCAGTTTCAAACCAGTCCCATTCAGCCCATATCCATTGGGCCATGTGTTTTCCAAGCCTCAAAACTAGGTCTCTTACTTTTGTTCATTCTTTCTCTGTGTGTCAACCTTCTGATCTTAGGAAGAAAGGTCAAGCTTTGAGTTGTTGTTCACCTCAGTGATGAGACTTTGGGGTCTGCCCATCCATAAGTAAGTCTGTTTGCAGATACTGCCATCTGTCCAAGTGAAGGCACACCAAATATGCTATAAGGCACTTGTTCTATGGTATGTTGTAGGAAATTAATCAGTCAGCATTATGTTCAGAGACACATTGCCATAGGGTTAGGCTGTTCAGGCTCTCTAACCTACTTGACCATTCAATTATGTCAAGGTAATCTATCTCCCTTTGATCCAATTCCTTGATACTTGTGTGAAGTGGTGTTTCCTGGTTTCACTTCTAAATGACCAATTCTAGTCACTTCTGGAGTTCTCACTTGTCCAGCAATGGAGAGGTCTTTATTCGGTGTGTTTATCTACCATTTAATTAAGTGCTGGAGCTCATGAGGTATTGGGCATCTTGCCCACACAATTTCGACCAGTGCAGCTTTAAAGGTCACCCTGCAGTTTGACTCCAGGAACTCTGTCACTTGGCTCTGAATATTTAGGTTGGATAAGCAGGCGTTCACCAGTTCCCAGTCATCCTACCAAAGTTTGAATTTGATTGTTCTCACCACCACTAAAACTCTTGAGTCAACTGAACCCAAGCTTCTCCAATCAGTTCATGTGCATTGCTGGTGTCAGATCTCACTTTATTACATCCAGATGGCTTCAGAATAGTTTGTTTTAGTTAAAGATGCAGCAGAATATGTTGTCTTTACTCATTATTCCAAAGAAAAAGTACAGTAATTTGAAATCTACATGCATTTGATTCTGTGGTTGCAAAACAGCTATTTGACTAGCTGTCAAACCAGTGCAAAATGAATTGTCTTTGGTTTTGTACAACATAAATAGCTAAGGTTCAAGCAGGAGGTTCTTTTACTAAATTGCAGGTGACACTGATTCAGGCTGTTGATCAGAATATCATTTGAGATAAAGGTGCTTTTGTCTTCAAGTAAATGATTGGTGTACTTAAATATTTGAAAACCAGCTGAATGTGTATTTAACAGCCCATTAATGCTTACTGGGATCTTCATGGCATATTCATGAATGTCTGACGATATTGCCTTCAAAATAATAAGGCTTTTACGGTGGAGTGGCCTGTTTTTTCCATTTCGAATGTTGCACACACAGACTTGTTTTTGCAAGTCTCATTTCCCTCTCAATTTTCCTTAATGTCTTTGGGTCAGGAAGTTGGACACGATGATAATGTCAGGGTTGCAAGAGCACAATGGTGTCATGTCCTGAATGCAACAAAATCCTTGGCAAGACTGTTGCAATCCAAGCTTTGGCATTGTCAGAGACCATTAGCCACACACACACACACACACACACACACACACACACACACACACACACACACACACACACACACACACACACACACACACACACACACACACACACACACACACACACACACACACACACACACCCCATCTGTGTGATGTAACTAGCTGATCCACAGGGTTTGAGCTTTGTGCAAGATTCCTCCTGCTATGTTGATGATGTTGTGATAGCTTGTTCCAAAAAAAAATCCCCAAAATTTATCTAAATCTTTTTTTTAAACCACATAAATTTCCAACTTGGAGACTCAATGTTTTGCGTGTGGGATGTTAGACACTGCAGGATTTATTTGAGTAGCATTTATGGTGAAATCAGCTAAATAGATGTAAAATTTGAAAAAGAAACACTCATCCATATCTTGGGTGGGGATATGATGGCTTGTCCTGTCAGATGAGCAAATTGACAGTGAAGTGGGTGAAAGAACATTTTCGGTATGGTTAATGTGAAAACCTGTATTTCAATAGTAACCTGTGGCTTCAGAGTCCAAGCAGTCTTTTACAACCAATAAATTAGTTTAATTGCAGTTAATGTTGACAAGAAAAACATAGCAAGAACTCGCAAACCATGAATAATGACCAGCGTTTTTCCATTTGGTGCTGGTTTGTCGAGGCTTGTTTGCAAGGATAGCCAGGGGCATGTTTTTTTAAATGTCTATAGGGCCATGGGATGGATGTTTAAAATTCACCACCACAGGCTAATCAAACCTCATTTAAAACTGGACCTCTGACAATGCAGCACTTTGTTAGTATTGCAGGGTAGTGTTACCTTGATGATGTGCTCAAGGTTGATGAAATGCTGCCATGTGCAATTTAATTGATTCCAATTGCAATATTTTGATACAAAAGGCTTTAAGTTGTAATCGTCCTTTTGATATTTGTGAAGTAATGAGACTCAAAGGAGGATTGCATTGCAAAACTGAACTACAGTGTGTTTTTGTTCAATGGTTTTACCTTGCATTGCTTTCTATCTGTACATTATAGTGTTTGCAATATACTTTGTGCATACTAGGTACTGGTATTGACTATACGGACTGCTGTAATTGTTGATGGTCATCTCACATTGTCTAACGATATGCATCTGCAGAAATTTTCCATTATGCATTCCTTCAGCAGCATCCAGCAGATACATAGATTCAATAACGTCATTGACTGTAGGCGAGAAAGAGTATAGAAATCGTGGACAAATGTTGTTTCAGTCTCAGCTACTTATAATTATTTCCAGAATCAATAATTTGCAAAAAGTTCTTGAAAAATGCAAGGAGGCTTTTGGAGCATAGACCACCTAGGCTGAATTTTTGGCAGCATCTGTGGAGGCAGAGGGAAGGTCAATGTTTCAGGTCAAGACCCTGCATCAGAACTGAGAGTGTAGAGGGAAGATGGCCAATATAGAGAGGTGAGAAGGAGGGGTGAGGATTGGTGGAACCAGGGGAGGAAGGAGATGATGGGCAGCTGGAGCCAGGTGGGAGGATGGGGAGGGGTGGAGTTGGGAGAGAGCAGCGGGTGAGTGATGTATAGAAACGGGGGGGGGCAGATGGAGCTAGACTGGGGGGAAGGGGAGATGGGGACCGGAAAGTGATGTGGTGACAAGAGTCCGCAGATGCTGGAAGTAAAGGAGGTTATTAGTGGAACCAGATTGGGGAGGGATGATGGGCAGACGGAACCAGTAGTGGGAGGGGATTGGAGACCCAGTAGGTAAAGTGTGTGCGTGATTGGCAAATGGAAGCAGTTGAGGGAGGGGATCAAGACAGGATGACAAGGGGCTAGAGGGGATAAGGTTTGGAAAGAATAAGGGGTGAGAGAACATAGGTGGATCAGAAGGAGAGCGAACCAGGGAGTCACAGAAAGAGTGTGGTCCCTGCAGAAAGAAGGGGGTGTGGGTTACCTGAAATTGGAAAATTCGGTGTTCATGCCGTCAAGTTGTAGACTATCAGATGGAATAGGTGGTGTCATGACTCCATATTGCCTTCCAGCCTGTGTCTCTGCCTCCACCCTCCCATTCCCCCCAACCTGGCTCCATCTGCCTCCCCCCTCCCCCTCTCTTAACTGTTTCCGTATGTCACCTACTAGCTGCTGCCTCCCAACTCCACCCTTCCCCACCCCCCCTCCTTCACCCCCACCACCTGATTCCAGCTGCCCATCATGTCCTTCCTCCCCTGGTTCCATCTATCCCAGCTCACCCCTCCCTCTCACCTCTTTATACTGGCTATCTTCCCTCTACACTCTCAGTTCTGGTGCAGGGTCTCAACCTGAAACGTCAACTGTCCCGCTGCCTCCACAGATGCTGCCTAACCTGCTGAGTTCTCCAGCAGGCTGGTTTATGCTCTGGAAATTGTCTTTTATTCGATTAATGCTCCTATTGGGACATTGCAAGGATCCCCCTCTATCTAACCCATGTTAATGTCATGCTTTTAGATGCATGACTGAAGACCCTCATGAGGATTTTATATCTATTTGAAGGTGTCAGACTGTTTAATTCTATTGTCATTCATGAATTAAAAAAATTGCTTAAATTTTTTCAGCTGGGTACTGTAACATGGGGTTAATAGGAATCTGTAGTTATTTATTGATTTGGATATTGCAAATTCTCTGGATAAGGTAAATAGAAATTTAGTTTTTTGTTGATTCATCTAGAGCTTATAAAGAAGAAAAGGAGCTCTTCCCCCTCATCTCCTCTTCCCCTCCTAACCCACACAGGACACACACGCTATCTCTTAACTGGTTCATAAATCAATTAAATATTGCAGTTTTTGATTTAACAAGAACTGACACACTCCCATTGACACCAAATCTGGGTAACTGAGACTAATATTGTCATTGTCGGTATTGTTCATTCATGCACAGCATGACTGGGCTCCATCTGCCCATCATTGCCCTCCTCATCTGGTTCCATCTGTTGCCTGCCAGCCCTTGTCTGACAAAGGGTCACGGATCCGAAACATTCACTGTTTCTCTTTCCGCAGATCCTGCCTGACCTGTTGAGTTTTACCAGAAGTTTTGGTTTTGTTTTGGATTTCCAGCAGCTATAGTTTTTTTTTGACTTACCATTTCATCTTATCTTTCTCTGTGTGATGATGTTGGCCTGGATTTTGCTGGTAAGTGTCAGGATTTCCAAAGGGGTGCCAGCATGTACCCATTTAAGTGGCAGCAAATCCAGAGCCTTCACAGAAATGCAGAGGTTTGGAGGTTCCTAAACAATGCTTGGTGGCATATCTGTCAATATGCTTCACTGGTTAGACCTGGCTCTGGGTCTAGGGAACACCATTGACTGGGGATTGTAGGGTTGCAAAGAAGGATAGAAAAGGGAAGGCAAGTTCCTTTTCCATTTTTCAAAAAGCAATTTTGGTTTTCTTTAATGTTGTTAATTATTAGACTTCTGATGCTTTTAGCTATTAGTTTTTAATTGTTTTGAAAAGTTTTAAATGATTTCATTTTTACTACTTATAAGTGTTTTTTGCATTCAGAAATGCATTAAAGACCCTCACAGCTTTGCTGTTAGGACTTTTGGAAGTGGGATTTCTCCATTATGCCTTTCAACAGACTTTAAGATGTTTCAGTGGGAGACGAAACACCAACGAAAGCTTCACGCATAAATTTTTCAAGGACTGATCAGTTTATAAACCTTTATGAAGAATGCAGAGATTAGATTATAAAATTATCATGGGAATGATGAGAGCTAATTTCTAGTTTATGATAGTGTCCTGCATCATTGGATCTCACAATGATTCCATGCTTTTGTGATAAAAGAAAAAAGATCGAATAAGTTCAGAAGGTCCAACTTTCTAAATTATTTTGAGAGATCACTTCTCTGGACAATGGTTGCTGGTTTTTTTTTTCACCATGCAGTTGTAATCTGCTTGAATTAATCTGCAGGATAAAGTTTCTTTCATATTGCCTATCAAGCACTTAAAGGTCAGGTGCAGATGTAACATTCTTCTGCATTGCCTTAATAGCATTGCACCCAAGTTAGGAGAGATCCTGATATGCCAATGGTGTGATGTTTCCTCCTCCCACACCAACCCCTCTGTGTCTGCGGGAAAACTGATACAGCTTAGAATCCCAGTTAATGCCTCTTGTGGATTGCGCAGCTGTATCACAATAATCAGGTTATTCTGGCTAGATCCCTTGATCTTACCGATGCGCGGACACCTTGCATGTCATCATTGTGGTATTATGCCCCTCAGGTCAAAGTAGTAGTCATTCATGATTCATGTCCACATGTTCCCAAACATGAATACCTTGTACACCATAGATGTGTAAAGAACTGCCACAACTGTAGCAGTAGCTTGTATGAAAGGTTCATTTGTTGACTGAGGACACAACTTTTTTTTGTTTCAAAGGAGGTCTAGGGATCTTTATACTTAAAGCAAACAGCTAGACCCGAGATAAAGGAAGGATGTGTGTCATGACTTAACATCATGGTAATGCAGCATCCTCTCAGTCCTGTACTGGTTTATAGGATCTGTTATCTAGTGCTGACTAGGGCTAGAACCCACAAGCTTCTAATTCTGTGTTGCAGATTCAGGCAATATCAATGAGACAAAATAGTCCCTCTTGTCCTAGGGATGAGCACTAGTTTTACTGGGTTTTTTTTAAGTTGCATTCTTTTTAATATATCAGCTCTTTTTTGTGGTTGAGTTGAATGTAGGGAAGTGTATGTCTTGTGTATCTGAAAAGAATCTGAAAATTTTTAATTTTTTTCTTTCAGGTAAAAATCTCTATACGAATGAGTATGTAGCAATCAAACTGGTAAGTGCACTTTTCTCTAATGAACATTTTGGGATGCATTTTATGGTGCAAGGCAGACATTGGTAGTTGGGGGATTTAAATTAATTTGTATGTTGCTGTTAGGTTAACATGGGGTCTCGTGGGTTTTTTGTTTAGTAATCTCATTAATGCATCCTGTCAAAATGTAGTGTTTTGCATTTCAAAGTGCTCTCTGCAGTGAAATACCTTAAAGATATTTGCCATGATTTTAAAAATGTGTATTTAACTTGTTTGTGTTTATCCTTATTTTTGGTAATCCACAACTTTCTGTCTTAGTTTTGTAAAAAAAAATTTGGTAAAAAAATTGCAGTGGTCTCTTTACAGCATTTACTTTTCTCTGCTAGTGTACAATATCTGACTGTTAAGGAGCACTGTGGGCTCACACTGAAAGAATGTGTTTATGCTGTACTCATCTCGCACCCTGACCATTTTGCGTAATTCCTGCAGAGTCAGCCAAGGGCATGCCCAAGTAGTGAATGTTATTGCCATTCTTGAGCAGGATATCAACACTTCTCTATTGTTATAGAGTCATACAGCACAGAGACCCACCCTTTGGCTCACCAAGTCTGCACCAACCATCAAGCACCCATTTACACTAATCACACTTTTATTCTTCCCTTGTCCCCGTCAGTTCCACCCAGATTTTATCACTCACCTACACACTGGGGCTGATTTACAGTTAACCTACCAACCTGAATATCTTTGGGATGTGGGAGGAACCCAGAGCACCTGAAGGAAATGTGCACGGTTACAGGGAGAACATGCAAACTCCACCCAGACAGTACCGGATGTTAGGATTGAACTGGGTCACTGGAGCTGCAAGGCACTAGTTCTTCTAGCTGCCCCACCAGGTGTGTGAGCAGTTAGCTGGCCGTGTGGTTAGGTCAGTTATACGTAGCATCGTCTTTGAATGTGACTACAGGCAGTCCCCGGGTTATGTAAGGGTTGCCTTCCTGAGAACTCTCCGAAAGCCAAATTTCTCCACAAATCAGAAACATCCATTTTCTATAGTAACCCAAGTAATATCGCTCTACACACACTTGCTAAAATTTAATTTCTTTGAATATCCACCCTAACACCATCCATAATTAAACTAATGGAATATAATTATTCAATCAATAATGAATGCCATGAAACATATTATTAGCTTGAAAAATGCTTTAAAAAATGTATGGGAGAATTTGCGTAAAGTTGAATTTCTGTTAGTCAGGTGATTCGTAACTCGGGGAGTCCCTGTACTTGAGGATTTGTTACAGAAGGCATAGAGAACTTCTAAATCACTTGTTTTAAAAGAAGAGTTGTTAGAAAGCCTTTCCCTTTACTTGATGATAATCTGCTTTCCTATTTTGTGGGGTGAATCAAAATGCTGTGCATTGTCCTTATGGAGTGCTTTGGACAGTTGGCTCCTTGTCAGAAGGGACAAGTTTCCCTTAGAAGACAGATGCACTGAAAGACCATGTAGTGAAAATGTTTAAATGAGGGAAAAGGTAGTTTCACAGCCATGGTATTATTTTCAAAGTGCACTCACTGTTATTAGCTGAACAGATTTAGTACCCAGTCTTTCAGGAAAGGGTTCAGAAGCTTCAACTAAGATAACAAAAATAAAAAGGAAACACTCAGCAGGCCATCCAGTGACTGTGGAGAGAGAAACAGACGATGTTTTAGGTCAATGTCATTTCTTCAGAACTGAGGAAAATTTGAATCAAACCTGATTTATGTTGCAGAGGATGGGCAGGAGTGGGAAGAACAGAGGGAATGTCTGATAGCGTGGAGACCAAGGGAGACCGACACCAGTAGTGGCCGTAGCTGCTGCGAGTAGGTGGTGAAAGCTTGCTAATCACAGATGATTGGGCTGGAAGGGATGCAGGTCGAAGGAGATGGTTGACAACAGTTGAAGAAAGAGGGAAAAAAATTATGGGAGCTGTAAGATACAAAACATTGCAGATGCTGCAGTGAAAACAATGTTTGAAGTACTTGCAGGTCAGGCAGCACCTGTGGAGAGAGAAATGCTGAGTTAACAGCACAGTTTGATCTTTTATAATCAGCAAAAGGCAACCGACAACTCTGTTCTTCATAAAGTGCCATGGAATTTTTCCTTGTCTGTCAGTCCCTTGGGGGAGTCAAAGACAATTTGCTTCTACTCCAGTTCTGAGGATACGTGTGTACAAAGTCTTTAAATGTGGGATGGCCGATGCATTGCCGGAATGAAGTTGTGGTCTGGTGGAAAGGGGTTCAAGGTGCATGGACTTAGTCCACAGACCTAGGTAGACACACAATCTCGCCTTCACACATTCACCTGTGCACTTGGATACAAAAGCACACACACTTGTCCAGATCTCCTTCCTCAACAACCTCACCCCACTCTTCCAGCCCCCTCCCCTAATTGCCTTTTCATCTCTTTTCCTACAGATGACTTCATCTTCTCCTTCACCCACCAACCCCTCTCAGCATCCTCCTCCTACTTGCACGTGAGCAAACACATGCAGACTAGGCAAGGGGATTTTCTACTATTGCAGGCTTCCCCAGACTGCAGATACTTGCAGACTACACCATGTAACCCAGGAGCAATCCACTAATTGTCGTTCCCTTTTCATAACTCAAAGGGTAGTTCATGAATCCCTTTTACTTGGTTACATGCTAGTCTTGGGTAACCTGAGGGACAATCCAGTAATTTCACTTAGTTCCAATTAGTACCCTCCAGGCAGAATCACTTATAACAGTATCACTTGTGTTCTTTTCAACACTACATCAGTATCAATATATAAGGTGTTCTCTTTAAAATTGTTTTCTCATTGATCAGGCCTGAGTGTGTTGTCACAAAGGAAGTTTATTACTTGAGCACCAAAATACAGAAAATATATGGCTATACAGTAACCTCATACAAACTGCTTCCTTGGAGATGCAAGCTGATCAGGCTTGACTTCTGAATGGTTGGATGTTGTACAACATCAGGAGCCAAGTCCAGTGCACTATTCATAAATAACAGTCTTGTCTGATTGAGAAGGGGACTGGGACTGTGACACACTAACGTTTAATGCATTTCAACACATCCATTGAAGCATCATTATAAACATTGGACATCTTGTCAAGATGTTGGGAGTCTACCAACAGCTGGGAAAAAAAAGTCTTTTCTACAACTCTAAAGAGAGAAAGTGAAAAGGAGAATAAAACTTTTGAAGTTAAATGGCAGTATAGTTTAAACTTGCTCTTCACATGAAGGATAACCACAGGCAGCAAATTGCGAGAGAATACATTCTATGTGTCTTCATTTGCTTAGTTAGGTGAACCTAATCCATGTTTTTTGTTGGAACGTTGACTCTTATGTTAAAACTAACAAAACCTAATAATAATTAGAATGTAACAATTTCCACACTTCTGAGACAATATATGACTGACTAGTACAAAATGCAACTGCAATATTACTTCTGACCATTAAAAGTAACCTTTAATTATTCTGCTAGTTCTCCAGGGGAGGAACACTGTTCCATTAGTAATAATAAGGGGCAAAGCTGCAATAACAGATTGAGAGAGAAATTTATAAACCACTCAGAAATTCGCTAGCAAGATGTTCAAACTTAAGGAATTTAAATAAACTAGCATTAAAAATGAATTAACAGCAAAGCAAAATTATGAAGTGATAAAAGAAATTGTGGACACCCGGCAGCCAATTAGTTTGAACCATCAGATATTACTCAGCTAAGATGAGCTACAAGTAATGATCAAAATGTTATATTTAACCGTCTTGGGGAGAATTTCCACAGCTGGATTCAGTAAATGAACCCCCACCCCCCACCCCTCCAGCTCTTTCTCCACCACATTGACACCTGCATCAGTGCTGCTGCTTATGCAAAACTCATGTATTTCATCACCTTTGCCTTCGCCTTCCCCCTGTCCTCAAATTCACTTGGACCATCGCTGACACTTCTCCTTTTCTGGATCTCTGTCTTCATCTCAGGAGATAGACTTGCATCTTCTTTAACCCATAAACTCTCACAGCTACCTTGACTACACCTTCTCCCACCTTGCCTCCTGTAAGGATGCTATCCCATTTTCTCAATTTTTTCATCTCCGCTACATCTGTTCTCAAGATGAGGCTTTCCAGTCTAGAGTTTCTGAAATGTCATCTTCCTTCTGGAAACGTGGCTTCCCCTCTGCCATAGTTGATGGAGCCCTCACGCGCATTTCCTCCACTTCAAGTACATCTGCTCTGATAGCACTTCCGTTTCCCCTCGGGCGGAACAGCAATAGGGTTCCCTTTGCCCTCACCTTTCACCCTGTCTTCTGCCTTCATTGCTATGGAGAGGCCAAACACAAATTGGAAGAACCTTCTTGACTATTTTTGACTATTCTCCTTGACTATGTTGGAACCCAATAGTATGAATATTGAATTTTCCAATTTCAGGTAACCCACACCCCTGCTCTCCTCCCACACACACACTCACCTGACCACCTGGTTTTCTTCTCCCTTTGTCCCCCGTCTGGTTCCATCTACCAGCCTCAGTCCCGATCCCTCCCCCACTTGCTTCCATCTACCAATCATCCCCTCCCCATCAGGTTCCCCCTACCAGCCTCTATCCCAACCCCCTGTGTACTGCTACGTACTGCCAATCATTCCTCTTCCCTCTCAGTCCTGATGCAGGGCCTTGACTGAAACATTGACTTGCACCTTTTGCCTTCATGGATGCTGCTTGATCCGCGGAGTTCTTTCAGTGTCTGGTTTTTGTTCATAACGCCAACGCAGTTTTATTAGTGTAAATGGATGCTTTTTTAAATGGGTCCTTTGTGATTTTTTTTTCATTATTGGTAAAACTGAAAAAAATCCAACCTAATTCCTGTGAATCTTTGTCACGTGATTCTGTGCTGTTGTGTAGGTCTCACTGGACCAAGCGTATGGTGTACAAGGAAATCTATGGTAGCCTGCAATAATGTCTGCTGCATTTGTTTTGTTTTAGGAACCTATCAAGTCACGAGCGCCACAGCTTCATTTAGAATACAGGTTTTACAAACAACTCGGGAGCACAGGTAATGTGAGACTGCATGGAGGGAAATATTGGTGCATTCTTTAAAGGTATAAACAGTGGTGAAATGCATTAGCAAGTGATCGGATGAGCAGATAAAGACAATGCATTCTTGAATGACCTTCCAAAAAAACACTAGTTTGTTTTTAAATCTTAAGCCTGTGCAACTTCTTAGAACTACAGGGATGTAGTGGACACACAGTGGGCAAGTGATTAGTAACCCGGAAGCCTGGTTCAATAATGCAGAGATGAGAGATCAGATCCTATTGTGGAAACTATGGAATTAAATTCAATTTAAGGAAAACAGTTTAAAAATAGTTTTAGTTATAGTGACACTGAAGTTATTAGATTGTCATAAAATCCCATTAGGATGCTTCTTGACCATTCTGGATTATATGGCCTAACACCTACAGCAATGTGACTGACTAATAACTGTGCACTGAAATGGCCTGTCGAGCCAGACTGCTCTGTCAAAGAAGAAGCACCATAAACAGGACAGACCACCTGACATTGACCTCAGCACTGAATTTAGATAAGGCAAAGTTCAGATAATGCAGTCAGTCGACCTTGCAAAGTCCTCCTAGTGATCAGTTGAGGATTGGTGTTTGGTTGAGGAGAGACTAGTCAAACTACAGCCTGACGGGGTTGTACTGATGGTATCAAAGCACAGACAATTTGTCAGCTCTATCACAGTCCTTTCCCACTGTTGCAGTAGTGAGGCGGTGTGCATACAGGTGAGTGGGAGTAGCCCCAGGAGTCCTTAACATCAACTCCAAACCACATCAGGTCAAATGTGAGAAAAGATGCTTCCTGCAGATTACCACCTCCGTTCTCCTCGTAGCTGATGAGGCAGCGCTCTTCCATGTTCAACTACGCTGGGAAGAGGCACTGATAGTAACAAGGGTGAAGCATGTACTCAGTGGGAAGATTCAGTCTCCATCATTGCAAGTGGCTTGGCAGCAACATTACTGATTGAACAGATTAGGTCCTGAAGGATAGATCTGCCAGATCGGATCTCCAGTGGCAGTGACCAAACTAACTAGTGACCATTACACACTCCTTGTGGAGGCAAAGTCCCGTCTTCACTCTGAGGCCATCCTCCATAAATGGGAGTGACTCAACTGATCAGTAACTCAAAACGTGAGACGTTGTGTACAATCAGCAAGATCAGACGTGTACGCCGCCACAAGTTATTGCCTTATGTCCTGCCATATGCCTCGTTCTACCATTAAAGTCAAGCCAGTGCATCAACTCTAGTTCAATGAGAAGAGTAAGCTGGGAGTAGCACCAACCATCCTAAAATGAAGTGTCAGCCTGCCGAAGCTGCAACACAAGATGATGTGTGCTAAACAACGAGCATTGGAGTTCAGTGATCTCACGGCAACAGATCAAATAAAAGCTCTGCAGTCCTACCACATGTATTCATGAATGGTGGTGAACAATTAGCCAACAGGAGGAGACGACTCCCAGAACAACCCCACCCTCAATGATGAACAGACCCAGCACTGTGATTGTTAGATAAAAGGCTGAAGCATCAGCAAATGTGTTCAGCCAGAACTGTGGCGTAGTGGATTTACTTTGCATCATATCAAGAAGTAGTGTAGCAGTTAGCACGACGCTATTACAGTGCCAGCGATCGGGGTTCAATTCCCATCGCTGTCTGTAAGGAGTTTGTACGTTCTCCCGTGTCTGCATGGGTTTCCTCTGGGTGCTCCAGTTTCTTCCCACATTGCAAAGACGAACGGGTAGGTTAATTTGGGTTTAAAACGGGCGGCGCAGACTCGGGCTGGAAGGGCCTGTTACCACGCTGTAAGTAAAATTTAAATTTTAAAAAAAATTTAAATTTAAAACTGGACCGCAAAATCTCCGGGACTAGACAACATCGTAGCTGTAGCTTTGAAGACTTGCGCTCCAGAACAAGCTGGTGCTAAAGCTGAGCTGTTCCCTGCCATCCACTTGACAACCTGTTAAATTGCCCAAGCATGTCCTATCCATGAAAAGCAGGGCAATCAAATCCAGCCAGTTACTGCCCAATTGGTCTACTTTCAGCCATTAGTAATGTCATGGATGGTATAATCAACTCTGCCAATAATCTGCTCACTGTTGCATGGTTTGGATTTCACCAGGATGTCTCTGCTTCAGACCTCAGTCTTTTCCTAAAGCCAATCAGAGTTGAAGTCTGAAGGTGCATTGAAAGTCACTGACTGTCCTTGCCAAAGTCGATCAAATAATGTTTTAATGTCATCAAGGAGCTCTGGTAAAACTGAAGGTAGAAATGTGTACCAAAGGGAAAACACTCCAATATTTGGAGTCATGTTGTGGCTATTAGAGCCATAGCTGTACAGCGCAGAAATAGACCCTTTGTTTTTGGAGGTCGTCAGTCCCAGGGCTTTGTTGAATGAGTTCCTCAGGGCAGTGTTCTATGCCCAGCCACCTTCAGTTGCCTCATCAACGACTGACCTTTCAGTCATGAAGTCAGAAATTGGTGAGTGTACAATGTTCAATTCCATTCGCAGCTCCCCAGCAAATGAAACAGTTTGTGCCTCCATGCATCAAGACCTGGACAGCCTTCAGGCACAGGCTGATGTGTGACAAGGAACACATGCTGCAAAAGTGCCTGACAATGACCACTTCCAGCATGAGAGTCTGACTGCCCATCAATGGCATTATCACCGAGTCTCTGACTGTCAAAGTTTCAGTTATCACCATTGACTAGAAATGCAACTGGCCCAGCCAAAATACAGTGGATACAAGAGCAGGTCAGAGACCAGGTATTCTGCAGTGAAGTGGTTCACCACCTGATGCTCCAAAACCTTTCCACCATTTAGAAGGTACAAGTCAAGAATATGAAGGAATTCTTTTCTACTTGTCTGGATGAGTGCAGCTCCAACAGCACTTGGAAAGATTGACACCATCCAGGACACAGCAGCCTACTTGATTGCTACCCTGCTCACCATCTTAAGCATTTCATTCCCTCTACCACTGGCCACTGTGGCTGTAGAACACCGTGCAGTTACAGGCAGCCCAGTGTTACAGGAGGGGTTGCGCCTCTAGAAAACAGGCCAAGTCGCGATTTTTGAAGCCTTGTCACCTGCGCATGCGTTAAAAAATGCGAGTTGAAAAAAATGTTGATTTATTTACTTCTTCACTCAAATCCCGTGAATCTTATTCTGTATCTCAGATTTTTGGGTAGCAATTTGTGAATTATGTAAGGGCGAATTTCTGTAACCCAAATGGCTATAACGCGGGGGGTTGCCTGTACTGTCATCTCATCTACCCTCTTGTATTATTCTGATTCTGTAACCTCTATAACGAAGAATAACCAGGGCAGCAAGTGCTTGCGATGCCACCACCTGCAGGGTCTCATCCAAATGACACTTCGTACCGACTTGGAATCGCACCACTGTTCCTTCAATGTTGTTTGCTCCAATTCCTGCAGCTCCCTACCAAAGAGCATTGTGGTAGAATCTTCACCATTACTAGAAGAGCTGCAATGGTTCAAGAAGGTGGCTCTCTGCCACCTTCTAAAGGGTAATTGGCCTAATTAAATGCTGCCTTCTCAGTGACACCCGCATCCCAAAAATAAATGAGTAATGGGTGTCTCTCTTGTGTCGCTGACATTTTTAAATTGGCACTGCATGCAAGTTTTTTTTTCTCTCAAATGTTAGTTACATCACAATGTTCTTTTTAAAAAAAAACACAAATTGCTGAAAATACTACACTTGCGACTCATTATTAAACCATTTAAAGCTTTGGCTGCACTTTCAGGGCAAAAGTCTTACTTGGATAATTTAGCAGTTATCTGAGTAAGTTGTAAACAGGTCACAACATTTCATGAAGAGGCCTATTTATCATCTGAAACCATTAGATCTAAATAGGTAGGCTTGAATAAGGGGAAATAAAATCCTACATCTCAATGATGGAGCCCACTGGGCATAATTATATTTAATGTGTATTTATATGCAACATCTCAAATGCCAAGGTCTCAACTGCAAGTCTTCAGTGCCAGGACATAATGTATACCAGTACCATATATGCCTGAATTCTAAAAGTTGCTTCTTTTTTTATGAGTGGTATTGTTTGATGAGAGAGGTTCATGGTGAATGTGCAAAAAATATTACTAGTTGGAACCTTCCTTAACATTTTTGTATTTCCAGAGAATATTAATATGATACTGATCCCACAGAATTGAGGTGCAGTTTCTAATGCCAATAAATCAATTTCTTAGCCACGTTTGAATTGTTTCCGATGGAAAATTGTCTCTGTAATCTCATAACCCAATTTATCGAGTCAGTGTTTCACAGATGGTGCAAATCAATTTGGCTTTCAACATGTAGTACCTGAGGCATTGCCCAAAGAGGGATAATGTGTTTCCATCATTTCCTGGATCAAATGGGATGACCCCATTTCTTGTATGGAGGTAACCCCAGAATGTCCAAACTGATATTCAAAACTGGCAACACTACTTTTTTTTAAACACAAGGGAGGATGTTATACAAGCTTAGATAGAATTTTACATTTTTATCTGTCTTGTTGGTTGTGCACTTTCAGTATGGACAGACACCGCTCTTCTGGTGAAAAATGAAACAGATAAAAACTGGAGGTCTATTATGTATGGATTTTGCTTTAAAAAGCCATTTTATGTTGAGGAAATACACATCACTGACCAATAATGAAAGGGGTGGGGCACAAAGTTGCTGACTTCCTGAACAGTACATTGGACCAACTGAATGGGTAGGTAAGTAAGTTATGAAGAGGATATAAGAAAGCAACAAAGAACAATAGATCTGAATGGGCAAAAACCTGGAAAATGGAGTGTAATGGGGGAAAAATGTGAAATTGTCCATTTTGCCTGGAAAAATAAAAAGAATATGTAATCAAAATGATGAGGGATTGTAGAGTGCTTGTGCATGATTCTCAGAAGTCTAGTACTGTATGCAGGTGCTGCATTTAGTTCCAAAAAAATAATGGAATGTTATTGTTTATTGGTAGGGGACTTGAATTCAAAAGCAAGGAGGTTCAGCTTCAGTTATATAGGGCATTAGTGTGACAACATCAGGAGTGCTGTGTACAGTATTGGTCATCTTTCTGCATTCTGTGTACTACCTTAGTGCACCATTGTAATGAAATGATCTGTATGGATGGCATGCAAAACAATCTTTTCACTGTACCTCGGTACATGTGACCATAATAAATCAATTCAAGAATGTAAGTGTGTTAGTTTCAGTTTGGGGAAGATTTACCAGACTATACCTGGAATGAGCAAGTTTCTTCATAAGGTTAGATAGACTAGGCTTGAATCCATTAATTTAGAAAAATGAGGGGAGATTTAATTGAAGCATAAAAAATGTTTACTCCTGTGGGGGAATGAATTAGAGCTCAATGTTTAAAATAATGTCACCCATTTGACACAGAAGGTGAAATTTTTGTATTTAGAGTCAGGAGCCTTTAGACCTCCCATTCTCAAAGAACAGTGGAAGCAGAATAAATATTTTTTTTAAGGCAGAGGTTGCTTCTTGATCAGTAAAGGGGTTGAAAACTCACCACAAGAAGAAGGGAACGTGGAGTTGAGGTTACAATCATGATCAAGCTTGAGGAACAAAGTGGCCTTCTCCTCTCCATTATGTGCAATGGTTGCTTGTGTGTGCTGTAATTGAGAGAGTTGGATGTAAGCAATAGTTTGTACATCCTGCTGGAACATTTAGAATCCTGTGGGCTTGGAGTGAATAAGAGCTTTGATTAGAGCGATAATCATGAGAGTCAAGGTGATGGTAAAGGACAAATGTGGTTGTCAGATGTATTCTAGCTGTGCAGTGCAAACTGAAGAAACAATGGTGCTAGATGATAGATCTACTTTTTAATGAACTGGACATTTTCACTGACCTTGGGTCAAACATTCTTTGCTGTCAATTTGTAACATTCATACGCAAAACTTAGGCATTTTGTATGAAAAAGGATTCCCCATCCATACTTGTCAGAGAATTTCATTCTTGTTATGGCATTAAGGTTTAAAAAGCTGAACTGAAGATCTGTATGAAGGTTTGGAATGTGTTCTGAGATCCACTGCAGCTGAGTCTGTACTCCTATCAGGATCTGATTTCCATTCTCCCACTGAAGTCTACCCAATGACTTCATTTTCTCTTATGAAAAAGATTAAAATGATGTGTTTGTTATACTTTTAATCCTTGATCTACATGGCATTCAAAGTTGGGAGCAAGTCCTTCCCATTTCATTTTGCCTGTCCTTTCCACCAGTAAGTTTTGTGCTTTGATGATTAACCCCTCGTGTGCATTGATTGTTGTCAAAAATGAGCTCTCATCAGTCTTTAGCTCTCGTTCGCATTTTCATAGTGCGTAGGAAAATTCAGTGCGTGCTTAGTCAATACCCTTATTGTTTGGTCGACATTTACCAGCAGAGAGCTAAGGATGCAAACCAAGTCTTCCTTGAAACTTGTACTCAGTGTACTTAATGATTGCTTCACCAACTGGGCCTCAGGCATTGCAGTGTGAACAGCTCAGGAATATTCAGCCCTACAACGAGAACAGATTTTAAAAAATTAGTTCAATTCAGAAGTATCCTGCATCATTTTTTGTAATGTTCAAAAAGTAAGCGATTTAAGCACCACCCAACATAACAAGAAAGGAATTTCTTTTTTTTTGTTTTTTTTTCCTCTTTTTAATACCTGGGTTTCTGACCTGGAGATGGTGTAATCTTTGATCATCAGGAAATGCTAACGTGTTAAGAAAATGTCTGAATATATTATACTCATCTGTTGATCAAACTGGAGAATTATAACCTTAAATATCAAACGTCTATTCAGCTTAAAGTTTATGGTAAATGTGTGGTTTAGGAATTGTGTATTTCATGAAATGAACTTTTAAATTTGTGGTAGTTTTTGGTATCTGAATTTTCTCAATAACTCACTTCACCCACTATTGTACTGAGATTTGTCTGTGCCCTTTCATTTTATTATAAGCTGACACTTGATGATAGATCCCAAGATAAAGTACTGCAGTCAATGTCGTCAGTACAGTGTGCAAATTGTATTGACCCAGTTTAAATAAAAACTGTTTTAAGAATACTATTACATCAACTAGGTTTTGAGTGTTTTGGTAGAAATCCTGTAGATAATAGCCATTTTCATAGAATACCGTGAAAACTTGCATTCACAGACAACATTGAGGACAAATGTTAGTGTGTTCTCTTTCGCAGTTCTGATGAAGGGTCTTTAACCTGAAATGTTAACTGTTTCTTTTTACACAGATTGTTGCCGACCTGCTGAGTTCCTGTTTTCATTTCAGATTTCAAGCATCTGCAATTTTTTGATTTTTCATTATGTGGAGAGAGGGGTATTGAAATCTCATTTAATAGCTTCCATCTCTTCAATTCATATCTATTCGTGAAACTCCTTAGATATTTCTAGGCAAGCATTGAATATTTATACACTGTACAGCATACAAGCATAGTGAGGTAAATGTTTGTTTGATCTGTTTGTGGGCGTTGGTTGATAGACATTACAATTCCCTTTAAATAGTGACATTGTTCTTTCCACCTGAACTGCAAACAGATCCTCACTGTAACAAGAGGTTAAAAAAAACATGTATTGATGAGGGCAGTGCAGTTGATGTAGTCAACATGGACTTCTGTAAGACCTTAGACAAGGTCCCACATGGGAGACCTGTCCAAAAGGTTAGAGCCCTTGGGATCCAGAACTAATTAGAAAATCAGATCTATAATTGCAATAGAAGGCAAAGGGTGATGGTGGAGGGTTGTTTTTGTGATTTGGAAGCCTGTGACTAGAGGTGTACCACAGGGAACAGTGCTGAAACACTTACTCTGTTATATACATTAACAATTTGGATATTTGTACAGAAGTTATGATTAGTAAGTTTGCAGGTGACATTAAAATTGGTAGTGTTGTTGCTAACGAGGAGGATCGTCACATACTATAGGATGATATTGATCAGTTAGTAAGGTGGGCAGAGCCACGGCAGATAGGATTTAATTCTGATGTATGAGGTGATGCATGTGGTGAGGCCAAGTAGGGACAGGACACAATGAATGCCAGGACCTTGGGGCATAATGAGGAACAAAGGATCTTGGTGTACAAGTCCAAGGATCCATGAAAGTGACAGCAGTGGTGAAGAAGGCAAATGGGATACTTGCCTTCATTAGCCAGGTCATAGAATATAAAAGCAGGGAGGTTATGGTACAACTTTATAAAATATAGGTTAGGCCACATCTGAAGAATGTTGTACAGTTCTGGTCACCACACTTTAGGAAGTACGTGATTGCATTTGAGGGTGCAGAAGGGGTTCACCAGGATGTGGAGAGGGTGCAGAAGGGGTTCACCAGGACATGGAGAGGGTGCAGAAGGGGTTCACCAGGACATGGAGAGGATGCAGAAGGGGTTCACCAGGATGTTGCCTGGGATGGAGTATTTCAGTTTTGAGAAGAGACTGGATAGGCTGGTTTTGTTTTCCTCTGAGGGGAGACCGGTGTACAACATTATCTGGGGTATAGAGAGGATAGATAGTAGTAAACTTTTCCCCATAGCAGAAATATCAAGAACTAGAAGACAGGTTTAGGGTATGGGGTAAAAGGTAAAAGGTTTAGAGGGGATCTGAGGAAGAATGTTTTTCACCCAGGGGCAGGGTGGAATCTGGAATACACCGCCTGAGGAGGAGTTGGAAACGGGTGCACTCATAACATACAAGTAGTACCTAGATGAGCACTTGAATTACCAAAGCATAGAAGACCGTGGAGCAAGCACTGGTAAATAGGATTAGTGTAGAGAAGTACTTGATGGTTGGCATGGATACGGTACACTGAAGGGTCTGTTTCTATACTGAATGACCCTATAACATCAAAAAAGATGACACATCCAACAGTGCAGCATTCCCTCAGTGCTCTATTGGAATTACCCTCATGGATTAAATTCATTTGGGGTAGAGTTTCAACTCGCAGACTTTGAGTCAACTGATACTGTTGATGGGTATTCCCAGCGAGCTGGGTCTGGTACTGTTAACGTGTGCACTATTGAGCATTGGCTGACTCTATTAACGAGTGCTGCTATTGAGCCAAGCCTGACACTACTGACGATTACTGTGATTTTAACAAGCCTCCGTTATTGATGAGTAGCATCGTAGCATGTGCTATCCCATTCGTTTATCACCCCTGTGCTTACTGATTTATAGTTGGCACCTGATCCAACCACACCTTCACTTTAATATTTCCAGCCCTGTTTTTGAGCATGGTTTAGCTCTTTCATATCTCCGTTAAACTCTTTGTGCTCCTTCAGACTGGTGCTCTTGTACACACCCAGCTTTCAAGCCACCTTCATTGCCAGTCTTGCCTTCAACTGGCAGCACCCCTAAATCGTGGCATTCTCTCATTAATTCCTCCTTTAAACTCTGCTCTCCTTTATGACTATCCTCAAAACCTGTCCATTGCCCGTGCTGTTAGTCACCTATCTTCAAACCTCTTTGGTTGGTGTCAAATTCCTTTTGCTAGTAGTCCTACGAACCTGCTGTAGAAGTGTAGGTTGTTTTCTTAACTTCTGTATTTGTTGGCAGCCGCTTCCTGTGTGAATGCTGCTGCCATTGCTACTTGATCCTCAATGCTGTTCACACTGGAGGGCTATTAATACAGCCTTATCACAAAATTAGCTTTGTAGTGAATGAGCCAAGAGGCTTTCGTATTTTAAATTACTTTATCAACAATTACGCTACGTCACTGACAGCTGTATTTTGGGGCTTTGTACTAGACCAGAAAATCCTAAATTAAAACCGTTCATTTAAGCAAAGTATTAAATTCATCCTAAATTCCTCGCATTCACACGTCCTTGGGCTTAAAATTGGTTTAATGATGAATAAGTGGGAAAAAAAAATGTCCTTTAAATACATCTGGAACTCTGTTTGTTCAATAATAACCTGTACTTGGGGAAATATTTGTACATGTTTGGCAATAGGTTTACTTTTTACAATGTTCTGGCTTTCAAGGATTCTCAGAGTCTAAGGCCACCATTCTGCTTCATTCAACATTTTGTGGATGAAGTTCAAGTCCTCTCAGACCCTCCATCCAGATGAAGGGTCTTGACCTGAAACTGTCCATTTCCCTCCATAAATGCTGCCTGACCTGCTGAGTTCCTCCACCGCTTTGTGTGTTGATCCAGATTCCAGCACCTGCAGTCTCCTGTGTCTCCAAAGAATTTGCAAGGTTGGGCGTCATAGAATCATAGAGTTAAACAGCACAGAAGCAGGCTCAACTCATCCATACTGACCAAGATGTTTATCCAAGCTAGTCCCAATTGCCTGTGTTTGGCACATATTCCTCTAAACCTTTTCTATCCATGTAACACTCTAAATGCCTTTTAAGCATTGTAATTGTACCCGCCTCTACAGCTTCCTCTGGCAGCTTGTTCCATATACCCACACCCTCTATGTGAAAAAGTTTCCCCTCAGGTCCCTTTTAAATCTTTCCACTCTCACTTTAAATCTATGTCCTCTAGTTTTAGCCTCCCCTACCCTGGGAAAAAGACTGTGACCATCCACCTTCTCTACGCCCCTTGTGATTTTATATACCTCTATGAGGTCACCTGCCAGCTTCCAGCCTCTCCTTATAACTCTCCTATATGGACTTTAATTCCTTTGACAAGGTCTCGCATGGGAGGCTGAGCTGGAAGGCTAGATTGTAGGGGATTCAGGGGGAGTTAGTGAGGTGGATTTAGCATTAGCTCAATGATAGGAAGCAGAGGGTGATGGTTGAAGGTCGATTCTCCGACTGGAGGCCTGTGACCAGTGGGGTGCCCCAGGGGTTAGTTATCCAAATCACTTACTTACATAATGAATATGAATGTACATGGCACGATTAGCAAGTTTGCTGATAATACTAAATTAGGGGGTCTTGTTGATAGTGAAGCAGGTTACAATTAATTGCAAAGAAGTCTTGACAGGGAGATAGGCTGAGGCATGGCAAATGGATTTCAACAGATTATTGTGAGGTGATGCATTTTGGACATTCTAACCAGGGTAAGATGTACAGTGAATGGCAGGGCTCTGACGTGTGTTGTGGTACAGAGGGACCAGGGAGTACAAGTGCATAGTTCGCTGAAAGTGGCTGCGCAAGTAGACAGGGTGGTGAAGGAGGCCTTCATCAGTCAGGGCATTGAGTTTAGCAGCAGGGACATTATGTTGCAGTTATACAAGTCATTGGTGAGGCTGCACTTGGAGTATTGTACACAGTTTTGGTCACCCTGTTACAGGAAAGACATTGTCAAGCTGGAGAGGGTGCAGAAGAGATTTACGAGATGCTACCTGGACTAGAGGGCCTGAGTTATAGGGAGAGGTTGGCCACGCTGGATCTTTATTCCTTGCAGCATAGGAGAATGAGGGATGACCTCATAGAAGCTTGTAAAATCAGGAGGGGTAAGGTGAGTGGTCATGGTCTTTTCCCCAGGGTTGCGGAGTCCAAAACTTGAGGGTACAGATACAAGATAAGAGGGGTGAGATTTAAAAAAAACCTGAGAGGTAACTTCTTTACACAGAGGGTAGTGAGTACTTGGAATGAGCTGCCGGAGGAAGTGGTTGAGGTGGGTACAACTGCAATATTTAAGAGGCATTTGGATAGGTACATGGAAGGGAGGGGCTTGGAGGGTTTATGGGCCAAACGCAGGGAACTGGGACTAGCAGGGAGGATGCTGTGGTTGGCATGGACCAGTTGAGCCGAAGGGTCTGTTTCCGTGCTGTATTTCTCTGTGACTCTAACTCGAGCCCTCCGTCCCAGTTACATCCTCGTGAATATTTACAGCACCTTTTCCAGTGCGCTACCTGATTATGTATTCCAGTTTGATTTTGTTTTTGGAGCTGTGGGATTTTGCCCATCCTGGCTATAGAAATGAACCATTTAGAAATCGACCTTTTCAAGTGAAGCTTAAACTGCTCTTGAAGGCAATCAGCCCCGCTGGTGTTGAACACTGGGCAGCTTGCCTTGCCAGTTCCCTTTGAGGTTATACAGTGCTCTCCTTAGACTTCTCATTGAAGTAAATGTATGCCTTTGTAGATCTGCACAGAGGACTTCAGGGTACAGATTTGAAGACACTCTTGATGTATTGTTTGGTAGATCTAGTTGGACAGAAGTTTCAGTCAGAGGCTAAGCCATACCTCCAGCTTAGCCAGCTGTCAAAGTTCTTTAAAGAATCTTTCTGATATTCATAAACTGTCAAAATCTATTGCAACTATTAAAGACTAAATGCTATTAATAATTTATTAAAAATGTAATTAAAAGCTTTAAGGTAAAAATCAATTTAGAAAAATATTCTAAAAATGCCAGCACTTGCTTTAGTATCTTAAATAGATGCTCCCCTCCATTGAAAGGAATGGCCAAGTTTCCCTTGAGCCATGTTTCAACATAAATGGTGGGGGAATCTTCATTGGAGATTCCACATTGCATTGTAGTTTGGAAAAATATTCCAGATAGCTGCCAGCAACTTTAGCACTTGTAAGGAATCCTGAAGCTGCTTTTTAGTTGCAGAGGGAATGTCTGCAGTTACAAAAGTAATTGTTGAAACTTCGCTGAGTAGTCCCAGTCAATTTGTTACTCTCTATTTAGCCTTAGTTATGATGGCTTCAGAACATAAGTATTCTCTTCCATCCTAGAACCTCGTACATTAATAAATATTTCAAGAAAATCTATGCTTGATGATGGGCTCCAGCAGATAAGTTAACTTGGGATTTGTGGTGACCATCTGCTATCAAAGCAGAATATATAACCAAATTAATATTTGGTATATTCAAATACAGGTCCAAAGGGTAGCACAGTGGCACAAAATTTATCACTTCTGCTTCAGCTCCAGGGACGCGGGTTTGATTCTGATCTTGGGTACTATCTGTGTCAATTTTGCACGTTCTCCCTGGGACTGTATGGGTTCCCTCCCCAGGTGCTCCAATTTCCTCTCTCATCGCAAAACTGTGCTGGTAGGTTAACTAGTTTCAGTAAATTACCCCCTAGTGTATGTAAGTGACAAAAGAATCTAAGGGGAGTTGATGGGGGTGTGAGAGGGAGGGTTGGAGGGAAATGGAACTGATGGGGGTTGCTGTCCTGAGGGTTGGCATGGATCCGATGGGCTCAATGGCCTCGTTGTAATAAGTGTAATAATGTGTTGCAATAAGTAAGTTTTTTTCTTCCTCCTTTTGCAGTTGTTATACTGGAAACAATGTGGAATGGTTAATTCACTCTTTATTTTTAAATTATTTAAGAGATTCTTGCAAAGCGACACACACTTAACTCATAGTCACTGTTGATCTCCCTCTGGTTCTTAACCTTGTGTTTATTACTCCAAGTGTCTTCTCTGTCCTTAATGAGTGTGAGTTCCTTTGAGCTCATTTTGGATCTGGAAATTCTTGTTCAAAATGTGCATAAGCATCACCTCCTGTGTCATCAATCCCCATTAGTGCTTCTATTATTGCATCAGTATTTTTCAAATTTATCTGAAAATATAGATGCAAACCTCAGATCCCATTCAGTCAACTACCCAAAATTCCACTTAAATGGTGCAGAAATAGCACCTTAATGTAGGTCTTTATTTAGTATCACTAAATACTGCTTGCATATGATGTACTGTTAATAGTTTAAGTAAACACATCCGGCAGATAGTAGATTGTGAAACTGCTGAACCAATTTTAGTAGACTTTTGTTTGCTCTATCTCCTACATCGTTATGCGTGTATTATGGATGTCAAAGCATCTTGAGTATAAAGAATACCATGATGCTACAAAAAAACAGAACTCTGGAAGAACCCAGCAGGTCAATCAGCATCTGTGGAGGCAAGAGGTGTAAGTTAGCGTTTTGGGTTGAGATGCTGCATCAGGATGCTGGTGCTGTAGAATTAGCAATCTGACACCCATTCATAAACTTTCCTTTTAGTGAAAAGGAAACAGTCCTGTCTCTGAGTTCGGAGAATAACTTCTCATAGTTACCTTCCAAGTTTGGGGGTTCTAACCATGTAATCTCTCTCTGCATGAGACTTTGGGTAATTTCCAGTTTGAAAACCACTGTACTGAAGGGCTTCCTGTGGAAGAAATGCATAGCAAAGCCTAAGGGACATGTTAGTGCATTACTCATACCCTCCAGGTCGGTCATTACTTGTACTTGCTGAACCTCTGAATTCCTCCTCCCCATTATTCCATGGTCCACTGCTCTCTCCAGCTGGATTTCTCCTCCTTCAGCCCATTGCCTCTTCTACCTATCATGTCTCAGCTTCTTACTTCTCCCCCCTCTCCCACCCCAACCCTCCTACCTTTCCCCTATCACCTGGACTCTCCTCTCACCTGCCTGCCTGTGGTCCTCCCCTTCCTCCAACCTTATTTCCAGCTTCTGCCCTCTTCCTTTTCAGTCCCGATGAAGGGTCTCGACCCGAAACGTCGACTGTTTATTTCTCTCCATAGATGCTGCCTGACCTGCTGAGTTCCTCCAGCATTTTGTGTCTGTTGCTCCAGATTCCAGCATCTGCAGAATCTCTTGTGTCTCCACATGTGTAGTTGTGATGTGCTGTTTGCAAGGTATGCCACTGCCTATGTTATTGAAGTTGAAATGGTGTGTAGCACTATTTTGCAAATTGGCATAGGTAGCACTTGACCTTCAAAATGACTGTGAGCAGTTTGTTTGTTGTGTTGTATAAGAACTAGCCAGTTCTGAAACAAGATGAACGAGCTGTGACTTTAAGAAGAAATGCAAGGGACTGCAGATGCTGGAATCTGGAGCAAAAAAACAAACTGCTGGAGGAACTGAGCAGATCAGGCAGCATCTGTAGAGGGACATGAACATTTCAGGTCAAGTCCTCTCATCTGGACCTTTTGTTTTTAGCTGTAACTCTTTTTCACTCTCCACATTTGCTGCATTACCTGCTGAACATTTGCAATGTTCTCTTATAGTTCAGATTTCAAGCAACTGCAGCGGTTTGTGCCTCTCAGTTCCTGCACTTTTTCTCTCCTGTTCTCATTCATTTTCTGTTTTTGTCACCTCCAGCCAGATCAGCTGTGATAAATAAGCAAGCATCACCCTCTCTGACCCAGCACTGCCGCAACCACTTGTGTCATTCTGTGTCTCTTGATACATCTTTTGCTCTCTCAACCCTACCCCCACCTCCATCCCCCTGCAACTTAATACAGGTATGACTTCCAGCTTTTCTTAGTTTTGATGCAAGTTCTGCGACCCAAAACTTTAATTCCACAATGCTGCCTGAACTGCTGAATATTTACAGTATTATTTTAAACTCAGATTTCCATTATCTCCAGTGTTTTTGCTTTTTGACCTTTCTATTATTGGCAGTCATGTATTCACTTATCAAAATTAAAGATGTGCAAGAGACCAGAATTATAGATGTGAGTTCTTTGGCATCAGAATTTTGGGGAATTATTCCTGAGACGGGCATGGCCCTTTTCTGCTTATAAATGTTTGTGTCGTGACTCAACAGGAGTAAGTTACTTGCAAGAATATTTCAAAAGGTCGTTCAGTTTAGCATCTTTCAAGCTGTGTGCCTGAGGGTTTGTAATTTGGGCTCTGGATATCAACAGATGCTTCTGTTCAAAAAGCCATCAGGGAAAACCACAGGAAGTACTTCGGACTGAAGTGATAGGCACCTGTTATCAGTACAATCTAAGTATCAATGGCAAATGATTTTACATTAGTCTCCCTGGCTTTAGTACCATTCTCAATGAATAAGTATGCATTATCACATGCACCTGTCATAGAGAGTCATAGTTGTACATGGTGGTAAGATATAACCATGTTAGCAGCATATCTCTTGCAGTCTTGCTCCCTTCTCTGTACTTACAATGTTGCTGTGTCCCTCTTCTTGGACTATTTCTCCTGGGTTTTTAGTCATACAGTATGGATGTAGGCCATTCAGCCCACCATGTCTACCTGAACTGTGGGCACCCGTCTGTATTAATCCCATTTTCCAGCACTTGGCCTGCAACTTTTAATGCCCAGGTGATTCAAACGCTTAGCTCGACACCTCACAAATGTTGGTCATAACTCTGCTTCCGCCACTCTCTCAGGCAGTGCATTCTGGGTACTCCCCACTCTCTGAGTGGGAAAAGGTCCCCCTCAAATCCCCTCTAAATCTCTTGCCTGTCATCCTAAATCTGTCCTCTAGTTTTATTCACCTTTGATAAGTGGAAAAGATTCTTGCAATCTACTTTATCTATGCCCTTCATAATTTGTATACCTCAATCATGTCCCCGCTTAATCTCCTCTGCTCCAGGGAGAATAGACCCAGTGTCTCCTCATAACTAAAACGCTGCGTTCCGGGCAACATCCTGGTGAATCTCCTCTGCACTCTGTACGTTTTTGAAGTGAAACTGGGAGAAGGACAGTCCATGAGAGCAAGATCTCTGAACATGCTGTTTCTCCACTCGATGCCATGACATGGGTAAACAGCTCAGAAGTATGATCCAGCATACTGATGGAACACACCCCATGTTTATATTATTATTTCTGAAAAAGAGTTTATTTCTTTCTAATGCTGAATTATTTTGACTCACAACTTGTAATATCCTTTGCATCCCTATAATAAAATTAATATCATTTGGGCAGTTTAAATTGATCAGTCCCACGATTCTGCTTAAAAATGCCGTATAGAAAGTTGCTGCTAAATTTGTATCCAGTTAAGTTGGAAATATGGTCATAATATTTGTGGAATGAAAAGATGCATCTGTGCAACTTCATTGGTTGATGGGTGTCTTCCAAAGCTCCACAAATTTCCGTGAGTGAATGTTCATGTAATATTGAATAACTGAACTGTTCTACCAGTCATCAGGAACAGAACACAGTCAAATGCACTGAGTGTTAATAATTTCTATACTGACCTTTCAAACCACACAGTAATCTTTTTGTTTTCCTTCCGGAAATTTAATCCGTACACTGATCCCTGCCCCACGTCACTCGCTTCTGAAAAGTCTTCTCAGTGACAAAGACACAGAACTTCTTGAATTCAATATGTACTCAGAAGCGTATGGATTGCGTGAGAAGGCGTAAATGGAATTTCTAAGAGATCCTGGAGTTGGATGGATTGCTGATTATTGTAAATGCCACATTAAAATAGAAGGGATTCCAAATACATTAACATGTAACTAATGAAGGGAGTACTGTATAAAATGTAGTTTCTGAACTCGCAAATGGCATTTTATTATCAACTGCTGCTTGTTAAATAGGCTTCTCGCCTTTGCTGCTGGGCATTACTCCTACCGATCCAGCAGTATTTTAGTTGCCTGGTGGATTTCTCTGTACTTGCTCTCAAACCAAGAGTTATCTCCTGCCAATGATACCTCTGAGGTCTGATGCCTGGCCATGGTTTTACAGAAGTCACTTATGTTATCTCACTCATGTTTTTTTTTTGTTTCTAAATACCCCCAAGGTATTTACTGAGCCTTAAAAAGATGCAAAGCCAACAAATAAGGTATTAAAGGCCTTGGTCAGCAAGAATTCTTCTAAGCAGGGAAGCATGGGCTTTGGCTGGGGAATTTTAGAAGAGGAGTTCTTGAACATGATGCTTGTGGAGCTAGACTACAGCGGCTGGTGGGGAACGACAGTGGGTTGGTGAGAAGGATGCTCGAGAGACCAGAGACCGATCTGGGCAATGCCTTGAAGAGATTTATGTAATTGAATATGAATTTAAAATTTCAGCTAATAAGAGAAGGAGCCAATGCTGGTCAAGGGGTAATGAATGAGTGCACGGTTACATACAACAGGGTTGACCAGAAGAGATTAGGTGATGTATAGAGGAGAAAGGATGAGAGACAGGCCAGGAAAGCATTAGGTGAGCTGGGTATGAAAATCACATCGATAAACGTTTCATTAGCGCTCAGGTTGAGTTGGGGTTGATAGTCTAAGTTATGGAAATCTTTATAATGGTAAGGATACATGGGCTACTAAAGCAAACAGTGCATTTGGCACAAGTCAGTGGCTGGGTAAGAGGTTGGAATCAGTAACTAGGTCACATGGTTTGGAATAGAGTGGTTACTTTACTCGAGGATATTGCAGCCTGTCAGAAATTCATATGAACAGTCTGAAGGGGTAGAGAGGCAGGTGGAGGATTAGAGGGGGCCGTAGGGTTGTATGGTCAGCGGAGTAGACCAGCATTTGTACCAGTAATGACCTCTAGTCATCCCAAAGTGCTTTACAGCTAAGGAATTACTTTTTTGAATTTTAATGTGTGAAACCTAACTCCAAGTCTTCAGATGCTGTTGCAAAGGGACAGCAGATGGGTGAGGAAGAGGATGGCCCAGGGATGGTAGTATCATGAAGGTATGAAAGGTTTAATATGTAAATTAATTTGAGAATCTAAAATGTGAAATACTATTTATGGCATGCAAACACTTAACCATTACTGAATTTAATGGACAAACCTTTCGATGCTTGGATAACACAAATCAGCAGCTTGCACTTAAAGTAGTAAAACATCTCTGGTACAGCACAGCACTGTCACCAGATGTTGGGCCATGTAACGTATTGAGGTATGTACTACAAGCTTGGTCAAGGAGGCAAGTTATCAGAATCAGGTTTATTATCACTGACATATGTCATGAAATTTGTTGTTTTGCAGCAGCAGTACAGCACAAGACAAAGATAAAAATTATGATAAGTTACAAAAATAATAATGCAAAGGGGGAATAATGAGGTAGTGTTCATGGACCGTTCAGAAATCTGACGCAAAGCATCTTAGGAGGAAAGAGAGCGATGGGTAGAGAGGAGGAGAGGTTTAGGGAAGGAGTGCTGAATACATGACTGGGAAAGGGGAAGAAGCCAGATCTGGGGGTTGCAGATTAAATTGTCATTGCTTCATTCCAAAGTGTGCTGAGCAACAATTGTAAGCAGCTGGTTGATACTAGATCTCTCACCATGATGATGTAGCGCAACAGAGCAATGGAGAAAGTTGCATCTTTCAATATTTTAATTCGGTATTACTTGTTTATGTCTTATCCAGTTAACTTTTAAAGTCTCTGCAATTATTGGCAAATTATTATTGTTTGAGTGTGTAATAACAGTAATTTTGAGATTTGGGTGATATTCCAACTCATGAGTGAAATTTGTCTGTTAAATTTCAGGATTGAGTTGTACTTTTCTTCCATTTAGCTTCAAACTATTCATGTAAATCTGTCAGTGCTTACAAGGTCACTTAAGCAGTTAATAAATAAAATTACAAATGATTGATGTCTTTACTTAATTAAGCATAATTTTCTTTAAACTTAATTGCTTTATCCTATGGCCCTGGGGTTTAGCTGGGCAGTGCTTGTGTAACAGTGAGACAGGAGTACAAGGTACTGATACTGAATCCAGCTATGCTAAAGCTGTGTATGGTGAGTAAGTGTGCAATACGGAGGATGAGACATTATTAATCATTTTGCAGCCTGAATATGTCAGGACTGTAGGCTGCAGCAGTTGCGTTGCTCTGGCATTCAATCACTAAGACCTTGTGGTTAGCCGAAAACTAAATTACTTTCTTAGCACACAGTCTGCTACTTGGAAGGTCCTATTCCTGCAGGAGACTTATTGGGAAACTTGCTGGATGTTTCCTTCCCAGTTCTTGTACTCTGCCATTCTTAGCCTTTTCACCCGTGTCTGCTTCTGTCCCCAGTGTAGCTTCTTGTTGTTTCTTCCTTCCTTTGGAGACCTGTCCTGTTCTTTTGGCGGCACCTGGCAAACTTGGTTTTGTGCTTGCTGTCCATGCTTAGTTCTTGCCTCATGATAACCCAGCTCAACTCCAGTTACAAAGCTCTATGTGCCTTGAGCCTTTAGTTCTTCCACTGGTTTCTTGTATGTCATGCAGATGTCATTTCCAGAAAACTGGGTTGCAGATGGCTATTGATCATGTCAGTAAGCATTTTTTTGTTAAATGTGAGCACTACAGGGCCATAACATCCAACCCACTATTTATGGACATCGATGTAGAGTGTTCTGCTTGGTGAACCCAACAGAGTTCAACAATCTACCCTTGTGGTATGTCCCATACTAGTCTCAGCAACGTGCGGCACGATAGCGTAGCAGTTAGCTTCACGCTATTACAGCGCCAATGATCAGGGTTCAATTCCCACCGCTGTCTGTAAGGAGTTTGTACGTTCACCCTGTGACTGCGTGGGTTTCCTCCGGGTGCTCCGGTTTCCTCCCACATTCCAAAGACGTAGGGGTTAGTAGGTTAACATGGGTGTAATTGGGCGACGTGGGCTCGTTGGGCCAGAAGGGCCTGTAGCCGTGCTGTATAAATAGAACAAAAAAACGTGTGGGGACAATGTCGGCATCAACAATGCATCTCCCAAAACTAGTTCTTCAACCTCACAGGAAAGGCCTGGTCACCATCGTTATTTTAAGAATAAAAATACACTGGGCTAAACATAACTAGGGCTTATTTTTATTGATGAGGTCTAGGAAACAGAAGATGCCAACAACTTGAAATAAGTCAAAGCTGCTAACAATAAGTGTGTGTGCTGAGAAAAGTAAATCCTATTTAGTGGAGGTGGGGGAGAGGGGAATTGTATCAAGTCATTTATTTTAGACGGTTTCTCTCATCCTTGCACCTGATTCAGTTTCAGTTTACTAAGTTGTCTGGCTATCCATTTCAAACAGGAATGCTGCAGAGTGCAGGGCAGAATATCATTTTGTCGAAATCTATAACAGTAAGAACATAACTGAAAGACTGAGCCAATATATAATGGGCAGGTTAAAGAATGGAGAGATAAGTTTCAAAAAATACCCTAACCAATGATTGTTCTGTATGAGCACTCATGATGATCTGGCTTAAATGATGTTTTGTACTAATGAGCGATATACTTGCCAACTTTTAAATATTTCCCCCCTATAATTCTTGAGAGGGAGCCCTAGGTACAAGCTTCCCTCTCAAAGAACGGTATCAGAGTATATTTTCAGAACATTTTCACTTTATTATAAATGAAGATATAAAGTAAAATAAATCATGTAGTTCATAAATGTTTGACTTTGTTTTTATCTTAGTTAGATACCTGCTATTTAAGATTATAAATACTTGGGTATTAATCTATGAAATTTTTTATGGGACTTGGCGGGGTAAGTGTGAAGTTGATGTTTCCCTTGGCTTGGGGGGGGTGGGGGTGGGAGTAGGATGTGTCTAATTCCGGGGCTCCAAGCCTTATAGAAGGGGGTCAGCCATTCAGGAGGAGGATGAGAGCAAATTTCTTGAGGGTGGTGAATCTTTGCAGTTCTTGAACCAAGAAGCAGTGGAGGCTCAGTACGTACATGCTGAGATACTAAAAGAATCAAGGTTTATGGAATTATTGCAGCAAACTAGTGCTGAGGTAACAACAAAATAATCATACAAGATCTTATTGAACAGTGGAGCAGGCATAAGGGACCAAATAGCCTATTCCAGCTTTTTTTTTTAAAACATTTAACTTAATAAATCTAAGTTTTGTAGTTCTTGATTAAGAATTATACCACCGTCGTGGAAATAGAATGTTCCAAGGTATGACATTAAGCCAGGTTGTTAGTGTAATTTCACCATCCCCCCTCGCTGTCACCCCCAGACCCACCACAGAACCCCAGGCTGAACTGAAGACTCTGCTCCGTCCCAGGGTCTCGTTTAGTCAGAGGGCCGCCTGCCAGTCGGAGGTCCAGGCCCACTGAAAGATGTCAGCAGAACCTGGGTTCCTGCCAGCAGAGATTGCCCGTCACTGCAAAGGCTGGGAAATTCATCGCTCCCGGCGAGGGGCAGGCAAGCGGCTCATCAAGGGTCACCATCTCAGCGTCGGTGAGCAACTCCGCCAGCAGTCTCCCGACCCAAAAAGGTAGCAAATGCCTGACTTTGATGGGTTGGATGTCTTGGCCTGTTACATATTTAGTAGGTTGTTTTAATATGCAGCAAAAGCATAGCTGTTTACTGATGGAGGCATCAGCCAAGTCCTGCTACCCACGAAGGATCCTGCGCAAACAGCTGATATAATAGTCAGCTTTCATGAATCCTGAATGCACAGGGATGCTGGAAGATTGCTGACATGTTCCAGCCTGTTTACACAACCAGCAGCAGTGTCACCAGGACTGTGTGCACTTCAACAGTTCACTGGAGGCTAATTTGAAATGATGCTTCACTTAGAATTAATCACTCCTTTCACTCCAGCAAGGCTTCAATTTTCAATGCAACATGCCAGGCAGCCTGTTAGACACCCAGTGTTGTTTGACCCCAGTCACAGATAGTGACAGATGCAGGAACGTTTGTATCTATCATTCTGTTTGATTGCCAGTTCTAAGCCTGGGTATTGCTCTTATGTTATGGAGCCATCAGTAAAGGTTATCCCCTCCATTTTCTCTTAAGGCTGGCATATGATGGATGGTGTTTATGTCCTGTTGGAGGTAAATGAGAAGTCTTTGCCTCATTCCTGATTCCCAGTGCTCCTGGCAGCTATGGAAAGCAGACTGATCGTGGCGTTTCCTGCAAATTCAACTATGTCTGATGATGTCTAATTACTGATGAATATAGGCAGCGGCGATTCTAGTAACTCTAATTGCAGACTGCAGGAAGAGAGAGTGCTTCTGGCAACAATAGAGGATCAGATAGCTTGTGAGCACAGTTCATTGAGGCACTTCAAATCAGTTTTATTTTCACATTGTTGTACAAATGTGGCTGTCAATGATGCGTGCTAATGGAATCAATGAACACCCTGCTATACTTGGAGGAATAACATAGTCACAGTTCACTTGGGTTAAAGGTGCAGGGGAATGGCCACTTGGCAACTTCTGCTGTAAAAACCATTTATGGATATTTGGTGAGGACAGGCAACAGTTTTGAAGATAGCTTTGGCCAAATTAGCTTCAAAACCTTGAGGTTTAGACTCTTGCGTGAGTCATACCCAGCAGAATTTGGTCCCACCTGTCACTGCAACCTCAGGAATTAAGGCACCAGAAGAAAAGGAAACATTAGGGAGGTTAGAATACAAGTGCTTTTCCCTGAATGTATCTAAACTTCAGCCAAAATCCTTCTGTATCACTGTGTCCCCCACAAACACTGTACAGAGAAATTGTGAGAACATCTCAAAATGGATGTAAATGAGTTTTAAAATTAAAATCTTCTGGAAAACTAAACAACTAAATGTTAAAATAATTTGAGAAGATTACTTTGTGCCCACTGGCGATTCAAGGCAAGCTGGATCCACCATTTGAATCTGGCATTATTGAGAGTTCACAACACAGGAAGCAATTTGGCCTGTCGAGTTTCTGTTGGTGACCAATGTTAATTCATTATGACCAGTGGTATCCTCATTGAATGACCTCCCTATCATATTCAACGTTGTCCTCCTCCATCTCAATCTTCCACTTTTTTTTCTTACACGTCTTATCCTATTTACATTTACGTATACATTTTTGATGTTAATTGGCTTGTGTTTAATCAGGTTGTTGCAAGGTAACCCATTCGTGTATCTCAGCAGGAAAATTTGAAACTCAGGCCAACAAAATAGAATACATAACTCAAATTATTGATTATGTTCACACCAAAGCAATACCTACAATGTGGTGGTTAAGAATCTGAATTTTTAAAGCTAACTGCATGTTAGGATAAATTTTCCTGGTATAACCTCTTCATTGTTTAGCACACTTGGAAGTACAATTCCTTCAAAAGTCCATTTGGTTTTTGGTAAACAATCTTTTGTTTTTCTTTCAGCTGAAGGAATTCCTCAGGTTTATTACTTTGGACCATGTAGTAAATATAATGCCATGGTACTGGAGCTGCTTGGACCAAGTCTGGAGGACCTCTTTGACATATGTGACCGAGCGTTCACACTGAAAACTGTGCTAATGATTGCCATTCAGCTGGTGAGTGTGATTCAAGTAATTCACGAAATCTCTTGTTCCCAGACCACACCAGAATTTAACACTTTCAATTTTAGATGTGGTTTAAATGTGAGATTTCATCTGTGGTAACGATGGAATAAGACATTGTGTCTGGTGTAGAGGTGTGTGTGTTCCAATGCTTTCAAAAAAAAATTCTGTTTGCAAAGTGAAGTGTCTTGTTTCAAGATTGTGTGTTTATTTACAATAAGGTTGTGAATCGGGGTTCTGGGACCATCACAGTTAAGCCTCTTCCCTGAAGAATAGCACTGGGGCAGTTGCAATTCCTGAGTCTCATTATTTCAAGAGGCTGCAGATGCTGGAATCTGGAGCAACAAACAATCTGCTGGAGGAACTCAGTGGGTTGAGCAGCATCTGTAGGAGGAAAAGAATTGTCATTCAGGGTCTTGGCCCAAAATGTTGGCAGTTCCTCCCCACAGACGCTACTTGACTTGCTGAGTTCCTCCGGCAGATTGCTTCTTGCCCTCATTATCGTGATGTTGACTTCTGAGAGCTGGTCAGATTGGCATGGAGGGTGGGCGCAGAAAACACTGGTGAGTGTTGGAGTTTGAAGGCGATGGGGAAGAGTAAGCAATGGTATGGCTACAGGCTGCCTGTCACCTGTCAAACTAAATGTGGGTTTGTGCTGTGACTAACTGGGGAAATGTCGTTGAGAGTGTGGTGGACTAGTTACTGTAGTACATACAAGATTTTCCTCATTTGGGCGAGTAAAATTATAAGCAGACTTTCTTTGAATAATAACATACATCACCCTATCGAGGTGAAGAGACGTGATTGTAAGAAATAAATTTTAAGCAGGAGATCTCAACTGCAAGGGGAAGTGCTGTCTGTACCCATTTCACTATCATGCAAGAGGTTTCTGCCCCCCACCGATCTTATTGCTGTGTTGTGCAGAGCAACTGGGAAAGGAAATTAGTTACAGATCTGGTCTTCTGATATCTAGCATCCAAGTGATCGTATTATTTACCGTGTAGAGGAAATCTATATCTGCAATTGAAAGATAAGAAGTGGCATTCCTTTGCAACAAGCTTTGCAGAAAATTATCAGCTGAACAAGACACATTATGTACATGAGATTTAGTTAATTTAATGAGGGATTCTTTAGAGCCAATACCAGTTATGCAAAAAGTTGAAAGTCTCAAAAGGGAAAAGATTTGCTCTGTGATAAGTGAAAATCGATAAGAGTTAGGCAGTGGTTAATTCTTATCCTGAGATACTGTTGGTATTTGCTGATAAAGGAGTTTTAAGCTTATGCACTAGGGAGCATAATTAGCTGCCACTACTTTATTTATGTCTGTGAAATTTGAACTTGGGAACATCTGTGACAACACCAAGCCAAGTGTTCTGTGAACTGCTCTGCTATCATCACTTTTGGGTGAGGAATTCAATATGCATTCAAAGTCAAGGACTTGCTTTTAGATCAGCCTTAATAACAAATGTGAAAGAGCTTTTCCATTGCTTCTGCAACTGATGATGGTCACCACACTGACGCTGATTGCTGCAATGATATTGGTACCCATGTCTAGGGTGGTGTTCTTTTGGGACAATCTTTTACATCTCAGATCAACCTTCCTTGACATTGCAGCTTGTTACATAGGAACATAACTTTATTCTACATGGAACATTCTTATTTTAAGTCTTATTTTTAATATTATTAGCAGTGTATTATAGATTTTTTTGATAAGATAAGATATCTTTATTAGTCACATGTACATCGAAACACACAGTGAAATGCATCTTTTTGCATAGTGGGCAGCCCGCAAGTGTCGCCACACTTCCGGCGCCGGCATAGCATGTCCACAACTTCCTAACCTGTACACCTTTGGAATGTGGGAGGAAACCGGAGCACCCGGAGGAAACCCACGCAGACACGGGGAGAAGGTACAAACTCCTTACAGACAGTGGCCGGATTTGAACCCGGGTCACTGGCGCTGTAAAGCGTTACGCTAACCGCTACACTACAGTGCCTATTTTTCTATATTTTTGCATTATTTTGAGCAGGTTAACAACGTTATCAAAAATAATATAGGGGAAACTTTGCACAAGTAAACACCAAAATTACTTAATTTTGATTTCCTCATAAGCAAGACTCAACTCACTCATTGGCTCAGTGTCGGCTTGGCTCTTATGGTACCACTGTTGTTTGACTTATAAGACCAAACCGCACACTGCAGCAGATCATTGCTTGCAACATGCTGCATCTTTTCTGGGTCATCAAAGTTTCCCTATCTACAAGTTGTCAACACCCATGGCAATAACCTAGCCCCATGGTGACACTTACCAGTGGGAGGCTTAAAAGCTATTGCTAATTGTGCAAAAGATTTGGGAATTCTTCCGCAACGATTGAGCCAATTATGACACCATTTTGATTCTCCTTGTCCATGCTGCCCAGAAGTCTTTTATTACTTGAAAGCTCCATTGGCCAAAGTAATACTCCATTCATTAAGAATCTGTGGCATTGTTTGCAAAAGATCAGGGAGTTTCCCCTCATTATTCCTCCCTCAACCAATAGGTCAGCTAATTGCTGTTTATGAAATCTTGCAAAATCTTCAAAAGGTAACTGTACTTCAGTGTTTGTTTAGATGTACAATATTTAAAGTATATAAATGTAAAACAATTTTTACATCATTCTTAGGATAAAAGTCTTATGTCACATTTTCCAAGCTTACTGCTTGAACTGGAGGTATAACAATGTTTAATTGTTGTTTCTTTTTTTATAACTGCATGGAGCTGTAAATGATTGCTACAAGTAACTGTCATATTTGGCCTGACTAATCCTTTAACTATCTTTGAACTTTTGGAGTTTTTAAACTCGCTTCACTTTATGAGCAGATTCTTTTGAGACTTCATGCACCGCACTTGAATGCACAAATCGTAAGGGATTGGAAAAGATCTGTCCAACCTACCTGACACACGAAGCTGTGATACCAAAACTCAGGTTTTCATTGTATCCAGGCTGGGGTGAGTGTACAGAGGCCTATTAAAGTCATAGAGCTGTACAGCACAGAAACGGGCCCTTCAGTACACCTTATCCATGCCGGCTGTCATGTCTGTCCTCGCTAATTCCATTTGCGTGCATTAAGCTTGTATCCTTTTACTTCTTTCCTATCCAAGTATCTGTCCAAATGTCATCTACCACTGCCTCTGGCAGCTCATTCCATATATCCACCACCCTCTGTTTGAAAGATCCCCTTTAAATCTTTCCCTTCTCACTTTAAACCTATGCCCTCTTGTTTTAGATTCCCCTACCCTGGGAAAAGACTGGTACTCTCTCTCCTATCTATGCCCCTCAAGGTCATCCCTCAGCCTCCTTCACTCCAGGGAAAACGGTCCTTGCCTATCCAATCTCTCCTTATAGCTCAAGCCCTCTAATCCAGGCAACATCCTTGTGAATCTTTTCTGCGCTCTCTCTAGACTGATCACATTCTTACCATAGTGTGGCAACCAGAACTGTTCACAATACCCCATTTGTAGTCTAACCAATGTCTTGTGCAACTAACATGATGTCCCAAGTCTTGTACTCAGTGCCACGGCCAATGAAGGCAAGCATGCCATATGCTGCCTTCACCACCCTGCCTGCCTGCGTCACCACTTTCAGGGAGCTATATACTTGTACCCTTAAGTGCCTCTATTCTACAACACTCCCCTGGGCCCTGCCTTCACTGTGTATGTCCTGGATGGGTTTAACTTATCACACTTGTCTGAGTTTTTCACACCTGTGTGGCAAAACTTACCCTGTAGATCTCCTTTAAACTTCTCCCCGTTCACTTTAAACCTATGCCTTCTAGTTTTAGACTCCTCTGCCCTGGGAGAGAGGCTGTGACCATTCACCTCATCTATGCCCCTCATAATTTTATAAATCTCTAGAAGGTCACCCCTCAGCCTCCTATGCTTCAGTGAGAACAAATCCAGCCTATTCAATCTCTCCTTGCAACTAAAGCTCTCCGTTCCAGGTAACATCCTGGTGAATCTCTACTGCACTCTTTCTAATGCTACCAAATCCTCTCTATAGTATGGTGACCAGAACTGTATACAATCCTTCAGATACAGCCTAACCAATGATTTGTACTGATGCAACATGATGTCCCTACGCTCGTACTCAATGCACTGGCCTATGAAGGCAAGCATGCCAAATGCATTCCTCCCTAACCTATCTACCTGTGTTGCTGTTTTCAGGGAATTATGAACTTGTCCCAAGGTCTTTCTGTACATAAACATTCCTAAGGTTCCTGCCATTTACTGCATATGTCCTGTTATTAGATGTCCCAAAGTGCATGAACTCTCACTTGTCGACATTAAGTTCCATCTGCCACTGGTCCTTCCAACTTTCCAGCTAGTCTATGTACCTCTGTATTCTTAGATAACCACCTTCACTATCTACTACATTAATTTTCATGTCGTCAGCAAACTTACTAATCAGACCACCTACGTTCTTAATTAAGTCATTTATATATATATGACTAACAACAAAGGTTCCAGCCCCTGATCTCTGTGTTACACCACTGGTTACAGACTTGCCATCAGAAAAACAATCCTCCACCAATACTCTTCCTCTAATCACCAAGCCAATCTTTGATCCATATTGCCTACACACCTCCGATCCCATGTACTTTAACATACTAGGTCAGCGTACTGCACTGGACCATATCAAAAGCCTTGCTAAAGTCCATGTATACCACGTCTATCACTCTGTCTTCATCAGTTTTCTTAGTTATCTCCAAAAATTGTTAGATTCATGAGATAATATTTCCCCTGCACAAAGTCATGTTGTCTCCTAATTGCTACCTGCCATTCCAAGTGATCATATATCCTGTCCCTTAGAATTTTTTCCAATAATTTCCCTACTACTGACGTGAGGAGCGATTGCCTGTAGTTTCCTGGCTTATCCCTACTGTCCTTTGTGAATAAGGGAACAACATTTGCCATTCCATCAGTGTTCCAGCAACCTCCTCCCTTTCTTCTCGTGGCATCTTGGAATAGATCCTGTCAGGTCCTGGGGATTTATCCACCTTAATGTGTGCCAATATCTTTAACACTTCCTCCTTCCTGATACAAACGTGTTTCAGAATCTCAGTGTACCCCTCCACTAACTCTCCCTCCTCTTCGTAGTGCTTCCTGGTGAATACCGAAGAGAAGTATTCATTTGGGACTTTACTCATACCCCCGGCTCCACACACAGACTTCCCTGTTTGTCCCTGAAGAGCCCTGCTCCCTCCCTAGCTGCCCTCTTGCTTCTAATATACATACGAAAGGTGTTGGGATTCTCCTTAATCCTGCGTGACAAGGCATCTTAATGTCCCCTTTTCACCCTCCTGACAAAGTTCTCTCCTAAATCCCGTACAAACTTCAAAGAATTTATCTGACACCAAATGCCTTTACCTGACATACACTTCCCTTTTCCTGATCAAACCTTCAATTTCTTTTGTTAACCAAGCTTCCCTAATCTTGCCATTTTTGGATTTACCCCTGCAGGGACAGGCTGACTCTGAACTCTTAATTGCCTTTAAATGCTCTCATTCATCACATGTTTTTCCCTCTAGCAGCTGCTCCCAATCAACCTTTATCAGGTCCTGTCTTATACTGTTGGAATCGGCCCTCCCCTACTTTAAGACCCAAACTCTAGGACCAACCTTATCTTTATCCACGACTACCTTGAAACTTGATGAATTACGGTCACTGTTCTTAATGGGTTCCTCCTCAGACACTCTCACCACTTGCCCATACTCATTCCCTAGGATAAGATTGAGTACAGCCCCTTCCCTAGTAGGACTCTATATATACTGCTTCAAAAAAAACTCCATCCCATCTATGCCCCTTACACTAAGGCAATCCCAGTCAATATTGGGTAAGTTAAAATTTTCCCATTACCACTACCCCATTGCTTTTACACCCAACTGTGATTTGTGTTCATCTCTGTTCTTATTCCCTCTGACTGTTGGGAGGCCTATAACTCCATCCAAGCAATTCTTATTTCTAAGTTCTACCCATTTAGCCTCACTGACCGAACCCTCCAGGATATCCTACCTGAGTACTACTAAATGCGCTTGCTGGTCAGCAATGTAATGCCCCTCCCCTTTTGTACCCCCCCCCCCCCCCCCGTCACGCCTGAAACTTCTATATCCCAAAATATTGAGCTGCCAGTCCTGCCCTTCCCTCAACCACACTTCCATGATTGCAGTAATATCATCATACCATCTGCTGATCCACACTCTCAGCTCATCCATCTGACCCAGAGGCTCCTTGCATTCAAGTAAATGCAGTTACACCTGTCACCCTTCTCGTGCTTTTTCCCACCTGTCTCTGTCCTCTCTGCCCACTGGACTTGTCTGTTCTAATTTCTACACCTGCTGCACTGTCATTCTGGGTCCTACCCCCGTCTCACTAGATTTAACTCTCCCGAGTAGCACGAGCAAACCTCCCTGCAAGGATATTGGATCCCCCCCTGTTTGGGTGCAACATGTTCTTGTACAGGTCACCCCTGCCCCAGAAGTAATGGTGATGATCCAAATACCTGAAGCTACATATTAAACTGTCTTCCGATTTCTATACTCACTAGCACGTGGCACAGGGAGTAATCCTGAGATTACAATCCTAGAGGTCCTACTTTTTCAGCTTTCTACATTAACTCCCTAAGTTCTCTTTGCAGGACTCCCATCTCTTTTCTTGCCTGTTGTAAGTACCATTATGAAATATGACCTCTCACTGCCTTTTCAGAATGTCCTGCATCCACTCTGAGACATCCTTGACCTGGCACCAGGGAGGCAACACACTATCCTGGTCTCACTTGCGGCCATAAGAACGCCCGTCAGTCCCGCTGGCTATCAAGTCCCCTGTCACTACTGCTCGTCTAGACTTTGTCCTTCCCTGATGTACAACAGAGCCAGTCATGGTGCCACTGGTTTGCCTGCTGTTTTCCCCTCAGAGGCCATTTCACCTCCCCCCACCACCCAACGGTATCCAAAGTGGTATACCTGTTTTGGGTAAACCGCTTTCAGTTCCACCATCTCTGCCACATCTGTTCTAGTTATGAGGCTTTCCATTCCAGGACAAAGTGCTACACCTGTCCCTACACCTCTTCCCTCACTGCTGTTTAGGGTCCTAAACAGTCCTTTCAGGTGAGGCAGCACTTCACCTGCGCATCTAGCTGTGTCACTTATTGCATCCGGCACTCCCGGTGCGGCCTCCTCTACATCGGTGAGGTCCGACGCAGATCGGGTGACCGCTTCGTCGAGCACCTTCACTCTGTCCGCCCCAACAGCTAAGATCTCCTGGTGGGCAGCCTCTTCAGTTGCACTTCCCATTCCCACACTGACATTACTGTACACGGCCTCCTCTACTGCCACAATGAAGCCAGACGCAGGTCGGAGGAGCAACACCTCGTATTCCGCCTTGGTAGTCTCCAACCTGACAGCATCAACGTCAATTTCTCTGACTTCCGGTAACGTCTCCCCTCTGTTTTCCTTCACCCCCTCCCCCCCACCTTGTTTTCCCTCATTGCTGTGGCCCCCTCGCCCTTTCCCCTCCCCTGCCCTCCTCCCCTTTATTCCATGATCTACTGTCCTCTCTTATCAGATTCCTCCTCCTTCAGCCCTTTGCCTCTTCCACCTATCACCTCCCAGCTTCTCACATCATTCCCTTTTACCCTCCTCCCCTACCCCCACCTACCTGCCTTCCACCTCTCACCTGGACTCACCTATCACCTGCCAGCTTGTGCTCCTCCCCCTCCCCTTTAATTCTGTCTTCTGCCCTCTTTCCAGTCCTGATGAAGGGTCTCAGCCCGAAACGTCGACTGTTCATTTCCATCCGTAGATGCTGCCTGACCCGCTGAGTTCCTTCAGCATTTTGTGTGTGTTAATACTTGTTTGGGGAATTGCCACAGGGATTGCTGCATTGCCTGCCCGTCCCTCTTGGAGTGAGGTTTAACCAATCTACTCTCTGGCTGAACCCATAGTGTGACCACCTGCCTGAAGCTCTTATCTGCCTCCTGTATGCTCCTCAGTGAATCCAACGTAGTTTGAGAGGAGCTGCAGCTGGACACAGTTCTTGTAGACATAGTTGTCAGGAACATTTGATTTCTCCCTGATCTCCCATATCTCACAGGGGGAGCATACCACTCTTGACTGTCATTACTATCCTTTCAGTAACTAGTAGGGTAAAAGAAAAGCAAAGACCTTCCTTGCCTTACCACCTTTGTCGCTCAGCCACTCTCATCAAAGCTTCTGTATTTTCATGTCAACCATGGCACTTTGACCTCAAAACAGCAAAATGAATGAGTGTGGGAAATCGTTTTTCCAAACACCATGGGTGATCAAAACTAACCCACCTTAGGGATTGCTTAATACATCCACTCTGGTTCAACTGGCCAGCATTCATTGAATGAAGAAAACTTATGTAGTGGTATTAAGATCCCATACCAAGATAGGCTATTGTCAGAGATTTACAATACAGTGGAGTTTGCAGGAAGATTCATAAATTAGTTGAAAACAGTATCAGGATAAGCACTTCACTGGTGTGTTACTACAATTTGACTTTTCCTGCAGCATTTCAGTATTAAATAATCAGGAGAGTCTTGTTTGTCAGCATGGGCAAGAAAAAGTGATAATTTTTGGAACATGCAGACATTTATTGTATAAAATGCCAAATTGGAATGCGCAGTCAAGGTTCTCAGATATACAATTCAATTATGATTCTTATTAACTTGCATCCTGCCAGCTTTGAATATTGATCTGTTGCTCTGATGTTTTCCTTTCTTCACAGTTTCTGTTTGAACCCGATCTCTGAATTTATTTCAAGCAATAACCTCTATAGCAAGCAGGAGATGAATTTCTTCTTATTTAGATGGTAATGAAAATTTGACAAATTGAAACACAGTGGGGTAATCTGTAATGATGTCCCTGACAGCACAATGATTAGTTTGTTCCAGTTCAGATTCAATTAAGCATTTGCGCAAATCCTTCCTTAGCATCCTTTTCAAGTACAGATGAATGGAGGCATGTGTTTTTAATCGTGTCAGGAACACAAGTGAGATTAGTTTTGTTGTGGTTCTGCTTGGAACTTAACCATTGCCTTCAAAATACAGAAGCAAAATACTGTTGAAGTTGTAAACCTTAAAATAAGACAGAGAACTCTATGATCTAAGACTCGGGCAACATCATTGGGGAGAGGGTTAATGGCTCAACACTGACCTTTCATCAGAACCACTCAAAATCTTGACACCCTCTTTTAAGCTCTGTATTGACTGTGGAACCTGTGCCAGTTGCCCTACCTTGGTTCACCATCTTCCATTTGAGTTTTCAATTAAAATTAGCCCCATTTGGGCATGATTGAGTTAGATAGTGTAATGTTCTTCTTCTAGAGAATGAGTGGAGATAGCTACCGGTTCAAGCAGTGAATACTGGTTCATTCAATTCCCTTAGGCCACAGCTGAGCCTTTTTCTGATGGGGCCAGGGATCATAAGAACACCCTGCTATTCAGTGAAATGCACTTTACTGGAATAGTTTTGATCCAGGGTCATTGGAGAGTAAGTTCTCAGATTTTTCTCTTTTAATTAAGCTAAGAATTAATAACTCTGAATGAACATAGAGGTTATTATAATCTTTGGACATAATTTTGTTTGGAAATGGGTGGGATCTCTAGACATTGATTCTTTGGAGTCCTGCCAGAGTCATGAAGAAAGATTGACAAAACACTGGAAACTCGGAGCGGTTGCATGTGTTAAGAGTCTAAAGAAAAGTTTGACGCCGTTGGTGGGACCAGTTAGATTACAGGCAGAGTAAGAAAAGTTTCACTTTCTGTTTCCAGGCCCAAAGTGGTGTACTCTTAACTCCCCACATTGAATTTCTGTTATCTCAATTTTTGTCTGTCTTTACCTCTCAGAAATTTCCTGCCTTATTCCTAACAAAGTTGGATTAAGAAACACTCTATTCCATCATCTAAATCATTTATATGAGTTATAAAGTGGTGCAGATTGGAAGATACTACTTGTCATATATTGTCAAGCTGGGAATGTTCCCCTTATCCTCATTGTGTCTCTAACCTCGATCCAGTTACAGACCCACCAATACAATTTCATTTTACTTGTACATAATCCCATCATATGTCCCCTTGAGCTCCATGCAGACAACTTATCCACCATCTGGTGCCTGCCATTGAATAGCTAACACCACTTGCACCTCCTCACCCATGATTCATTCTTTGCTGCTTCATTCCTATACCTCCTGATGATGATGCTTCAGCACATGCTTTCCTGTGCTAGTACTTGGAAAAAGTTGGTGCTAAGTGATGTGGATATGCTATCAGTATCATGTTGTTCTTCTAGTTCTGTGAAAGCAAAGGACAAAAAGCCAAATGTTGGTTCAGTCATTCACCTTGCAGTGCTCCATTCGTTGCCTGATACTGTCTGCTACTCAAGCTATGTGATGGACAGTCATTAGAACCATATAATGATTCGTGAGTGTGATGTGCTCAGGTGCAGCTTAAGAGTCTTGGAGAAATACGGCACCAAAACAGATTTTTCAGCCCACCTAGGCTGCACCGACTGTGAACCACATTCAGCTCAGTGTGGTCCTCTTATAGGATGTCAACACCAGCATTTCCAGCAGTTAAAAACCTGTTCTGCGCACAATAATATTGACGTATTGAACACTGTCAGTACCATCTAACTACAAAGTTTGACGTGCACTGCAATTCATTGAAAAGGCAATGCCCTGCTAAACTGACTGGAAAGTAATTGTTATCTAAACTCTTGTTTTGAACTGGTTTTGAGCACTTAATTGTTGCAATGGATGCATAAAAAAATCTTGACATTTCATGTCCCTAGTTCTGAGAGGAGTAAACAAAAGCAAAACTAATATAGCCCTTTATATGGCTTCCGGAAGTCTGAAAGTGCTTTACAAAAAATAATTATGGAAGTATAATCACACATTTATGCACTGCATGCTCTCAAAACCATAATATGATTAATGACCAGGTCATCATTTTTAGGTGTATTGTCTAAAGGAGAAATGTTGGTCAGGACACCAGGAAGAACTCCCTTCTCTTCAAACAGTATTGTGATAGTTGCATCCACCTGAAGGGGAAGGCAGGTCCTTGGTTTAGCACCATTTCCTAGAGAGCAACACTCCCTCAATGTTGACCCTAAGTGCAATTGTATGTAATCAAATCCCTGGAGTGTGGCTTCAATTCACAATCAACTTGGCCAAGAGTCACTACAGTAGAGCCAAGGTTAACACCTGTGATATGTTGATACTGCATTTCATCAAGCGAATGCAGGACTGACCTTCTTAAGTGATTTGGTGGCTGATGTTTGTCTTGCAGATTAATAGTCCTAACTAAATTCTAGATTTATAGAGGCTTGCAATCATCTAGAGATTGTGCTTTCTCTGGCAATAGCTGCATTTCTCTGAATGTTAACCAGGCTAGAGAGGGTGAATTAAACATTCTGTAAATTGTTTTCCTCTATCTCATGACCTCCAACACTTAGCTGTCAAGTGATCTTTATTTCCTCTTCCATTGCTCCACAGTATCATGGAGTGAGTGACCAGCTGCCCTGGGACGACCTATTGCTGTGGTTTATGTCCACCTAGTACAGGTTTGGTGGCTGCTGCTCATGTTCTGTCGAATGCTATTGGAATATGCACTGAATCAGAAGGGATGAAACCCACAATAGCCTGGTTCACTCATTCACTAAAAGGCAAGAGAGCATGGCTAGTGTTCACTTAACCTTGCCTTTCATTACAAGGTCACCCCTTTCATTAGGCAAGAATCTTTGTACCAAATTTATGCTCGATGCAATTACAGACCAACTGATTTGGGTAAACATCCATTTGCAAATCCTTTGCCATTGGGCAGCACTACTTCCAACAACTGAACCTAAGCTGGTAGCCAGAAGCTGGTTTGCACTGTATTATGACAGTGTACTTTGCATTGAAACTTGCTCTGAATGGCTATTAACCCATCCCACCTCCTGAAAAGGAGAACTTGTATTTATATAATGCTATTCACAATCTCGGAACATCACAAAATGCAGTGTAGCCACTGTTGTAATGTGAGAAACACACCAATTGATTTTAAAACAGCAAGCTTCCATGAAAAGCAATAAAATAATTGATAATGATTGAGGGATAAATGTTGCTAGGATACCAGAGACAACTCCACTGCGTCTCTTCATAATAGTCACATGGTATTGTTTACAACAACCTGAAAGGAAAGAGAGAATGTGAACTTAACAGCAAGTCCATAAGATAGTATCTCTGACAGTACAGCACCGGTGTGGCAGCCTAGATATTAGAATCATAGAGAGATACAGAACTGATCATCAAGTACCCACCCTTACCCTAACTCATTTTATTCTCCCACATTCTCATCAACTCTTTCCCAGATTCTACACTCACCTACACATTAGGGGCAATCTGCAGTGTCTGATTAACCTTCCGACCTGCGTGGTTTTAGAATGCAAGAGGAAGCCAGGGAACCCACCTGGTCACAGGGAGGACGTGCAGACTCCAAACAGCCAGCATCGGAGGCCAGGATTGAACCTGGGTTTCTGGAGCTGTGTTAGGCAGCAGCTGCACTACTGTGCCATCCTTGTGCTCAAGTGAACTTGTAACCTAACCCTGATTAAGTGCTAGCAACCGATTCCCAAGTTGGTATAATAGTATCACGAGCATATGTACATAAGGAAGCAAAAAGGTGAGTGCTACTAATTTGCTGAATCAAGGTGATTTTGAGGATGCTAGATATCATCACTTAGCTTTAGGGATGTTTGGTATGGTCCCTCACCTAATAAGATTCTGTCCTACTGAAAACTAAATCAACACCTTTTAAAAAGGGGAAGTGAAAAAGTGTCCAAAAAAGAAAACTTTGAAGAATGGGGAATTAAGTGAATTGCTCTGAGCACTGGCAATTGTGCCAAATGACTTAGTTTCTGATTTAAAGTTCTATGACTGTGTTGATTTACTATGCCTGATAATTGTAATCGTTCTCTCATTTATTGTCTTCTGGTGTGTGTTTAGGCTAGACTGTAGTATACAATCCAGGGCACATTCATCTTTAAGAGTAGGTACATAGATTTCTAAAACAAAAATTAGTAATAATCATTGAGTTTCTACCTGTGTCAGCTGTTGAGGGCAGAACTTATTTTGCTCCAAGTTCAAGCACTCTGGTACTCAGATATGGCAATACCTTTTAAGAAATACTGCATTTTCGACTTTACTGTTTTTCACTTGTATGGCCTAATATTTGAACTCAGAATTCAGTTGTTTAACTTGCTATTTCAATTCTCACATGTGGGTTTCTCAATTACTACTTAACGTTGCATAGTAAAGTTGTAGTTTAGTTCCTATCTGCAAACTTCCTGTTGAGTCTGAAGGAGAGGACAAATGGGCAAAAAAGTAAGATGGGGCAATGTTCCTTGTCATTAACATGTCTCGTCTCTTTCCACAGCTTAACCGAATGGAGTATGTCCACTCAAAGAGCTTAATCTACAGAGACGTCAAGCCGGAAAACTTTCTAATTGGAAGGCAAGGCAATAAAAAGGATCACATAATCCATATAATAGACTTTGGTTTAGCCAAGGAGTATATTGATCCTGATACCAAAAAGCACATCCCCTACAGGGAGCACAAGAGCTTAACTGGCACGGCAAGATATATGTCTATCAACACTCACCTGGGAAAAGGTCTGTTATGTCGCCTGAGCTGAATTTTGTTTGGATGGGGCTTCTGATGTATTATACTGTGGAATGCTGTATTGTCTTAATTACATGAGATATAAACACTTCACAGAATGTGGAGTAAATAGAAGAATAAAAGATAGCATATGAAAGTAAAATGTAATCTTTGCAGTTTAAATAAATGGTGTAGCAATTTAAATAACAGCGAAGAACACTTATCTAATCTAACCCATTTAATTGAGTTTGGAATGTTTGGGTATTTTATTATGAACAAACAGCTTTGTATGTAAACCAAGATTTTTTTTAGAGCTCCTATCTATTTAATTTCCAGTGATGGGATTTGAACATGTTCATTGCAAAATACAAAATAACCCATCCAGGTTTTCTGCAGATGACCCTTGTTATGATCTACTGAATGCAATTACTTTGAATTATTCGCCACTCTTGTTTTGTTCTTTGCCTGTCATCTTTGCTTGTGAACAATAGCAGAGATAGAAGTAGACTTGCTGCTGGGATTGGTTGCTCCAAATGATAAATGCTGCAATTTCTTTCTTTACCCTCCCCTCAAATTTCAAAAGGAACAGACATTTATTTCTTTCCAAGAAGTGGCAAATTTCTAGTCTTTGCCACTCTGTGGTGGGCAAGAATTACTCGGGTCACTTTCCCTGTAGTTTTTACTCCTCTGCTCACACCACTTATCCTGCTGCTGGCCATGTTATACAAACTGTGTACCATTCAATCCACTACCAGTGGTAAATTCAGTTGTGTTGTACCTCGGTGCGGTACAACCATGTGTTGTATACTATCTCTACACTATAATGCTTTGTAGTGTATCTCTACACTATAATGCTTTGCTTTAAAAACTTTCAGAGCTGAGCTATATCTTGCTAATGTTGTTGATTACATTTTTTTAGGTGAAATGTTGAACATGCATTGCGCAGCCAATGGGAGCATGTTGGAGAGTTAAGTATTCCTCCACATTTACTATAATGGCCTTCTCTCTGGGGAAGATCATTTGAAGAGCATTCAACAAATGCTTTACAAAAACAATTTTACCTTCCCAAGCCAGTCTTCACTTCCCTTATTCATAATGGTTGCTGACTCTGGTCAAATCCAGCATGTAGGTTTTGTGTCTTCCTAATTTTCCTAGCCCAGAGTGGTGTTTTGTCAGACTTTGTGTGAGCTTTTTGTGCTGCTCACCAGGACAATGGCTCTTGGAATTAACCCTGCAGCATTATTACCTGTGCTTTTTAATGTATAAACACAGCTGTGTTCATTTTTGGGATAGATCCTTTTTAAAAGCACTGGTTATTACAGGCATTGAAATTTAGCCAGACGGAAGGGATGAGCATCATTGAAGACTGTCTTCTGCTCATATCGTACAACTTAGATCTAGCACTGCATGGTGTAAAATGTTCACTTTGAGGCCTCTGGTTGAGTGCTCACAATTCAATCTGTCATTACTCCTGGCTTTTGAGCTGTAGCTGCCCCAACTGATCAGAGCTCATCAAATATTTAAGGTCTCAGTACATGATCCTACTATCAGCTAGTTAGTTTCTGAATTGGCATGAATGCTGCATTACTGTGAAGTGCCTCAGCAAAATGCCACTTTGACTGCAGTGGTTGCGTTTGTAGCCACCTCCCTCACATTGATTCTAGCTAATGAAATCCGGCTCCATGGAAAGATTTGCCTTGATTTATTTTCTCTCATTTATTAATGTTTGAAATCTGGGCATCACTGGCAAGGCAAGGACTTATTGCCACAAAGGAAAATCTGTTTCTCTTTGCACAGATGCTGACCTGAGTGTTCCCAGCATTTTCTGTTTTAGTTTTGGCATTTATTGCCTATCTGCAGTTCCCCTTGAGAAGGTAATGACAAGTGTGAACTGCTGCAGTCTTTCTGGTGAAGATATTCCCATGGCGGCGTTGCGTAGGAAGTCCCAGGATTTAGACCCAGTGATATATTTCCAAGTCAGGATAGCGTGCAACCTGGAGAGTTGTGGTATTCTTGAGTGCCTGCTTCCCCTGGTCCTTGGCAGTAGAGACTGAGAGTTTGGAAGATGCTGTTGGAATAGCCCTGGCAAATAACTGTAGTGCATTTCGGAGGTTGTACACACTGTCAGTTGTGGAGAGAGTGAATGTCTTTCAAGTGAGCTGCTTTGCGCCAGACAGCACTGGGCTTGAAAGTTGTTGGAGCTGCACTTGTCCTGGTAAATATAGAGGAGATTCCATTGTGCTTCTGACTTTCACCTTAAAGATGGTGGAAATGGGTAGGTGAGTCACCTGCAAAAGAGTACCCAGCTTCTGACCTGCACTTGTAGCCATAATGTTTATGTGAGTGGCTCGTTTGAGTTTGAAGTCAACAGTGACTCCCTTGATGTTGATTGTGCGGAACTTAATGGTAGCGCCATTGACTATCAAGGGTGGTTGATCAGGCACTTGTTGGAGATGGTCATCGCCTGGCACTTGAATGGGTGCATATGTTGCTTGCCATTTATCAGCCCGTGCCTGACATTGTCTAGGTTTTGCTGCATGCAGGCATGGGCTGATTCCTTTGGTGAGTTGCGAATGGAAATGAACATTACATAGTCATCAGTGAAAATCCCCATTTTTGATCTTATGATGGAAGGAATGTCATTGATGAAGCAGCTGAAGATGGTTGGGCTTGGGGCACTGCCCTGAAGAGTTCCTGCAGTGATGTTGACTGCCAACAACCCCAACCACACCTGTCTTCCTTTGTGAGGTACGATTGCAACCACTGGAGTATTTTTCCTCTGCTCATTGACATCAGTTTTATTGTCCATCTGTATTTGCCTTTGAGAAGATGTGGCACCTTCTTGAACAGCAGCCATTCTCCTGGCGAAGTATCCCGCCGTGCTGTCGGGTAGGGAGTTCCAGCATTTATAATGGTTGCCAGTGAAGGACTCTACAGGTGGTGGTATTTCTATACACCTACAGCCCTCTTCCTCCTCTGTGCTGGAAGTGGTAGGTTTGGGAGCTGCTACTGCAGGTGGATGGCATGAATAATTAGGGTAGTTAATGGGGGTGCCAGTTAAGCAGGCCGTTTTGCCCTGGATAGTGTTGAGCTTCTTGTGGGTTGTTGGGGCTGCACTCATCCAGGCAAGTGGAGAGCATTCCATCAAGTTCCTGATGTGTGCTTTGTAGATGGTGGAGAGGTTCTAGGATGTCAGGAGGTGAGTATCTTACCACAGGATACCTGCCCTCTTACAGCTATTTCTGCACTTGTAGCTACAGTGGTTGGTCTAGGTTAGTTTCTGGTTAATGGTGACCTCCAGAATGGTGATGGTGAGAGACTGTTTTGAAGCAGTCATGTACATGCTGATGGAGTCTCCTGTCTTTACAATCAGCACTCTCAACTTTTCACATTTGACCTAATCTGCTTCAGTAGACTTTAAGTCTTGGATGATCACTGGGCAAAGAAAGCTTTAATTTCATGACTTCTGGATATCACATAAGTACAGAAGGGAAGCTCTCTTTACAGTGTGGTTACTTTTGGGGGCCAACTTGAACAAGTAATTCCCAGAAACAACAACGTGACTAGTTAGCTTATTTTACTGGTGCTGGTAAATAGAAATGTTGCTTAGAATACTCGGTAAGTAGCATCTTCAATGCTCACCCGCAAGGGCTTTAATTTAAAATGGAAGATGGAACTTTGCATTCATCTATCAGCAATGCAATAGAACATTATCTTAGTTTTTGCGTTCATCTCTAGAGTGGGAGCTGAATCCACAACCTTCTGACTCAACTAAGATAGGGCTGACCCGAATCTCTTGATACCTTTGCTGTTTTACTTTCTCTCTCTGATCTGAAGGCAAATCCACAAAATCTTATATTTGGTTCATAAATGGAATTACTTGCATTCTGTGGGGTTTCCTGGGTTTTCACTTATGATTGATTCGTTCCGTAAAAGTTGGGATAACCTGAAATGTCAAATGTTCCTTTCATGGAAACAAATCTCTTGAGGAAGCAAGTTGCGGAAGTGCTCAAGTATTTTAAGGTGTGACATCCAGTTAGAAACCAGTGGGCCTAATTGTAAACTTGCAGAATGCGATCTACTGCAACAAACTACTGTCCTGGAATCCCATGTCTTTAAAATAGAGCAAAATATAAGCTGCTGGAGGAACTCAGCAGTTCAGACAGCACTTCTAAAGGGAAATAGACAGCCAATGTTTTGGGTCGAGACTGTTCATCTGGACCGAAAGAGTAGAGGGGAGATAGCTGGTCTAAGGAGGGGAGGATTTGGGTGAGGAGGGTTGATGGGCAGATGAAGTCAGGTGGGGAAAGGAAGGGTGGAGATAACAACGGAGGCTGGGAGGTGATAAGTGGAGACAGCGAAGGGCTGCAGATGATGGGATTTGAAAGGAAAGGAAGGTGGAGCATGGAAACATGGAGCCAAATAAGGGAGAGATGGTGGGCAGAGGGGAACAGTTGGGCGGAGGGGATGGGGAGGACCCAGTGGGAAGAGTGTGTGGCTGATGAGCAGATGGAGTAGGCGGGCGAGGGAAAAGAAACATTGATAGGAGGTTGAGGTGTGTGAAAGGACCTGGGTAGATCAGAAGGAGGGAAGAAGGGACAGAGGGAAGGGACTTCTCTGCTTCCTTTGGTGGTATCACTAATATTCTAGTCTGCAGACAGTTAAAGAACTTCCTTCTCAAAAAAAAAACATCCCCGTGTTCCAAATGACCAAGCTGCAGAGCACCGTCATTTCAGTTACTGGTTTTAAGATTCTTCTGTTTAGGGGTGACTCTCAACAATCTGTTAATCTTCTTCAATTACCGATACTTAGTTTTGGTGGGGTGGGGAACATGGTGCAAAAGTCCCCCACCATTATCCATGTCTATGGGAATGATTATCAATAATTTTTAGATGGGCATTGGGTGGGAAGCTGGTGGGGTGTGAAATCATACAGTTGTCAGGAGTACTTTAATGGAGACGGGAGGGGTGATTGAAGGGTAACTGTTTGCAATTACGGATCCATTTTGAAACTGAATGGGATTATTAAAGTACTTCCACTCACAGATGTCTGTTTTATTTTGCTGATTAATTGTCAGCTTTCCAGAGAAACATTGCTATGATTGTAAAAGTGCATTTTATAAATGTACATTGAGGTGCACGGTATTCAGTTTAGGTTTCTAGTGCCTCATTTACACTTGATTAAGTTTGTCTCATTTCTAGCTCTGTATTAGAATGTTGAATGGTTTGTGATGCGTATCACATTATGCACATTTTTTTAATTACACTTCTCCCTCTTTAATGTGTAAGATCAACAGTAAAATTTGTTCTCGTTTTATCCTAGAGCAAAGCCGCAGGGATGACTTGGAGGCTTTAGGACACATGTTTATGTATTTTCTACGAGGCAGCCTCCCCTGGCAGGGATTAAAGGTGAGGGTAATGTGAGCCTTGCTGATTTCCGAATTATACCAATAATTCACCATCACTAATAAAGAATGGCTTGTAATCACTAACCAAACAGTTTTTTGAGGAGATTTGAATGTAAATGAAATTTTTGTGCATAACAAAATGTATCTGGTTAGAATCGCCCTCAGATGTCCCATAATTCTGTCGATTATCAGGTGTCCAGGAATAAGCACGAGAAGTACATTCGTCATGGTATTTAAACTGTGTTCTACCACAAAACAGAAGTTCAGCTTGAAAGATTAGTTTGTCTATGCATCACTGTCTGATGATTTACAGTAGATTGATTATTTTGTTTGAATGTTTGTAACAGCCATGACTGAGGACACAATCTTATAAATGGCTCAACATGTATTGTCTTTGAAGGATATTATAATTTTCTATTAATTGCTGGAAAACTCTAGAAGGTGTCTGATTCCATAATTCCTAACCATTCTTTTCTCAGGTACATATAAGGGTACAGCACAGGAACAGGCCCTTCAGACCAGGATGTTGTGCCAAACTAATTAAACTAGCAATTAAATGCCTAACTAAACTAATCCCTTTTGCCTACACAATGTCCACATCCCTCCATTCTCTGCACATTCATGTGCCTGTCTAAGAGTCTCTTAAAAGCCTCTATTGTATCTGTATCCACCACCACCCCTGGCAGCACATTCCAGGCACCCACCACTCTGTTTATATTAAAAAAAACTGCCCCACATATCTCCTTTGAATTTACCCCCCTCATCTTAAATATATTCCCTCTGGTATTAGACAGTAGACCAAATGTAAATTAGTGAAAATTGAACATGTGTGTACCACAGAAGACAGCACACAATAAAATAAGCTTATCTACAATTTTATTTGAAATCAACTGATAGGATACTCTAAACAGTTGAGTCAGTGTTCACAGTATTAATGATTCTGGTTTTGGTTCTGAGTTTGATTCAACATGTTAGGCTGACAAGTTATAATAAGCCCTGTCGTTACCCATGATGAAACAGAGCCAGTACAGAAAGATGGTGTTTGCCCCATTGTACTTATGCTGGCTCTTTGCTAACCCCAAACTAATTCCACTCCCTCCTCTCCATATGATCCCATATCTATCTTTCCAAAGAATGGAATACTCTCTACCACAAATGGTCACAGTGGCAAGATGTTTCATGTTTTTATATCTAGAACATGAAATGCTTCTGAATTTCAGAAGTGAAGTTGTTACTAATTTAGAAGAGCTTTTGCCTCGCTGTTTGACAATATTAAATAGACAGCATCTTTTGCCAAAGGCATTCCCTTTGACCCCTCTATCGCTTGCCAATGTTCTCTGCAAATTTAAATTGATTTGCTTTCACTCTTTCCCCATTCTGGATGAAGGGTCTCAACATGAAACATCAGCTGCCCATTTCCCTTCACAGACACTGCTTGACTTGCTGAATCCCTCCAAGCAGTTTGCTTTTTGTTATAACTTGATGTTTGGTACATAATTGATAAGCAAACAGGAATATCGGAACAGAGGCACATTTATAATTTTTGTATCTATAAGCAGAATTCATGAATCCACAAGGCTTATGCCTTGATGTATTGGCATTTCCTTGCTTGCTGCTTTTCTATCGTGATGTGGAAACATTTGGGTCCTGGAGATAAATCTGTCTTGGGTCATGTTATTTTTTTTTACAAACTATTGATTTAAGGTGAGTGTGTACAGTGTTATGAATCAACAATTGCATTGACAATGAATAGAGGAAGCAGTAATCTAAATATATTGCATAACACTGTCTAAATTATTGCTGATGTACTATTGCATGGATAAACTCCCTAGATAATAATGGAACAGTGCCCTGGCATTTCAGTAATAATAGAACTTACTGGGGTGTCTTTCCATATGTTTATGCACCTGTGTCCAGCCTTATTAGCAGTACCCTGCTTACCACTGTTTCTGACCATATGCTGCACTTGTATCAAGCCTCGTTGGCAATTGTGAGACTGAGTAATCTCCATTTGTTTATATTAGTGTTATCTGGAACCTGGCATCCTCACTTAATTCCAGTGAAGTTTGTAACCCCAGTTTAGCCATTATAGGAAAAAGAACATCTTTTCAGCAAAGTAGATGTTATAAATGGGTGTTCTGTGCATAATTTAAATTGTTTTCATCTGTCCAATTGTAAATTATTTGAGTGGTGAGATGGGAGGTGTATGATGTGAATGGAAACATTCACATGCAGTTTATATCTTAAGTTACATGTTAATGCTTGCTGGCAGCTAGTTCAGAACATTGATATTGTATTTGGAGCATTTTATGTTGCAGTTGTAAACTAATGGTAGAGCTTCCCCAGTGTTTTTTGAGGACAGAGTATCATTATCAAAGGGAGGAAGGAAGTTGTGGCCAAACAACACAGCTGCTTCCAACTCTTCTGTTTCCCAAGAACATGTATAATAAACCTTCCGTCTCTGAATGAGCTTCCTGGTTACAAAACCATAATGTTACACTTTTTATCAAGCTTTTGTTAACTTTTTCTGTTAAGGTTCCTGTATTACATTTACTACCAGGAATGCCAGTGTAAATGCTGCATTCTACCTCAAGCAGTCATGGTATTATGCTATCTAACTAGTTTTCACATGTTATAAGTCTAAAGGCAGTATTTGTATATTGAATGATTTCCCTGCATCTGGTTCAGTTAATCGCTGCCCTTTGAGTCTGTCATCTGAAGACTTCACTATTACTCAACTCCCCACGTTCAACACCATGGGAGATCAATTAGAGCACTTGAACTAGTTTCAGCACTGCTGGTACTTGGGTTTCTGGTTTTAAGACCGGGGGAAAAAATGAGTTTTATAGGAACTATAGTAAAGCTGCATTTGTGTTACCCATCCCTGAGCTCACTTCCTTCATCACAACCCCTACCAAACAGAACTGTGGGAATACTTTCAACAGAAGGACTGCAGTAATTCAAGAATGCCACTCACCACCACTACCTCAACAGTTCTGTTTGGTAGGGAGTTCCACGATTTAGACCCAGTGAAAGTGAAGGACCAGCAACATACTTCCAAGTTGGGAGGTGGTCCAGCTTGGAAGAGAGCAAGCAGATGATGGTATTCTCATATGCCTGCTACCTTTGTCCTTGGTGATAGAGGTTATGTCCCTTGGTTGGAGCTATTGTTGGAGTAACCTAAGTGAGTAACTGTAGTGTATTTTGTCAATGGTACACATTACAGCCACTGTATGCCAGTGGTAGAGGGCAGGAATGAATGGTGGATTGAATCCATTCAAGTGGACTGCTTTCTCCTGGATGGCACAAAGCTGTTGGAGCTGTACTCATCCAGGACTGTGTATTCACTAGATTTTTGAAGAGTGAAAGGGGATCTAATTGAAATTTCCAAAATTCTGACAAGCCCAGTTTCTGAACAGGATTTATGTGGCTGGTCCAGTTGAGTTTCTGGTCAGTGGTGATCCCCCAGGGATATTGACAGCGGGGACTCAGTAAAGGTAATGTCATTAAAAGTGGTTAGGGACGGCCATTTCCTGGCACGTTTGTTGCCTCTTAGTCCATGCCTGGAAGTTGCCTATATCTTGTGCATGTGGGCATGGGCTGCTTCATTCATTGAGAACATTGTCATCAGTAATCATTCCCACTTCTGACATGTGATAGGAGGAGGGTCACTGAGGAAGCAGCTGAAGGTGGCTGAGGAGGTCCTGCAGTAATATCGTGCTCCCTTTCTCGGGGCAGCACGTGGTAACTAGTGGGATACTCCAAGGATCAGTGCTTGGGCCCCAGCTGTTGGCAATGTACATCAATGATATGAATGAGGGAACTGAATGTAATGTTTCTAAGTTCGTCAATGACATAAATCTGGAAAGTTTTGTGAGGAGGGGACACACAGGCTCCAAGGCAATTTCAACAAGTTGAGTGACTGGTCAAATGCATGGCAGAAGTAGGATAATGTGGATAAATGTGAAGTTATCCACTCTGGTAGGAAAAAAACAAAAGCAGAATATTGCTGCGATGTATGGTGATGGACACAAGGACCTCGGTATCCTCGATCACCGGTCACTGAAAGTAAATGTGCAGAAACACCAAGCAGTTAAAGAAGCAAATGACATGCCCTTTGTTGCATGAGGTTTGGAGTACAGCAGCAAGGATTTCTTGCCACAGTTATACAGGGCCTTGGTGAGACCGCACCTGGAGTAATGTGCAGTTTTGGTGTCCTTACCTTGGAAAGGAAATATTTACCAAGTAGCAGGAGTGATGCAAAGGTTCGCCAGAATGATTTCTAGGATGGCAGGACTGTCGTATGGGGAGAAATTGGACTACGGCTGTATTTACTAGATTTTTGAAGAATGAGGGAGGATCTCATTGCAACATTAAAAAAATTCTGAGAGGGCTACACACCGGATGTGTGGAGGGTGCTTCCCCTGGCCAGTGGATCTAGAATGAGGAGCCAGTCTTCAGACACTGGCTAAGATATCTAGAGATGTGCAGCTGCTTAAGTCGGAGGGCGTGAAACCGTGGATTTCTCAACACGGAAGGCGGTGGAGACCAAGTTGCTGAATCTATTAAAGAAGGAAGTAGAACACAAAGCGTTGGCGGAATGGAGTGTGGATGGGAATATGGTATTGAGAGAGTATCAGGCAAGATCACATTGAATGGCCTACTCTTGATCCTGTTTCTAAGTTTTCTGTTGTGTAGATGCCAATGTTGTAACTGTATTGGAACAGCTTGACTGAAAGCACAATTGGTTCTGGAGTGATAGAGTAAGAGATATGCCAGGCGATAAGGTCACAGGATGTGGCAGTGGACATTTCTACTGCTGATAGTCCATGGTGCCTGATGGATGCCCAGTTCTGAGCTGTCAGATTTGCTCAATCCCATTCAGTGCATTTGTAATGCCACACAACACAGTGGAGGGTATCTCATCACACAATCCATTGCCATACTGCACCTGCAAGCCAAGCTTCTGAATTTCCCTCTGCCTAATTCTGTCCCTCTATGTGCCACACTCCACTGAACTTTGAGTTTAGTTACCGAAATTAAAAAAACATTGAGGTTTAAGGAAATACCACTGGCAAACTTCCCATTGCACATACAACCAGGGTGTTTTACTGACTGCACTATCAGTTATATTAAAAGTGAAGACTGTGGGTTCTGTTGGTAATGTCAGTCTGTCAGTTATCAACACTGCTCTGGATAAGCATAGCCGCTGAGGAATGAATGAGTCATAACCCATGCCGATCTGTTATTACCACCTTGCATCATGGAGCTATCCCAACCTCAGAAACCCAGCGTGTTTTCTCAACCCCATCCTTAAGGCAATGATTACTAATGGTTCATTAGCTACCTTATTTGAAGTAGAGTTCAATCAGAGCTAAGGAGAAAAGAAAACTGAGTCTGTAAAAGTTTTATATGTCTTAAAGCACTTTACAGACATTGAATAGTACTTGTTGCTGTTGAAAGGTAGGAAATAGAGCAGCTAATTTGCACACAAATGGGTCCTTTAAACAGCCAAATGGTGACCTGTTTTGGTGAAGCAGATTGGGAGAGCTCTCCTCTCCTTCAAAACAGGACATGGGATCTGTGTCCATTTGAGAGAGTAAGGACGGATCATTTTAACATCTCATCTGAAAGGTGGCACCTCCAACAGTGCTGTACTGTCAGTACTGCACTGATGCATCACCTATGTTTTTTTTATTTGCACTTTAAGCACTGTTGTGGAACTTGAACAAACAGTAATGGCAATGCAAGTTGTGCAGCTGTCGCACAGCTCCAGTGACCCGGCTTCAATCCCGACCTCCAATGCTGTCTGTGTGGAGTTTGCATGTTCTTCCTGTAACTCTGGATTTCCCCCTGGTGCTCCAGTTTCTCCCACATTCTAAATGATTGCAGTTTCATAGGTTAATTGAGAGAATCGGGGGTGTTAATGGGCATGTGAGAGTGGGAGAAATGGGATTGTTCTACGAGCTGGTGTAGACTTGATGGTCTGAATATCCTTCCATGATGTAAGGAAATGTAAAGCACCTTTTTAAACTCGGGTGAAGACCCCATAGACTGAGCCATGGTTGACACTGACCAAGAGACAGATCTACGGTGAAAAGTAAATGGGTTGAATCATTTCAGATGTACAACTGTAGCTAGACTAATGACAGGTCTTCTCCCTCATGACCACCCTCAATAATATTACTAGGTACAGTTTAAGAGAAACACTGTAAAAGATGGGGGACAAGCAAAAGAAAGGAATGTTTTGAAGAGACATGGTGTTGATCCCAGTGTGTGAATATTTAAGATGACACCTGTTAGATCAGTTTCGTATGCTTTTATTTTTGCTACTTGATAAATTTATTCAGGGAGGCTTCTTCAGAACTTCATGTTACAAGAGCATTTCATGCTTGAAGTCTATCTTAACTTCTACCATTACTCTGTCATAATTTTAATTTTGTTTCTATTTTCAACATCAGGTCGTAGTTGTACTTAAAATTAGTGTTAAAATAAATGTAGATAGTGAGCACCCTGTCAGCTCTTGTACTCTTTCCTCAAAGCCTGACCTGAGAGTGCAATAAGATTGCTCCCAGTTGCAATATCTATCAAAATAAGTCTTTCATATGTACACAAGCTTGCTTACCAAACCCTTGTGAGAGTTGCATATGACTGGTAAACACCAGCTGCTGAATGCCTTGAGCGTGGGCATGCAACACTTTAATTTATTACTTCAAATTGTCAGATTTATAATCCTCATTCCACATTCACAGTTCACCTGCCTTAGTTGGAACCCCACAGTGCAGTCATTTTCTATACTTGACCTGGTTGCTATGTGAAATCCTCTGAAACAAGTATAACTTTATTTTGGAAATTGTAAGCATTATATGATGCACATGCATGTAGAATATTGACTTCTAACATTTTTCTTTGCTAGATTCCTATATCAGTTCTGGGAGAGAACTGCTGGGCAGAGAGACTGCAATCAGTAAAGGTCATTTTGACCCTGCCTACTACTCCAAGTTATTAACTTAGAATCTCTTAGTACAGGGTCATTAAGTCCATTAACCCTACAGAAACACTGATATCCTAAATGAGTTGTGGTGAACTTAATTCCTTAACTAGAGTGCATGCAATAAATAAACCGCAGGAGTAAATGGGGAGAAAATAAGTGTGGGCGGTAACTTTGCCAAGGCGTTGTCTGAACTTTGTATTAGTGTGCAAATGTATCTCAAAGAAATTAAAATATTAATGAGCTTTCATCACCCAAACTCCCCTTCAAGTACTTAATTGTTTTCGTGTAAGAAGTTTTAAAATGTTGATTAGTTTGAGTGTGAGGACATTTTGGATGTGGGTTTTAGAAAGTTTTTGTGTGTGTGTGAGAGAGATGAGTATGCATTTAGATTGTCTGATTTCCACTTTGTCTTTTGACTTGAGGCAGTTTAACTTCAGAATTCTGTTGCTGTAGAAGTGTTAATTTGTGCTCCCTAAGTAGTTACATCAGGCAAATTAAGAATGGCAGCCTTGCCCTGCTGTTGTGTTGTATTGAAGTATATTAGTGACAAATAAGATTTCCCTGTAAATCAATTTGAATGGAATAATTGCACAGAGTTATGCAGCATGGTGGTGGGTCTTTCTGTCTGCTGAGTCCATGCCAACCATCAAGCGCCCATTTACACTAGTCCCATTTTACTCCCACATTCACATCAGTGTCCTCCAGATTCTGCCACTCATCTACACATGAGGAGCAATTTACAGCGGCCAGTTAATCTACCGATCCACATGTCTTTGGGAAGTGGGAACAAGCTGGAGCACCTGGGGAGAACCCACCCAGTAGCAGGGAGAATGGAGGTGAGGATTGAACAGGGGTCGCTGGAGCTATGAGGCAGCAGCTCGACTAGTTACACCACTGTGTCCTGAAAGGCTAGTCAAAAATGCACTGGAATACCTATCCTTCCTGCTTATTCCTCCATTTTAGTACAAGAAATGGGAAGTAAGATTTCAAGCATTGTGTATACTGGATCTGGGGAAGAATAGCAGACTACAGAGTTCATGCTGATCCTTGTACTGCTACATATTGACTCTAGGCAGGGTTGCTCAGCCAGGATGCTGGTGTACTGGAGAAAGGGTTAGAGTTGGTTTCAAGTTTGGCCTGTTAAGGAAGATATGAATTTATATGAAGCACCATTCATGGTCCCAAAGTGCTTTAGAGCCAATGAAGTACGTTATGTTCTGGTCACTCTTGAAATGTAGGGAGCAGAGCAAGTTGGCCAGATACTGAATGACCTGTCTCTATTGTACTTTTTCTGCAGTGCTACGATGTGCTTCCACTAACGGCAATGTGATAATGATCAGTTATGACTTTTGTAGTAAATGGAGAATTAAGTGTGAAAACTTATTTATTTTCTGGAGCAAATTGGGGAAAAAACATAGAAAACAGGAAGTGGCCATTCGCCCTTCAAACCTGCCACTTGTTGCCTTTTGTATCTAGAAACATTACTACTTCCTTAACTATATTCAGTGACTCCGCCTCTGTGACAGAGAAGTCCACAGGTTTACCCACGTCTGAGTGAAGAAATTTCTCCCTATTTCAGTCCGAAGTTTCTTGCCCCATATCCTGAGATTGTGACACCTCATTCAAGACAGCCAGCCAGAGGAAACATCCAGTCTCTGGCCCTGTCAGAATTTTGCATGTTTCAATAAGATCCACTCTCATTCTTCTAAACTCCAGTGAATACAGGCCTGGACCTTCCAACCTCTCTCCTCGTATAACAGTCCCTAGAATCTGTATGGTAACCATTGCTGCACTCTGCCTTTGATAAGTAAATCTTTTGTAGGTAAGCATTACCAAAACTACAAACGCTACTCCAGGTGTAGTCTCACCAAGGCTCCTGTACTCAAAACCCCTTGTAATGAAGGCCTACATACAATTTGTCACCTTTGACTCCTTGCTGCTTCTGCGCGTTTGCTTTCATTGACTGATGTACAAGGACACCCAGGTCACTTTGTTCATCAACATTTTCCAATTGTTCACCACATTAATAACACTCAACTTTTTCAGGATTTGCTGCCTTGGTGGATAACTTCACATTTATTCACATTATACCTTGTATTTACCTTGAATTTGCCCACTCACTCAACTGTCTAAATTGCTAAGTATACTTGTACAAGTGGATGTGTTATTACCCTCACATCTGACCAGTCTCCTTCAATGGAATACTTGGCTTGAATTGATTCACAGCAACAGGGAATGCTTCCATCTAAAAGGAAAATACTGCAGATGCTAGAAATCTGAAACGAAACAGAAAATGCTGGAATGCACAACAAGTTGGGTAGCATCTTTGAAGAGAGGTGCAGGGTTAACATTCCCCATCAATGACCTTTCAAGAGAGCTGGGAGAAGTTACAGATGAAGCAAACCTTAAGCTGCAAAGCAAGGGGAAGGGATGGGGAGAAGAAAATGTAAGGTATGTGATGGGGTAGGGGGCAGGAGAGATTAAATGGTGAGCTGGTGGAACCAGCAGAAAGAGGACGGTAAAGGTGAGTAAGTAACGAAAGGAGTATCTGAAGGCCTTACAAACTGGAGAAGAATAATATCTGAAATTACTAGAAATATGAGATACAAGGCTGGTTTGGCTAGTTATCTAACGTCATCTGATGTGTATTGCAATTTTTAACAGTTTGAGCTATAATGGTGCAGAATTCAGCTTCCCTGAGCCTCATTGAAGGAACTAGGAAGGACTGATAAACTTCCCAGGTCAAAAGGGTTGAATTCAGTAGATTGTGATACCTGTAAACACTGTCGTCAATGATTTTGCTTCCATTCCCCCCAAGATACCCATTGGTTAGGTTGTTCTTCTGGCCTTTAGGATTATCTGAGCTTGAATGTACGAAGGTTTAGGATTTGTTTGCCCAAACAATGTTCATTACTATTCTAATACAGTTTTGCCTTAGAGAGGTGTAAGAGCATACGTCTCTTATTCCATAGCCTCCAAAAGCAGTACATTTCCTTTCAATTTGTCTGTGCAACTTCACCTTCAAAAAAAAAGCACTCTGTATATTTGCACATAGGTAATGTCTAACCCACAACCAACCCAAATTCCAACCAGTAAATATGTTTGCACTACTGATGTTTTGCTGCACATAATGTCCTGATCAGTACTTATCTGTATATTCAATCTTTGCCCAATGGGTTTCCCCTAATATCACTGGATTAATTTCTTATTCAACTTTGTCCAGTTTAGTTTTCCAGGTTTTCATCATTACTGCCAGAAAATCGTATGAACATTATATGGTTAAATTGACTCTTTTTGGTTGCAGGCAGACACGCTGAAAGAACGCTATCAGAAAATTGGGGACACAAAGCGCAACACTCCTATTGAAGTTCTCTGTGAGAACTTCCCAGGTACGTTTTACAAGGGCTTCATTCACCACCTGCGTAACTTGTAGATGCTCACTCCTGGTTTACCACAAATTGCTGTGTCTTTTCAGATTCTTCAAATGACAGTACTTGTAAAAAGAATCTAAGTATAATTTGATGCATTTCTTTATTTTTTTCCCCTCTTTAATAAAAGTTTTCTGGTTCAATCCTCAGTACTACACTGCTCTGATTGCGTTATGACTTAACATAAAGTACTAGTGATGGGCCAGACCGTGCTTGACCTGGTCTGTGCCATTTTTCATAATACCGACCACAGAAACAGAAAGTAGAAGTAGGCCATTCAGCCCTGCTACACCATTCAACACACTTGTGGCTGATCATGCATTTCAGCATCCTGTTCCTACTTTTTCCCCATGTCCCTTGATCTCGTTAGCATTAAGAAATGTATTTTCCTTCTCCTTACATATAATTAATGACGATCTCCACAGCCTTGTGTCATAGAAAATTCACCTCCTGGGTGAAGAAATTTCTCCTGATCTCGGTTGTAAATAGTGTACACTGTATCATGAGGTTATGGCCCCTGCTTCTGGACCCTAGCTATCAGGAACATCCTCCCAGTATCCAATCTGTCTAGTCCTGTTAGCATTTTGTAGGTTTCCATGAGATCCACTCTCATTCTTCAGTACTGCAGCGAATGTAGGCCTTACCGACCTCGCATCAGTCCTGCTATCCCAGGGATCGGTCTGGTTAACCTTTGTTGTATTATCGAACACAGCAAAAACATCCTTCCTCAGATCGGGAGACCAGAACTGCGCGCACAACTCCAGATGGGGTCTCACCAAGGCCCAGGAGAGCTTCAGCAAAACATCCTGTACTCAAATCCTCCTTTGGTGAAGACCAACATACCACATACTTCCTGACTGCTTGCTACACCTGAATGCATGCTTGCTTTCAGTCACTGGTGTTAAGGACACCCAGTTCTCATCCCGCCTTCCCTTTTCTCAATCTTTTCATCATTCAGATAATCTGTTTTTAGAGCCAAAATGATAGTCTTGCATTTGTCCACATTCTGCTATATATTTGCCCACTCTCCCTACTTGCCTAAGTCATATTGGAGGCTCTTTGGATCATTCTCACTACTAGTGTTCTCCCCCAGCTTTGTGTTATTTGCAAATAGCTGGCGTGAAGCTAAGGGGACAGGTAAGAAGTGTATCCAGACCTTGTCTGAGTTCTGGCCCTGGTCTTTGCTGAGACACTGGGTCTGCAGGGGTCAGGAGGTCAGACACTGGGTGAAGAGGAGCACGATTGTGGTCATTGAATCACCGATGTTGAAACACTAATTTTAAAAAAACACTTGGCACTCTCTCTGGTTTGAACTTTAAACTTGCTGCTCATTGACTACTTCAGGGCCATTAAAATCTCAGCTCCGATTCCTCTCTAAATCCAATTAGGGAAACGATTCTATGAGTGAGAGAGAGTGGTGCACTGTTCTACCACAACCGTTGACCACATCACTATGACCTATTTAGAGTGGCTGTTTATGCTCGTACCTGTGGAAGAAAATTGTAAATTTGAAGCTGAAAGGAATAGAGATCTTGACTGCTGGAAGGAACTTTTTGGACAATCTGCTGGTAGATTTGCAGTTCCTTTTTTTTTGACTGATTTGGAATCACTGGGTCGTGTAAATACAATGGAGAACAATATTTCATATAAACGTTGTCATTTTGCACTGTTAGTAGCACCCTTTGGCAAACTGATAATTCATTTGTTGAGTTGCTCTGCAATAATTACGATATAACTCTATTCAGTAGCTGTAGACAGTAAATCTATTCAGTAGCTGTAGACAGAACTGTGCTCTCAGTCCCAGTACCATGCAGTATTTCTCTCGCTCAGTTGGATTTCAGCCCAGTTCTTAAGGAGAACACTGTTCCCACCAAGTCCTTTAGGTCATTATCCCCTATGTATTTCATCTCTGCAATGAGGCAGCTGTTTGGTCATCCAGGTATTATGTCTTGAGACGGCGCCTACTGAATGAGGGTTATATGCCACGTAATTACTTGAGTATCTCTATTCATACAAACCAATAAAAAAAACTTTCCCTTTTCTTTACCCACCTCTGTCAAACCACCGACTCAACAATGCCATGGTTAAAAGTTGGAGGAGATGGAGTTATTTCCTTGCAAACTCAGAACAGCATTTCATTTAATTGCTAAAAAGGCACTTCCTTAATTTTGAGTTCAACAGCTTCAGATAGTCCCTATTGCACTTTCAGACAGCTGGTAATAACAGCAATGGACATGTACACCCCCTTTTGGACCCTCTCATTGTTTTAGTTGTGTTCTAATACCACCACCTTTTTGTCTTGAATCAATTAATTGCTCCTGATCTCCAGCTGAAAACAGGTTTTATAGTTTGCTCCATACCCCACTTCTCAATTTTTTCTAGCCTTGTGCTTATCAGGTATTAAATTTCAAGTTCTAGTTGTCATGAAAGATCATTGACCTGAAACATTGCCATGCCCTCTCCATGGGGCTGCTTTTTATCAATGTTTTCTATTCTAATTTTTGATTGATTTGTCTTGTTTTCTTTGCAGAGGAGATGGCAACATACCTCCGCTATGTGAGGAGATTAGACTTCTTCGAGAAACCAGACTACCAGTATTTACGTACACTATTCACGGATCTTTTTGAAAGCAAGGGCTATGCATTTGATTATGCATATGACTGGGTAGGCAGGCAAATAGTAAGTATCACAGCCCATATCATAATCCTGTAAATGGAGCATTAAACCCTTTTGGATAAAATATCATGGATATGTGGATTGATTAACCTCACAGGAACAAAATGTGTAATTTTTGAGATGTGTGGTGTTCGTGGTAAAGCAGCAATTTTTGAATTGAAATGAAAATTTACTCTTCATGACGATGAGTTGTTCAAAAATGCTTTACACATGAAATTAGTATTAATGTCAGGAAAGATGTGCAGTGTGCCACCCTGTCCCACAGATAGCTCTGAGGTACCTGACTAGATAATCAGTTTTTCAATGGTATCGATGGGAGATTAAATATGGGTAGAACACTTGGGGCAACTCCACTGCCCCATCTCTGAATAGTTCAATGGGATGTGACAGGAAGGTGTGAAGGTATTTGACTTGTGACTCCAGTAAAAAGACTTAGCTCTAAATTGCAATTAAGAGCAAGAAATGTACCTACAGATGATACCCAAAACTAGGTTAACTGGACAAAATTATAGATCAGGGTTATAAATAGTTGGAAACAAATAAGTAAATATGTTAAATTATGATGCATGCGGCAGGGCCGGTGATATGAAAACCACAGAAAAAAGCTGCAGATGCTGTAAATCTGAAATAAAAAACAAAATGCTAGAAACTCTCAGCAGGTCAGGCAGCATCTGTGGAAAGAGAAACAGAAGTTTTGAGTCTGCGATCCTTAGTCGGAAAAGGGAAAGGGAGAAATGCAAGTTAGTTTTCAATTGCATGCCCATACCACCACCTTTCTGTCTTGCATCTTCATCCCATTTGTCAATTAATCACTCTCACTCTCCAGCTGAAAGGGGCATTTTCTTTTGCTGCATGCCCCCTTCTCCATTTTCTGTAACTGAGCCAACATGATATAAAAACAGAAAATGGAAAATGCTGGAAAAATGAAGTAGGTCAGGCAGCAGCTGTGGAAAGAGAAACAGTAAAGTCGAAGTCAAATTTATTGTCAGATGCACAAGTCCATGTGTGCACAGGTACAACGAGAAACTTACTTGCAGCAGCATCACAGGCACATAGCATCATATAAGCAGCAGACACAAGAAAAACATAAATTAAACCTAAATTATACATTGTTTTTACAAGAAAGAACACAACTAGAACAAACAAAAATTAAAGCCTATTTTATTGCACAGTGATAGAAGTCATAGTGTTGCTAAACTGTAGAGATTAGGGTTGTGCCGGTTGGTTCAAGAACCGAATGGTTGAAGGGAAGTAGCTGTTCTTGAACCTGTGGTGTGGGACTTCAGGCTTCTGTACCTCCTGCCTGATGGTAGCTGCGAGAAGATAGCATGGCCCGGATGAAGGACCCTTCATCAGACCTGAGGGAGAAACAAATTAATCTAAGCTGCATCGGCTGTGTTGCTGATGTGCTTCTGGCACAGTGGGACATGTTCAGCAGACCAGACTATACACAGAGGAAAGGGGAAAAAAGATGCAAGCGAAGATTGTTCTCGTGTAAACAGGAAGAAAGAGCATGTTATCTAAAGTTAGACAATTCAATAAGGAGTCGGGAAGGCTGCAATCTGTCCAGGTGGAAGTTGAGGTGTTGTTCCTTGAGCTTGCAATAAGTCTTTTAACAGTGGAGGAGGCCACAGGCAGAAATATCAGAGGAGTTGGATGGTGAATTAAAGTGGCAGGAAACAAGAACCACAAGATCACCCCTGCAGACTGAGTGTAGGTGCTCCACAAAGCGATCACCCAGTGTGCATTTAGTTTCCTCAGTGGAGCGGAGGCCACATTACAAACGACGAATGCAGTAACTAGATTGGAAGAAGCACAAGTGAATCGCTGCTTCACTTGGAGTGATACTTGGGTCACTGGATGGTGGGAAAGGAATAGGTCAAACGATGTGTTACACTGTCTGTGGTTGCACAGAAAAGTGCCATACGACAGGGAGTGGTAGATGGGGATGGAAGTGTGCAGACAAGGGATTCGTGAAGAGAACAATCCCTGCAAAATGCTGAAAGGGGAATGAGGGGAATGTGTGTCTGGTGGTGGAATTGGAAGGGCTTGTTTCCTTGCTGTATGACTTGACTTTATGGATGAAGAAACATTTGGATGTGCACTGGAAACACTGTGACCTTCAGGGCTACGGACCTGGTGCTCGAAGATAGGATTAGGCAGGGTGGCTCTATTTCAACTGATATGGACACAGGCAGTCTCCTGTTTTGTAAATATTCTATAAACCTTTATTCAGAACTGACTGCCGCAATTATTTTATTCATTGAAGTTTGTTGTCTTGAATGACAATGGACTTAAATTGCTGTGTTCGTAAATAAAGTGAAACTAAATTGAACTAAACCAAGTTAAAATTGTTAAACTTGTGAAATAATAAGATGCCCAAACTAATCAAGTTAAATAGATAAAAACTATGCAAAAGGGTAATTTATATTGATGGAAACAAAATGTTAAGAGGGGGAATAGGGTTCAGGAAGCAGAGAATTCCAGAGCATAGGATTAAATTGCAGGACCAGGCAGGGAGGTCAAAGCTGGACCGTTGGAGCAGGAAGCTCTGCAAAATTGGGACATTAGATCAGTGGCAATTTCAGAGAAATCTTTGTTATATATGGGCGCTTCTGAAGGAAGAAGCATATCTATAATTAGTAAGCATTGGTGTGGTCCAATAAAGGAGAACTTTGGACAAGCTAGCTTTTGGATAGCAGAAGTTGGTACTCAACTAAGAGAGCATTGGAATGATCACCTGATGATAGCAATGGCCATTGGACTACTCGGGACTGATGGTGATAGTGAAAGGATGACTTCAGTAGCAGATGGATTTGCCCGCACCTGGAAATAGATGAGGGGGACGAAGGCAGTGAGCTAGGGCATGTGGGGTTGGCTTGTTGAGGAGGAAAGCTGTGGAAAGAACATCAACTGGTTTTTGTTTGGGGTCAGAATCCTTTCGAAGTAGTTATACCTGTGCATCAAAGCTATCTGATCAGCTGCGTAATTGGACTGGTAGATGAATGATGAGGGCTGTGGAGCTGAAAGGAAAAGAAATGAGGTGGATCCTGATGAGATTTGGGCACATTATTCAGGAGTCATGAGGAAAATGCAAGGGTTTTAAGCGTCTGTGAAAGCTTTTAATTTCTTGATGATATGTCACGAGGGCAGATAAGAGTCAATAACATTTGTTGTTCTGGGGCTGTGTATAAGCAGGATTATATGGCAGATATTCCTCCCTAAAGGACATTCGGGTAAATATCACCATGACTGATGCTAGCTTTTTAAATCCAGTTTTAATTTGGTAATTAAATTTAAATTCCCCAGCTGCTATCTTGGTTTTAAGCTTGGAATTACTAGCCCAGTAATGTACCTATTCTGCTGTTCATATTCCCTGAAGCATCAGATGTGAAATCAGGTTTTATAACATGGCTGGGTAACATGCCGGAATAAACAGGTGCCGTTTTACCGTGCAAAAATTGGAAAGTACTGGACACTGAACACCAGCCTTCAGAATGGGAGACTACAGACTGAGCAGGCTATTTCTGTGTTAAGTGGTTTACTGCGCCTTACACTTCCCAATGAAGACTATGCACCCACACACACCACACGTGTGCTTAAGGTAGGCTAAAGAAAAGCTGCTTTATTCAGGTACACTCCTGAAGATGACATTTGCTATTAAGCCTCTAGCCATTCTGCAACGTTAATATTGGGTGCTAAGGCCTTTCAGTAAAGTCTGTATCAATCCCAAGATCAACAACATAAACAACTTGCTCATAATTTAATTAAAATTTGAGTAGGTCTGGAATTAGCAGCTACAGACTGCAAATTAAGGTCAGGTTGAAGACAGCACGTGTTTTTAATAATTGAAACCTGACTGTAACCGGATGTTTGAAATCGGCACAGTTTGATACAGTGCCTTTGATATTAATCTATTGCTAACATCAAAAAGGAGCAAATCAGAATATTTAACCTATTTGCTGCTTCAGAAGGAATGAGGAGAAGGTAATTGTTTTGCAGATGCTGGGAATTTAAAGCCCAAGTTCATTTTGGGAATGTTGTTCAAGTGGCAGTGCTTTGAAGTGTTTGATTAATTCAGACCCTGCAACCTGCATTGGATCAGCAAAAGTAATTGCATGCACGAGATAAAGAAGATGAATGCTCATTCACTTGCTGCAAGGTGGTAGAAAGTGTGGTTTAGGCCTCCATGATTCTTAATGCAATAAGTTCCTAAACTTAACCCAGATGCATTTAGTGCAAGCCAGAACTCTTCAAGTGAAGAGGGTTGGCAGGGGAATATTACAGGTTGAGTCGTTGTGGTGTAATTGTAGCAATTCATTTAGGTGCAAAGTTAACATGGAATTGTGTAGAATTTGGGGTATGGAAGTGGGTCATTTGTTCCCACAATGCCAAATGATTACAATCACATTCTGGGTAAGGGAGCTTTTTCTTGGATTTATTAGTGACCATCTTCTATTTATGGCCCCAAAACTTGTACAAGCCTTTTTAAACAAGTGTTTTTAAAGCCTGTCTTTTTCTGAAACACCACACATATTTAACTGGGGAGATCACCTGTCCAGTCACTATCCTTCTGCCAGGACTTGCCCATGTTTCTCCAGCAAAACCCCAAAGTCCAGCACAGGCCTGAGCTAGCAGCGGCATCTTCCACCCTAGATGGTGCTGGTGAGCTCCCAGTGGAGTTCAACAAGGCAGCAGGACCTTCTACAGACTACCCTGCTCGTGAGCTGGCAAATCCATCTGTTGAACCTGCAGCATATTAAACCTTGCCCCCACAGAAATGACAATGATGAATTGGCCTTTACATTTGACTGAAGTTAGTCATTTTTGTATTGGTTTATTATTGGTATTGGTTTATTGTCACATCATGTACCAAGATACAGTGGAAAAACTTGTTTGCATGCCATCCAGACAGATCATGCCATACATAATTATACTGAGGTAGTAAAAAGAATACAGAATGCAGAATATAGTGTTGTAGTAACAGAGCAAGTGCAGTGCAGGTAGACAAGTGCCAGGGCCACGACGAGGTAGATTGGGAGTTCAAGAGTTCATCTTTTAGCATATGAGTAGTCAGTTCAAGAGTCTGATGACAGCGGGATGGAAGCTGTCCATGAGTCTGGTACGTGCTCTCAAGCTTTTGTATCTTCTGCCCAACGGGAGAGGGGAGAAGAGAGAATGATCAGGGTGGGAAGGCTGATTAATTATAGTATGTTAACTGCTTTCCCGAGGCAGCGGGAAGTGTAGGCAGAGTCATGGAGGGGAGGCTGGTTTGTGTGATGGACTGGGCTGCGTTCACAATTCTCTGCAATCCTTGCAGTCTTGGGCAGAGCAGTTGTATTTTTTAAGTATTTATTTGAGTTTCTTTAACATTTTAATTTCCTTAAAAGTATTTTTATTTTTTTAAATAGCCTCCATCTAGTTGACATTTGTAAGTTTTCAATTTCATTGCCACTTTGACAAGGAGTGGGGCTTTAACAGTTGTCAAAGCTACTCTGAGTGCAGTTCATCTCCCGGCAGCAGACTGCCCTGGGCAATGGTGGAAAACAGTGCTGTCTAAGGGCAGGTGAACGGCAATCTTGTCAGCAGGAGGTCTGCCCCATTATGTTGTAGCTCTGGCAGAAACGTGAGCATATTATTCCTTGGTTGCCCTATGTCATTTGTTTGTTTTGACTGCCTGAAACAGCCAGTAAAATACCTGAAATAAAAACTGAATAATGGAAGCACTGAGCAATTCAACCAGCATCAGTCAGAGGAAGAAGCAGACTCAACATTTTGGATCAAGATTCCGTTTGATCTGAGAGCTTCCAGTATTTCTGATTTTTGTTTTAGATTTCTAGCATCTGCCGTCCTCCTATGCAACAGCAAAAATAAAGCTGAATTGATTATTACAAGTCATAAGAACAGAAGCACAATGCTTAAAAGACAGCAGTCTCCAGGGAAAGGAGAAGCTTTCATGACGTTTGGATCCAGGATTTATCATCCCCTTTGCAGTTCTGGTTATAAAAAGGTGCAGGGTGATGCCACATCCACACTAGACCACCTCATAAATTTCAAAGCTCTCGCTGGCAAACTTTTGTCTTGTTGCTGCCGGTCTTAAATGTGGCTCTGCTGGCAAGTCTACCTCGTGATGCAGCACCGGAGATCATAAAAGATACCCGCACTGCCACCTGCTTTCTCTCTCAGTATGTTGCAGGTTTTATGGACGTACTTTTCTCTAATATGGAGATGGCTAAAAATCCTGCCCTCCCCCGCCCATGGCTTTCAAATGCAGAGATTATATGGTTTGTTCAGAAATGCGAGTGCCAGTCTCTTTTTGGATTAAGAATTTCTCAAAATGGTTTGAGAAGGGATTGAGGTTCTCTGAAATAATGTAAATGGAGTGTAATCCCCTGGATGTTTTTGATTTGAACGAGCTCTGACTGTCATAGAAGGTAGAACTTAGCTGGCTTCCTAGGATAGAACAGGAAGCTGTGTGCATACAGATACTGATGGGTGTTTAGATTTAGGACCTCTTGATTCTTAAGACAATAAAAAGTTTTATTATAAATGTATTTGTGATAAGGCAGGAATAGTAAAGAGAACACAATATCCATGATGGATCGGAAGCCGGGAGAGACTAAATGATTGTGGGGCAGCAGGTAGTACAGATTCCTCACAGCTCCAGTGACCTGGGTTCAATCCAGACTTACAGTGCTGTCTGTGTGGAGTTTGCACATTCCCCTGGGTGCTCCAGTTTCCTTCTACATCCCAAAGATGTGTGGGTTGGGCCACTTAAATTGCCCCAAGTGGGAGAATTGGAAAGAGTTGGTGGGTATGAGAGAGAATGGGCTACAGAGAAATAAGGGGATAGGATTGCTCTGAGAGCTTGGAATAGAGTAAAAAAAATGTTTTTAAAATATAGATACACACTATAAGATATTAGATATTTATTATTCACATGTACATCGAAACACACAGTGAAATGCATCATTTGCGTCACTGAGAATGTGCTGGGGGCGGCCCGCAAGTGTCGCCACGCTTCTGGCGCCAACACAGCATGCCCACAACTTCCTAACTGGTACGTCTTTGGAAATGTGGGAGGAAACTGGAGCACCCGGAGGAAACTCTTGCAGACACGGGGAGAACGTACAACCAGCAGTGGGAATTGAACCTGGGTCGCTGGCGCTGTAATAGCGTTACGCTAACCGTTACACTACCGTGCCGCTCCAATGGCATGTAGTGAATGACAAATGGAACATCTGGAGGAGATGCAAAAAGGAAAGATGTTGCTTTTGAAGAAATTTTGTGAGCAGTTAACGTCACTTCTGCCTCTGGAACACAAATAGCAGTAAATGGAAGCTCTTGAGACTCATCCTGTCACCTTTGGTGTGTCCTTCAGAAGTGATGCAGCCAAAGTGAGGGCGAGTGAGAAGGAATTGGTAGTTATGAGCCCAATCACTTGCAGCATGTAAATTAAAGATTGCATCTGCTCAAAAGAGACCTTTGTGCGTGGTCAAAGTGAGTCATAGAAATCATGGTGGTGTCTGTATTTGATCCACAGCCCACACCGGTCGGATCCAGTCACGCAGAGCATGGAGTAAGCAGAGAAAGCCACGTACACCGGGAGAAAGCTACACAGCAGCAGCCACTTCGAAACCAGGTCAGTACCAGGGTTACACATGTGTTCCACATTTTGCATGTTAATTATTTGCCCAGAGGATCATTACTCCTTTGACTCTTTGGCTTCTGCCTGTCAGGGGGCAGTGGCCAATGAACATTTGGAATTACCTAATAGACCGATCACATGAAGCAACTGTTCGAAGATGTTATCCACCTTCCTAGTGTCAGGGCTCTTTTTATGAAAGGGAGGACTGTGTTTTGATTAAGAATTCTCCATGTTTAAGTGATAAAAATGAAGTATTACAATCCCTTGGAATTGTAATTTTGCCCTTTGATTTTCCCACCAATCCTATAGGATCTATTAATTCTAAGCTTGCTCCAAGTTTTGCTTGGCCAGTGACAGCAACAGAGGCGGGAAAATGGGGTGAGTCAGTCTAATTTCAGGCCCTTGGCATCAGGGTGGTGTTATCCAAAGGAGATCGGGTATCGCTTCTGTACGCAGCTGGCAGTAACTCTCACCCCTACGACATGGATTCAGACAGTGTACACTGATTCACCTGTTTCCTGATCAAGCCATTTTTTGACACTGTCTGAGCTGGTCATGAGTGGAGTGCTTCTCTGGAGAGTTGGAATGGCTGATCTCCTTGCCATTCTAGTGCAGGTGAAATCCACAAAAACAAGCCTCGGTTTTGTCAATGATCCTGAATGGAACGACAGTGGTTATCTGACCAATGCAAAATTTCATGTGTATGAACAGATTAATCTCTTAAGTTGCTATGGTGTATTATTAGGTATGTTGGTGATCACAGGTATCTGGAGTGCATTACAATTGGCTCAAAATTTCAAGCACCTGCCATACACCTTCACTCCAATCTTTTCATTGCGCACCTCTTTTGGCTTCCTTTGCGCATTTTATTTGTGTAGTGTTTTTGTCATCCCCTTCGCTGACTAGAATCATGGAACATTTGTTCTGCTGGCAGATCAGAGGCTCATTCATTGCTTTTTCAGGCATTATTGATGCTGCCTGTGCACCCATTGATGGAAGTGGTGTGACATTTATCAGCGTTAGATTTGGGATGGGGTCAATTCCCCATAAGCTTCACCAGTACCACCACCACAATTCCAGGTTCCCCTTCTATTCTTGGGGATCTACTGTATCTCTATATAGTTCCACAGCATAAAATTGTCATCCCTGTTAGTCACTTAATATTTTGTTTAAAGCAGATTCCTTCTAGTTTTCTTTACAGAATACAATGGCAAACCTGTGTGTTATGGCATACCTAAGGACTACACCATTCATGCTTTGCTAACCAGTTTACTAATCACAAATGACTAACTTTTTGTTTCATTGCTTTGCTTGGGCCTGCTGTGCTGCATGGACCCCCATTTGTCACCCCCTTCCCCCTCTGTTATAATCAATGAGTAGACAGGAGCAGCTGATCGCAGAGGAGCATGGGAAATTCAGCCCAATCGGCAGCAAAATCCTTCATACCTGACCTCACAACTGGCGTCTGACAGACACGGGGGCTCTGTCCAGGTATAAAATATTCTCGCATGATTCATTGTCAGGTGGAGATTTGCCATTCAGGATAAATCTGATGTACAGTGCTGTGTGCTCCCAGTGCATAGTTCAGGACTGTCCTAAACTTATGCTGCATGTTTCTGGTGGTGAGAGTGGGGACAGACCTTCCAGAAAATTGTAAATTACTGTTCTGGGACAGCCAGGCTGATACCACAAATGTAGAGTCTTGCTGTCTTTTCCTTACCAGCGTACTGTGTGAACAGAGGAATGTATCATTTCTGAGGTGCTCTACATTGGTTTATTATTGTCACATGTACTGAGGTACAGTGAAGAACTTTGTTTTGCCTGCCATCCCTACAGATCTTTTCATCACATCAGTGCATTGAGGTAGTACAAGGGAAAAACAATAACAGAATGCAGAATAAAGTGTTACATTTGCAGAGAGAGTGCAGTGCAGACAATAAGGTGCAATGTTGAGGTAGATCGTGAGGGCGAGAGTCCATCTTATTTTACTAGGGGACTGTTCAGTAGTCTCATAACAGCAGGATAGAAGCTGTCCTTGAGCCTGATCATTTGATGAAGTCCTCCTCTTGAAGTTTAGTCATTATATAATGTAGGAATTACAGGAGTCAAATTTCACACATGACAATCAGCAAAGCCATAATAACCAAATGATGGTTGAAACGTGAAGATTTGCCGAGACACAAGGATAGCTTGTTGGTCAACTTGAGCCAGGGCATCTCTTGTATCAACCTGACTAGGCAGACAGGGCTTCAGTTTAATGTCTCACCCAAAAGATAGAACTCTGACCGGTGCCAACCAAGATTTTGTTCTTCAAACTGGAACTAGAACCCATGGCCATCTGACTCAGAAGTGATGGCTGACTGCTGCAAGTGTTTCCCTCTGGTGCAGAGATAGGTGTGGTGAGAGAGTAACTAAAGTAGTGAAAGGAGAATGATCTGGTAAAGAGGAATCAGTCCTTCAAAAGGAAAGGTATATAGTGCAAGAAAGAAGTCGTCTAACTGCTTGAAGGTAAGTTTATCCTGAAACGTTTGCAGTTTACTAATAACCGTAATGCTTAACTGCTTCATATGGCACAAATCAATCACACACCAGTCTTTATGTTGATGCACCAAAACCACAGCTCTGCCTTCTTGCTTTTTATTCCTAAAAATGCACATTCTTTAAATGAAAAAGGCTCAGAGTTCTGACAAGTTATTAGTGTGTAAGATGGAAGTTCAGACTTTGGGAATTCACCATCTTCCAAGACTTGCTGTGAAAAGTAAAAGTGATGGCTCCACTGAGAGCTAGCAGAGTAATTCTTGGATCACTGGTCTGCTTAACTGTTCAAGTACTTTGGTCCCCACCGTGCCTGCACTTTACTGGCACCCCCATTGTTAGCTTTTCAGAGCAGGATTGCAGTAGGACCCCATGCCATATGTTCTTGAGCACCACGAGTTCAATAAGCCAATTCCCATACCTAGTGAACAACTAACGAGACCTACTGCTAAAGGAATGGCATTCAAAGGTTTTCATAACAAAGTCCCTGGACAGCTCACATTCCCTAAAAACAAGATAGTATCCCGCATAAGAGTGGCTATCCTAAAATAGGTCTGGGAATTAACCTAAATTTAATACTTAGGATTCTCCACAATGTCAGATATTTTATTTTATTCGGACAGTAGATATCCTCTTGAGACCAGTTTTATTTGCTTTTTAAGAGCTTTTTTTTTGATCGTCTTGATCTTAATGTAAGAAGAAACCCTGAGTGTAGTTCCCTTGGGAATATTGTTCATGTTAAAGAACCTGTATTTATAGAGTGACTTTTGCATGCTTGGATCACTCCAAAGGGCATCGTAGCCATTAAGTATTTTCGAAATATAGGCTGTATTGTAATGAGGAAAAGCAGCAGCAGAATTTCACAAAGTAAAGCACCCACAAACCGTAATTTCATGATGACAGAGATTTATTTTTCTAAATGTTGGTTGAGATTAAGATCAGCAGGGCCAATGCTAGTTTGAAAGTGTGCCACATTATAAATTATATTCCTCTGACAGAGGGCAGGTGTTGTCTTCAGCTGAGCAGTGCTCCCACAAGAGTGTATTGAAACCATGCTTAATTTCCAGCCTACATCAGGTTGATGAGCCAAGCTGACATCTGCAGGACACATAATGTATGTGTGGGGTATACCACAGGTGCACAGAACAATGATCTTCCTGTACATCGATGATAAAGTGCAGAAATTAATTAACAGCTGATGGAAATTAGTTTTCTATTTCCCCTCTTTAAAGGAAGGAAGTGGTGGGTTTCCAAATATCAGCTGTGGATCCAATATCGACAATATTTACCTGCCACCATGGATGATAGCAGTGAAAGCAAACCCTTGACCAAAATTAACCTGCCTCTTTGTGCCCATAAAGGAATAGAGCATTAGGAGTTAATTTGACTAAATAACAACTAGATTAGCATAGAGAATATGAACTTTATGTAAGTATTGGAATTATTTTGTATATTGTTTCCTTGGATTTCTTTTGCTTTGAAAGGTGGGGATATAATAGGTCAACATGTCTGGGGTGACGTCAGCCCATGCGTTTTAGCTGCTGATTCATCCCTTCTACTAGTCAAACGGGACCAATGTGGCAAAAATCCAGACATGTAAGATCAGTTTTCAGAAGCAGTTCTATATTACTGTATCTCTGCTCAGTCTAGACAGGTTATTCACAGAAACGTGTTAATTTTCTGCTATTACCATTGTTGAATATTTGCAATTACCTTTAGGCTGGAGTCTGGCAATGATTTTTATATTTGTGACTTTAATTGTGTATTATCTTGGAAATTGATAGGATGAGGTGTAAGCAGGGGCACAGGGTTGTGGTTAATAGGAAGAAAGATGGGGAATAAAAGTGAGGACATAACAGCTACAAATTAAGTCACGATAGTGTTGCTCTTCCACTATGAATGCTTTGATCTGTAACCATATATATTTGTACCAATCCATTTTGACAGGTGGTTAGCTCAACCAATGGCGAGCTTAACATCGACGATCCAACGGTGGCACACTCCAGTGCACCAATTGCAACTCAACCAGAGGTGGAACCTTCAGAAGATACCAAGTATGTGCCCTCTGATGCATTGCGAACCCTTGTGTTTGGTGAATGCTCCGCCTTGCACAATCCATTACCTATCAGTAGTTGTAGTATTAATATCCATACACTCGACTTTCAACTATTGAACAGAACTCCCAGTGGACATAAGAGAGTCAACAGTGAGTGGACTTTTTTTTGTCCTTGGGCAGATTCAATTGTCCATAAGAAATTTGAAAATTTCACACATTATCATTTGTGGTGGATCGTGACAGTGTGGAGCATTCACCCTCGAAATGTATCTGGCTGACTACATGCACGGCAGAATGTAATTCTCGTGGATGGAACAGCAGTATCCCATAATCCTTTTAACCCTTTCACTGTCTCATATTGTGCTTTTCCCATCAGTTAATTTGAATGATAACTCTCAACTAGTGTTAGGTGCTTGTCCAGACCGTAAGGTTTGGATGTCGATTCTGTAACCCAGACGGAATGGGGGTTAGGATAACTAAAGGTTCTTTTACCTTAACGTTAAAACTTTTCATCTCAGACTTTCGGAAGTCTAATTTTCATCATAAAATTCTGGCAGAATTAGCTGCAGTAGTCTAAGGAGTCGAAGGCAACCGCCTTAAGCAGCTGAATAACAAAGAACACCTCCAAAGGTTCCAGACCTACTCCGTCACCATTGTCCAAGTCTGTCTCTGCCATCTTCACCATGGATGTCGAATCCCTGTGCACCTCTATCCCCTCTCAGAAAGGCCTTAGGGCTCTCGTTTCTTTCTAGAACATGGATCCAACCAGTTCCCCTCTATAATGCTCTCCTCCACCTGGCAGAACTTGTGCTTACCCTTAACAACTTCTCTTTTGACTCCTCCCACTTTCTACAAATCAAAGATGGAGCCATGGTCCCCTGCTGTGCCTGCCTTTTCGTTAGCTATGTGGAGCCGTCTTTGTTCCAAACCTACTCTGGCACCATTCCCCAACTCTTTCTCCACCCTACTCCACTGAGAACATCTCTCACAAAATCAGTGTTTGGTTGGTAAAATGCCCCATTGAATTGGGCCCTTATTCTTCAAATGATGGAGCTCAGCTGTTGTGTTGGGGCTAGAAAACCATTCATTTTACTAACAAATAGTATAAGAGTTCAAGAAATGATTTAAGTCATTGACATCTGCAGTGATCTACTAGATTATGTTTGATTCAAGCAGTAAAAGTATTTATTATTCAATTATTGTCTATCATTGTGTATGGAGGCAAGAAGCAACATCACATAAATGTTGGTGTGTGCCAGTGAAAGGGTTAATGATTCCTGCATTTCCATCATTTTTTCCTGGTATGCTTTCATCCAAGTATAATTGGAACTTTCTGGACATACCTGTTCCTTGTAGGAGATTGTGTTGTCTACGCTACAGTTGCCCTTCTTGACATGATTGCTCCTTATCAGATCATGTTTGCCTTTGACAATCTGCATTTTAAGCTGTTTTGTTATATACTTCACCAGTACCCTCTTTCCTGTTCTCCTACTCACTTCCCAGCTGTCGGGGGATATGATTGGAGTTTGACCAGTGAGTGTTACATTAGTTGTAGAGATGTACATATTTTACCATATCAAAGGAATTCTGCTGTAAAATAAAAAGGGATGGACAGTACAGTGAAGTTCAGGAGAAGGTTACCATGACAATGCTGTTTTACACTTTAAGAAAATAGTTACAATTTGGGGAAAAATGTTAAAACTGAAAATACTGGAAACACTCAGCAGGTCAGGCAGCATCTATTGAATGTGAGTTAACGTTCCAGGTTGCCATCTCCAACGAATGGTCTTCAACCTGAAACATTAACCCTGCTTCCCCTTCCATGTACACCACCTGACCTGCAGTGCTTCGAGCATCTGTTTTTATTTCAGATTTCCAGCATCTGCAGTTTTGCGTATTTTTACTTTGCAATTTGAAAGCATCCATTTGAAATGAACTCGGTTCAAGTTCTTTGGGTTTCTGATCAGTGCTTGGTGATCTCTGGTTAGAAGAGCTCTAAGCCTATAAAATGTAATTGAACTGCTGCATGTTAATCTGTTTTTGTGCATCATGCTGTGGGAGGTGAGGGAAGAGATTGCGGAGCCTCTGACGATGATCTTTGCATTGTCGATGGAGATGGGAGAGGTTCCTGAAGATTGGAGGGTTGCGGATGTTGTTCCCTTATTCAAGAAAGGGAGTAGGGATAGCCCAGGGATTTATAGACCGGTGAGTCTTACCTCAGTGGTTGGTAAGCTAATGGAGAAGATCCTGAGAGGCAGGATTTATGAACATTTGGGGAGGTATAATATGATGAGGAATAGTCAGCATGGCTTTGTCAAGGGCAGGTCCTGCCTTACGAGCCTGATTGAATTTTTTGAGGATGTGACTAAACACATCGATGAAGAGAGAGCAGTAAATGTAGTGTATATGGATTTCAGCAAGGCGTTTGCATGGGGTACCTTATCAAGGCTTATTGAGAAAGTAAGGAGGCATGGGATCCAAGGGGACATTGCAGAGTGGATCCAGAACTGGCTGGCCCACAGAAGGCAAAGAGTGGTTGTTGAAGGGTCGTATTCTGCATGGAGGTCGGTGACCAGTGGTGTACCTCAGGGATCTGTAGTGGGACCCTTGCTCTTTGTGATTTTTATAAACGACCTGGATGAGGAAGTGGAGGGGTGGGTTAGTAAGTTTGCGGATGACACAAAGGTTGGGGGTGTTGTGGATAGTTTGGAGGGCTGTCAGAGGTTACAGAGGGACATAGATAGGATGCAAAGTTGGGCTGAGAAGTGGCAGATGCAGTTCAACCCAGATAAGTGTGAAGTGGTTCATTTTGGTAGGTCAAATATGATGGCAGAATATAGTATTAATGGTAGGACTCTTGGCAGTGTGGAGGATCAGAGGGATCTTGGGGTCCGAGTCCATAGGACGCTCAAAGCGGCTATGCAGGTTGACCCTGTGGTTAAGAAGGCATATGGTGTATTGTCCTTCATCAATCGGGGAATTGAATTTAGGAGCCGAGAGGTATTGTTGCAGCTATATAGGGCCCTGGTCAGACCCCACTTGGAGTACTGTGCTCACTTCAGGTCACCTCACTACAGGAAGGATGTGGAAGCCATAGAAAGGGTGCAGAGGAGATTTACAAGGATGCTGCCTGGAATGTGGAGCATGCCTTATGAAAGCAGGTTGAGGAAACTCAGCCTTTTCTCCTTGGAGTGACGGAGGATGAGGGGGGACCTGATAGAGATATATAAGATGATGAGAGGTATTGATCGAGTAGATAGACGCTTTTCCCCAGGGCTGAAATGGTGGCCACAAGAGGACATAGGTTTAAGGTGCTGGGGAGTAAGTATAGAGGAGGTGTCAGGGGTAAGCTTTTCTTACTCAGAGCGGTGAGTGCGTGGAATGGGCTGCCGTCAACGGTGGTGGAGGCGGATACAATAGGGTCTTTCAAGAGACTTTTGGATAGGTACATGGAGCTGAGAAAAAGAGGGTTATGGGTAAGCCTAGTAATTTCTAGGGTAGGGACATGTTCGGCACAACTTTGTGGGCTGAAGGGCCTGAATTGTGCTGTAGGTTTTCTATGTTCTAGTTTCTGATGCCAGTGTATACTGGATTAATAGCCAAGGTGCTTACCTTCCACATTCAGGACAGCAGCCTTGGAATTGCCAAGGCAAGAGCACAATTCAGATTAAGGGCCTCCTGGATCAGATGATTTGATGGACTCAGGTTCCTTTGCAGATTGTACATTATTAGAAGGAATTTTTGAATTTTTGTAATTTCTTTCCATTACGCTGGTGAAAATTTGCCAGTTAATAGGGAGTATTTCATTTATCATCCTGTCAGGAATGTTCAGTAGTGAAATGAAAAATTGAACTTTAAAAAGCTAATTTGTTGACGTTCTCTCTTAAGAGTGGGTAAAGCATTTGAAGGAGAAATCAGAGTGTAGCTAGTTAATCAAAGTAGCCTCTGCCATGAATCTCAGTGCAATATCACCATGTGACCAGCTTCATTCATTTTCCAGGGTTGGACAACATTTCATGTTTCTCGTGTTCGGGAATTTTGTTGAGTTGAATCCCTTTGCTTCCCCTGTGCTTCCCTTACTTATTTGCTGTTCGCTTCCCTCATTCCATCTGGCAATTTATTCCCTGCTCTCCTCCTCAGCCCTCTTGCCCCACAGCTACTTTCACCCTCTTCCCCCCTCTGTCACTCATGTGCATGATGAGCCTAACAGCAGGGCTTTCTCCTTGGATTAATCTGTTGTCTTTTCTCTTTAAACTCTGTAGCTGCATCAAAGTGCTCAACATGTGGTGAGTCCCTCTCGTTGGTCAGGGAAAGAGGGAGCAGACCAAACTAGAATGATATAAACAGAAAAGTTTCAACCAATCCACTTGGGTGATTGCGGTTTGAGCCAGTGATTTCCTTTTAGGGCCCAATCACCGTGTAAATGTGACCAGGTTTATTAACCTGCCCTTCTAAATTTATGGTTCATCCTGCATCAACAACAGAAGGGAAGTCTATCATTTGAACTTTAATAATTTCAGATTTAAGTAGGTTCGAGATCTTTTGAGATAAAGCAGTTTTCTTGTCTCTGTAAAACAAGTCTTTGTCCAGATCCCGATTCACCTTCCAATCTTGTAATTGGAGACTAATGCAAAGTTAAGTTTGTGGTAATCATTTGTGTGTAGCTTCCTACCCAGTTCCTTGAGAGAGGATTCGCTATGACAGCCCTTTACTCATGAAAATGAGACTTTAAATTGCTCTGTTGAATCTAATGATCACAAAACTGCCCCCAAAATGCTTTTAGTCAATATTGCTCTCAAATAACACATGATTAAGAACCATAAGACTGCAGTAAAGTTTCTAAAGCCTTCAGACTACATTTTCTGAGATTGGGCATGGCTGTGTGAGGATTCTGATTTGCATCTCCTCTTTCCAGTATCAACATTGTTTTGCTTTTTGTGTAGTAGACGTTCTCCCAGCTGTTCCCACCTACGTTGGCATAAAGTCTCTAATCGTGAAGCAGAAAAATTATTGGACTATGACTTTAATTTTAAAAAGAAGTCATGCTTGACTTTGGACACCTGGATCCTAACAGTTTTTAATAATACTTATGCTGGAATTGAAAGTTTTGATCTGCTTGCTTATGAGAATATCTATGTTATATGTTTGTTATTTTTGTATGTCAATAGTTAGATGACCAGAATCTGTAAAACACTTTACAGGAAGCAAATATTTCACCCACTTCTGTATGTAGGGCATTTATGTGCACAAGCAATGTACATGGGTTTATAGACTGTCTGATCCAGTACTGAAGTCTGTTTGTAACACGTATGTTAGAGCGATTATATTAGAAGTAAAAAAGCTTTGCACAGTACAGTAAAGGTGCTGCAATCTTTAAAAGCTAGACTCAAGTGGCACAGTTTTGAAGTACTGGTGTGCTTGGTATTGTGGAGCAAAGATGATACCATTCACTATGTCACTAACTTGAGCTAAAATGTTGGCAAGGAAAGCAGAGATGAGGGAGTCTGGAGTAATCCTTGATGCTTCCTGGTTACTGCCCAGCTTGGTCCTGAGCAATGAATCGACTATCTATCTATCCATCCCTCAGCAGCAGTTGAGTGTGAAGGCAAGAGGTAATTAGGACGTGGGGTGGAGAAGTAGCATATGGGAGAAAAGCTTGCATACAGAAGAAAAATAGTGCTGCCTTGACTGATTTAGAAATTATGTCATTGCTTCTGAACCATATACATTATTTGAGTTATCATAGAATATATTTGATCTTATGACAGTGTTTTGCAAAACACCACCCAAAAAAGGAATTGAGTGAAATTCTAGAGCCTCTGCCAGATTTATGTTGGTTGCTTTACTTGGGATTATATTTCAGGACTCTGCAGCTTTGAAATTGTTGAATATTTGGTTCTCTGGATCGATGCAGCTCTGAGAGACGGCTCTCCATTCCAATCTATGTAAAAGAAGCCAGCACACCCACAGCAATGGATTCTTTTCCCTTCCTCACAATAGTACCTTGTGAAAGTCACGGAGTCATAGACTTGTACACCATGGAAACAGGCCCTTTGGCCCATCTTGTCCATGCCGACCAAGATGTCTATCCAAGCTAGTCCCACTTGCCTGCATTTGGCCCATATCCCTCTAAACCTTTCCTATCTAGGTACCTGTCTGAATGTCTTTTAGATGTAATTGTACCCACCTCTACAGCTTACTACTGTGGTTGAGAGAGCTCACACCCGCATCTCTGCCATTTCCTGCTCCTCTGTTCTCACCCACACCCCTCCCAGACCCACCCCTCCCAGGTCCCCCCTCGTCCTCACATTTCATCCCACCAGCCTACGTATCCAACACATCATTCTCTGCCACTTCCACCCATCTCCAACGGGACCCCACCACCAAGCATATCTTCCCCTCTCTACCCCTTACAGCCTTTAGTAGGAACCGCTCTCTCTGTGACTCCCTAGTTCACTCCTCCTTCCCCACTCATCCCGCTCCCACCCTGGAAACTTTCCACTGCCCCCGCCACAGGTGTAACACCTGCCCCTACACCATAAACTCTATCCAGGGATCCCAACAGTCCTTTCAGGTGAGACAGAAATTCACCTGCACCTCCCCTAATATCATCTACTGCATTTGGTGCTCCAAGTGTGGCCTCCTCTACATTGCTGAGACCAAATGCAGACTAGAACCATAGAACCATACAGCACAAAACAGGGCCTTCGGCCCACCATGTTGTGCCATCCATCAAACCACCCTCACACTACCTAACCCCTTCCTCCCGCATAACCCCCCCCATCCCACACTCCTCCATATGCCTATCCAACAAGCTCTTGAACCTGTTCAATGTATCTGCCTCCACCACCACCCCAGGCAGTGCATTCCATGCACCAACCACTCTCTGGGTGAAAAACCTCCCCCTGACATCTCCCCTGAACCTCCCACCCATAACCTTAAAGCCATGACCTCTCGTCTTGAGCATTGGTGCCCTGGGAAGGAGGTGCTGACTGTCTACTCTATCTATTCCTCTCAGTATTTTATATACCTCTTATCATGTCTCCTCTCATCCTCCTCCTTTCCAGTGAATAAAGCCCTAGCACCTTAAGCCTCTCCTCATATTCAATACTCTCCAATCCAGGCAGCATCCTGGTAAATCTCCTCTGCACCCTCTCCAACGCCTCCACATCCTTCCTATAATGAGGCGACCAGAACTGAACACAGTACTCTAAATGTGGCCTAACTAGAGTTTTATAAAGCTGCATCATCACCTCGCGGCTCTTAAACTCAATCCCGCGACTTATGAAAGCCGACATCCCATTGGCCTTCTTAACTGCTCTTTCCACCTGTGAGGCAACTTTCGATGAACTGTGAATATGAACCCCCAGATCCCTCTGCTCCTCCACACTGCCAAGTACCTTGCCATTTACCCTGTCCTCTGCCCTGGAGTTTGTCCTTCCAAAGTGTACCACCTCACACTTCTCCGGATTGAACTCCATCTGCCACTTGTCAGCCCAGCTCTGCATCCTATCAATATCCCTCTGTGTAAGCTCCGACAGCCCTCCACACTATCCACAACACCGCCGATCTTAGTGTTGTCTGCAAACTTACTAACCCAGTCTTCCACCCCCTCATCTAAGTCATCTATAAATATCACAAAAAGTTGACCGTTTTGTAGAACACCTGCGCTCCGTCAGTAACCACGATCTGCATCTCCCCATTGTCGGTCACTTCAACTCCCCTTCCCACTCCATCACTGATATGTCGGTCCTCGGCCTCCTCCACTGTAGGGAAAAGTCCAAATGCAAACTGGAGGAACAGCACCTCATTTTCCGTCTTGGGACCTTGCAGCCTAATGGCATGAACATTCAATTCTCCCACTTTAAGTAATCCCCTCAACCCCTCCCACATCCCCCCCCCACCATGCCTCTTTTCTTCCCCTTCCTAGCCTCTCTTTTCTTTTTTTCTCTCCTTCTCCCCTTCTCTCCTCTCCTCCCCTCCCCTCCCCCCCCCCCCCATACTGCCTGCCTTCACACCTTTGACCCATCCCCCAGTGGATCTGCTCTCCCCTCCTCCCCCGCACCTGCCTATCACTATTTCTTATCTGCATCCACCTATCACCGCCGTGTGCCCACCCCACCTCCCCTTTTTGTCCACCTATCACTGCTCTGTTTCTCCCCCCCATATAATGGGCTTCCCCTTTCCATATCTTCAGTCCTGAAGAAGGGTCCTGACCCAAAATGTTGACCATCTGCTTTTCTCCACGGATGCTGCCTGGCCTGCTGACTTCCTCCAGCATCCTTTTTTTTCATCAGGAAGACTCTTCAGTCTTGATCTCATTCTGCTTCCTGACCACTGACTGTCCTCACCCCATCCTTCCTAGTCGTATTACGGCATACCCAGACTTTTCAAGTTCTTCTGTGCTTTGTTTCACTGTTAAGCTTCTCATTGTATTCACCACCCCAACAGATGGTATATCCTACTCCCAGATGAAACTTCTGCAGACGGTTGTTAATTTAACTGTTTCAATGTTCAGCTTGCTGGCTTTCCATCTTCTACCCTCTGCCATGTGTATCTGATCTGCTCCACTAATCCAGAGAATCCCATCTTCTCCATTCTTGGAATTTTAAAATTCTGAATCATCTTTTCATTTCTCAAATGAGAGTCTGTATTTAGAACACAAATCTCTCCAGCCCGAAAGTGCTGATCCTCTTTCTGTTTAACATCATACACCCAAAACTTTCAGATTGAAACCTCACTGTGAAACTTGCCTGAAATGTGTGTGACTCAGGCAAACTTTTGTTGTTGCCTATTCTTAGTCATGCAGAAAAGATGGTGCTGGTCCTCCTAGAGGTGGCCTGGCTTTCCAGGCAACCTTGGTGGCCATTTGAAGTGTCAACTTGTGGCCCAGACTGAGTGGAGGAGTGGCTTTTTAAAGGTCGTCGCTAAAGCAATTTGGATTTTTATGACAATTAGCAGCTTTTATGTTAAATTGATCTCATTCCAGTCTTAATGAGGTTTGCTGTTTCCAGAGTCCATGGTGTGATTTTTTTGAGCTCAACATCTGGAATGCTAATCCATTGCCGAAACCACTATGCAAGATTGGAATAATTCATTCTGGTTTGCAGAAATAATTTTGTCTGTTGCTTCTCGTTGAATTACCGAAGAGAAAAATTAATAAAGTCTTCAGCAAATACTTTTCTTAAATCACTGTGCAATGAAGCATTTCTTTAACAAGATGAGATAGATGACCACACGAGTGCTGCATGCTACTATTGAGAAGATGTGGTTGCACAGGGCAGGGTGCAGAGGAGATTTGCAAGAAGGTTGCCTGACTGGAAAAAATTAACTGTGAGGAAAGATCAGATAGATGGTGGTTTTCTTTTGCAACAGGACAGGGGATTACTTAAAGTGAGAGAATTTGATGTTCATGCTGTAAGGTTCCAAGATGGAAAATGAGGTACTCTTCCTCCAGTTTGCATTTGGACTTCTCCCGGCGGTGGAGGAGACTGAGGACTGATACATCAGTGATGGAGTGGGAAGGGGAGTTGAAGTGACTGCCAACAGGGAGGTGCAGATCACGGTTACAGACAGAACGTAGGTATTCTACGAAACGGTCATCTAGTCTGCGTTTGGTCTCGCCAATGTAGAGGAAGGCCACACTTGGAGCACCGAATGCAGTAGATAATATTAGGGGAGATGCAGGTAAATCTCTCTATCATCTGAAAGGACTGTTGGAATGGCATAGGAGAAGCATTCACTACTTTTAATACCTGGATGTGTGCTGACCTGCAGCACTATGGACCAGATGCAGGATTAAATAGGACAGCTCCTTTCAATCTGATATGTTCATATTGGCTGAATGTCCTATTTTGTCATAAACTTTCCATGATTTGATAGATGAGTCGAGCTGTTTTCTTTATCTGTAATTGTTGATCTTGCTACTGGTTCTCCCTGATGTTTTTGCTTTACAGTGTACAGATTGTTGACTTGATTTATCCAGATTAAAATTCATCTGTGCCCTATCTGATGCATTTAATTAGCCCAGTTACATGAGAATTCTTTTCACACCAGGCTATTTAGTTTGCTATCATCAGATTTTGTAGAATATTCATTCTCCATATTCAGCATGAATAGTTAAGATATAGGTCCAGGAGGACGCAGAATTTCATCAATCGCTACCCTTTGTCATTTCTATCACAATGTTGCTTCACAACCCACATGCAACTGACTTTTTTTTTACACAATAAGTTCACACCCCACAAATCCTGTGAAAAGTTAATAATTAAGTGCTTTTTTGCTGTGCCAGTGTTGCTGATTCTCACCAACATTTGACTTTTAATCAGGTATCAGTTACTCTTATCAACATACTCCATTCTGTGCACTGGTGCTGTTTAAAAATGAATTTGAATTAAAGGGATGCAAGCATTTGTGTGTTCACTGTACAACTAGCTGGTAAATTTCTCTGCTCCAGCTGGCTAAGAGCGAGCTGCAAATCAAACAGGCACCAGTGGTACTTTGATTTTAAGTCTTTTGTACACATGGTATAATTTTAATTCATTAACTTTAGTAGTATCACTGATCACTTTCCATGAAAGTATCAGTGCAAGTTTAATTCCTTGAGCATGTTTATAATGATTAGTTGAGTTCCACTTTAATCATAGAATTGTAACAGAATTCAATAAACTATAATGGAGGATTTCACCACAACAAATGTAAGAGTTAATAACAGAAATCTAATACCAAGATCAAGCTACCCAGATGCAACATTTGAAATCTACTGTGGTTTGGTACACTGATGTGATTTTAATCTATTTAGACTTGAATAGGACCAGTCCACTGACTACCCTAGATGAACTAATTTTCCCCTGAATGACTAGTGACTTCATTTGTTGGTCGTACCATTTCAAAGATGAACTAAGCTTGCCTTATGTATTTGCAACTTGCCATTTGTAAATAAAACCTGCACAGAACAGTCTAAGAAAGGGCCTGTTGAATTTCTAGGCAATTGCCATTATTAGTCTGATGACATCTAACTCCAGTCCCTAATAGTGCATCAATACTTAGACATCAGTTTCTCTAGTGAACTGCTGATGAGTATGTTTCTCAAATAAAAACAAGCAAGCAACTTAGTAGTATGTAGACAAAGCTTAGTCAATGCTTGCAGGTCAAGAGACATAGGAAGTTGAGGATTCCCTAAAGAGTAAATGCAATTAGCAAAGCCTATTCCACTGGTAATGAGATACTTTTCAGATGTTTACTTCAGTGGTAATTAAATACTTTCCAAATGGTCTTCTCTCCCACTTGGGAGAAAGGTCATCTTCTCTATTGTGCATTATATTATTGAGCTTTAATACTTGTGAAAGAACGACAATATGCCAAGGAAGTGTGATTTGAAATCTTATACTCCAATTGATCAAAAATGCTGTGTCTTGTAAATTTTAAAATAGATTTTTCTGTCAGCTACACTGTTTGTATTCGGGTGACTAGTTCAAAGGAAATAATTAGTATCTGCCTTTTATAATTTTACAAATTCACCAAGCTTCCTGCTTTCTCTAACAGATTAAGGTAGCTATCCTCACTATTTCAGCTGGGAACTCCAAATAGATCTGGTAGCTACCTTAATCTGTTAGAGAAAGCAGGAAGCTTGGTGAATTTGTGAAGCTTAAAGCTTTTAATCTCGACTTTGGCTTCAGTGCTACATAAAGCCTCGCTCAGCACCCTCACAGAATATTGTAGGGGAGAGCTAAAAACACAAATGACACACATATTGAAGATCTCGAGCCACAGCAGAGGATGCTGGAGAAATGCAGTTGGCATCCATGGAAAGAAAAAAGTAGTTTCCATGCTTCCTTGGAACTGGAAAAAATATCAAGCATTTCAATAATTGGAGCAAAGGAGAAAAATAGTTGTGTAACTAGAAAGGTAGATGAGATGATGGGAGAAATGAGAGAAAACTCAGAGCAGTCTGAATAGCTGAGGCTGTGGACTTAAATAAATCTGGAATTGAATAGAAGTTAAAACAGGAAGTGGGATAACAGAATAATGACCAGGCCTAGCAGAGGGGCAGACATCTCCCAGTCTGGTGTTCTGAGTAAGTGAGCTAGACCCTAATGTGAAAATTACTTTGAGTTTGCCAGCAAATCTACAGAACTGTTAGAAGCACCAGCACTAAAGTTCAGTCATCATCTTGAAATGGATGAGCCATCACTTGGTGCCCAAGGTTGCTGCTGTGTTGTGGGTGCGGGGTCATTGCCTGTCACAGATTCTATGGCTTGCATGATCCCAACGTGACTCCTCCAAGTGTTTGTGTGTCTCATGGGTCAAATTTGTGAGAAGCAAAAAATGTGAAGGAAGCCAGGCAGCACCTGGGAAAGGAGCACACCGGTGCTGGCATTAGACCCTCTCCAACTCAAAGGAGGATTTTTTAAGCTGCTACCTGACCTGCTAAGTGCTTCTAGCATTTTCAGTATTCTGTTTGATTTCCAGCATTTTCACAGTATTTTCCTTTTCCTTTTGAAAATCTTTGTCCATTCTGATGTTTTAAAAAAAACTCGCAGTTACATGCTGTATACAGGGTCCAGCAGAGTGGTGACCCTTGTGCACTACATTCAGAATAAGCAGCACCTGCTTTGCTATCTGTGTAATGCTGGGCACAGAAAACTCAGAAGCTCTAGGTACTAGGCTAGATGTTCTGACTCAATCTGAATAGTTCTGACTCACATGCACTGTGAAGATCAGTGTACATACAAAAACAAATAATATAAATTATAATCTGTAGTGTATTTAAAGCCTTCCATGCAGTATGCGGTCAGATTTTACACAAGTCATCTCTCACTCAAACATGCCACAGAAGTCCTACTTATACAGGTGACCCCCATGCTATGCGAGAGGGAGGGGTTGTGTTCCTAGAAAACAGTCCGTGTTGCGATTTTCCGTAACGCAAAGCCACATCGTCAGGCATCAAGAAACGCACAATGAAAAATTAATGTTGTGTTTAGATATTTACTTTTTATTCCACAAATTCTATAAGAGCAAATTTTACTTCCTATCTCAAATTTACGGGTAGTGATTTGTGAATTCTGTAAGGGCAAATTTCTGTAACCTGAGCAGCTGTAATGCGGGGCTCGCCTGTATACAAAAATATTTTGGTGATATATTGCGTAAAGCACTGGCATTGTTCCATTTCAGTGCAGGCGCTGTGTGCTGTATTTAATTTATTTAGGTGCTAGAATTCCTGTGTGCAGAATGATTTGGATGACAACAAAATGTACCTGGGATTATTGAGTTACATTGCATTGCTGGGTTAGGCACTGTGTATAGGTGAATGAGACAGCAGTGGATGAGATTAATTGGTGATAATGGTAAAGCCTGTACATGGTTTGTTTTCCATACTGATCTGAGAAAAGTGGATGGTGAGAAAGATACCAAAGCCACACTTGCATACCTCCACACTCACTCCAAACATTAAAACACTGGGCATGCAAATATGAAAGCATTAATTGACCCTCAAGGAATAGCAAGGAAAGATAATTACATACCAGTGCAGGAAGGAATAAAAGTTTTTCAGTTGGGTTTCCAGTAGAAATGGTGACTGGACAGTTCAGGTCAACAATTCACTTTGCATCTTTCACCACAATCCCAGGGCTCCATTTGGAAGTACAAATGGGTGGGTGACGCCAGCTAATCTGAGCTGGTGGGTGGAGGGAGTGGGAGGGTGTTGGTGGAACCTATCTCCAGCTCTTTGCCCAATCTGTTTCTTCATGCAAGATTATGAGTGAGCTGTTCCAGGGAGAGAAATCCAGGATGACCTTTATCCCGTCTTTACTGCTAGTCAGATGTACCATTCATCAGAAATCCCAGAGCAGTAGTCATGGGCAGGCAGTCTGATCGCCCTTTAGCATGGGCAGGCAGTCTGATCGCCCTTTAGTCACCACAACCTGCAAGGATTGTGATAGTTAAAAGTTTGGCTGCCTGAAATGTTAAAATTCATTCTTAAGGTGTGTGCACTGCTGGCAAACTTGACACGTCCCCATTTACTAGTTAAGAAACTTATTGTGAGACTGGACTACTGCACAAGTCAGTCCAGGTAAAGGTAGAAGGTGTCCTTCCCTCAAGTATATTAGTGAGCTGGTTGTTTCTTACCCCTTTTCACCAACCTAAAAGCCAATTGGTTACTTTTACTGACACCACATTTTGATTGACAGATTTTCTAAAAGCGAATTTATATTCTCAAAATATGGCTTTGCAATCATTGGCCCAGAACTTGCTAGGAAATGCCAGCAGTTCCCTGAAGTGGCAGTGTTTCTTCACGTAACTGCCACCATCAGGATTCTCCAACGCTCTGGCCAAAGATTCCCTGACTGTTCTCCAACATTGGACTCTGTGGGCAGTCCAGCAGTGGAGAGTGAACTTGAACCAATTCCCCAGCATTTATACCAGGGCTGTATCTGCTCACTGAGCTCTGAGTCAATTCATTTCAGTGGAGACTAACAGCTTTGAGGTAAGTATGAGGTAATCTCCATTTAAGCAGGGAGTTTAGCTACACCAGCTGTTTCTTCAGATGTTGTGTGTGTTGGGCAAGTTCTGGACTCTCAGTGTGAAGGTGTTACGTTGCTCAAGGTGCCATCACCATGTGGGGCCTTGCCATTTCTGATTAGGACAAGTCTGCAGGTACAGGTCCTCCCCAGGTTATGAACACCTGACTTACTGACACCCCATACATGCGAGTGAGAGTCTGTGAGGGATGGATTTACCGGCTGCTGCAAGACAGCAGGCACCTTCTGCTGGGTGTGAATGGAATGGGGCATATCTGCATGCTTTTTCTCTCTCGCGCTCTCTCTTTCCCCTGACCACACAAACCCCCCCCCCCCCCACCCGAGCTGCAACCATCGGGGGCTGGGTGGAGCCGAACAGAGCCGGGAGCACTGAGCAGACTCACTGAGTCAGTGAGGCTGGCTGGCGGCCACACTTCCCGCGCCTGCTTGCTCTCCCGTTTCTGTGATCCTCTCCCACACACCGTGGTTGTTCATTTTCAACTTACAAACAGTTTGGGTTATGAACAGTTCTCAGAAATGGAGCCCTGTCGTAACCTGGGGAGAACCTGTACTTCACAATAGCAGGTCAGCAGTCATAAGTGTGTACTTAGGCTATCGGTGGGGATGGGCAGCTAGCTGCTGGAAGCATCTTCAGGCCTATTTCCATGAGTTGGAAGCTCCAGTGAGGTGATCACACTCCATCATAAGCTGCATGTTTTACTACCCAAGTCCTTGTGACTAGTTCAGTGGTAACTGAAGCAGAAATAAGCTTTAACGGTTAAACTTTAACGGTTCAGTGATAACTAAGTGCCACCCGAGGGCCGTGTGTTTAGAGATTGTATGTATGTGTTTTCACACTCAGACCACTTTGAAGGGCTTGTAATTCATTATCGGATCCCTTTAGTTATGACATGGGTTGTAGACTGGTGTTCAGCTTGCTTGTGGAACTGCAGTGCTTTGGTTAACTGTATAAACTTCAGGCTTCAGGTATTTCTATTGATTGATTTTTGTCTCCCTCCATGCCCAGGTGCTGCTGTTTTTTCAAGAGGAAAAGGAAGAAGAGTACAAATAGACATAAATGACTGCAGCTCTCCAGGGACTGCGAGGCTCTGCTTGCATGTTCAGCTCCCTTCATTTCAGACGAAAATGCCACCTGACTGGTTGAGAAGCTTCAGACTGATGACCTTTGTTTTGTTTTGTTTTTGTCTGTGCCTACATGTCCTCCGACTGGGAAAGGAATCCGTCTCTTTCAACACTCAGGCTCAATTGCACTTCTTCACATGATCGACTTCCCCCCACCACCCCCCCACCCCCCCCCCCCCCCCACCCCATGTGGGAGATAGCCCAGGCACCCAATCCCGGGCTTTTTCTTTTCCTGTTTTCCTGACGGCGGAGAGGTGGGGGAAGGGGAGAACCCCAGCAGGTTTGTCCCGCCACGAACCAAGAGGCAAGAGACTTGCGGGCACAAACAGACTCTGTGCAGAGACTCCCACCTGGAGCAAGAGAAGATAGCCAAAGTGACAATGGCAGCACAGTTGGAAATAGGTGCATTTGTTGCAAAAAAAAATGGTTGTTCTATTTTGTGATGTAGCATACAAGCTGTGAGAAACTTACAATCTATGTTTTTTTTCTTTTTGCCAAGCCTTCATCTCATGCCCTTCCCTCCCCATCCACCCAACTATTAAGCCTTTTCTTGACCTTGTTTGGATCTTTCCAGGTGCCGCCAGATGTGTTTTGTGCATGCCGTCTGAAATCATTTTTAAGAGGAAGAGGTAGGCTCTTTTGCTTTAAGGTGCACTTAACGTAGGAGCGGGTGTGTGTGCGTGTCGTTGCGTGTGTGCGCGTGTTTTGTCACTGGTATCTGATATCGATCAAAGATCAAACCCATCGCGGACGATGAACACACATTATCTGCCGCAGTAATTTACAAGCCAGTACTGCCACTTTTAAATGTGTTTTTAGTTGAAATTTTGACGTTTATATCCAAAGAGCTGTGTTTCTGTGGAAACAATACAAAGTGGAACAGCATTAATTCCCCTGAGATTTTTATTTATTTTTAAGTGGGACGTCTACAAATGTCACGAGCCTTCAATGAGCATCTGATTTTAAGGACTGCTGCAAATCGGTTGCCAAAGTGAATGAACAGCTCATTACTTATGTTTTAGGTAGTTTCACTGGATTTAAAAGACAAGTAGGTATTAGCACTGCAGAGAAGGTGTTTTCTCAAGGAACGCACCCTTCTCACCTCAGCCAGGTAGACTTTAAGCTTTTCCATGTCCATCTCCCTCCTTGTGGTAAACGTACAATTGGTCTTAATCTTTCTAGGGTCCTGTAGAGTAGCTTTCTTTTGATAACATGCAGGTACCATCCTGAAACAAATGAACTTATTGGGATAGTGGGAGCAGACTTTTCCAGTGATCTGACAGGAGGTGTGTGTGTGGGTGGGGTGGGAGGGGGCAGGGGGGGTTGTTAAACAGAGGATTTACCCTCTGGTCTATTCTGAAATTTAGATTCTTAAGCATAACTCCGTACCTGCTGGCCAGTGACTGCGGGGGATTTTTTTGCTTAAGGCAGCTGTATCCTCAGGAAGCCGCAAAGTGCCTGTGGCTTTACTCACCACCCTCGTACTGCCGTGCCACAAGGTTGGCCCAGCGTCGAGTTCTAAAGGCGTGCGTATGGAAACTGACCAATTGCCAGAAACGGTCCTCTTGGTTTACAAGGGGTTTAAAAACAAAATAATAAAAGTTCAGTTGATGCTTAACACTGATGCAAATTGAGCATTGTGATATTGCCATAACGTGGAGCCATTCGGTGGGCCTTGGCACAGTTTCCAAGATTAACCATGCCACAACAAGGGACTTGAGCTGTGTACAATTCCATAGTTTCCATAGTGATGTGAATTCAACCAAAGTACTTCCAAAATGCAGTGAGCGTATCAAAATAAAGTTTGGATAGTCCTGGCCATTAGTATGTGATTCATTGGAGTGTAACATGTTGTAATTATTAGCTGTAACATCCTTAAGCTCTTGTTTCTCCCTCTGCGGTTGAAATGATGCAATATTGCTTTGAGGGTCAGCACACTTCAGAGATCCAAATGAGCATGCTGAGGTATGAAATGACCCTAAAGAAAGACCTGTAGGTGGGACATCTATAGTTGCAATTCTGCATACATGACTTGTGAGGGTAAATATCTGTGTTGACCGGGGACAGAAGCAGGCTTTGCACCAGGAATCAGAATTCTTGAATTACACAAAAAAGTCCTCTCTTAAAAAGAAATGTCTGGGTGCATGTTCTAAGTCTGCCTAACACTTTAACCCGCAATCTCCTATTGTATGTAGGACACAACAATAAGCCAAACATTCCACAGCATTGGGAAGAAAAGGCTGGCATTGGTCATCTTATGTTGCCATACGCATCCTTGAATTTGTCCTGGAGTTTAGATTTAGTAGACAGAAGCACAGGACTGTGCTCAGGGTCAGGCGCGAAGCAATCTAAAGTAACATTCTCAAGAGATGTATAACTATTCGAATGTCCTTTAGTGGACCCATCATGCAAAAATGTTAACACTTATCTGTTGAATATTCTGCTCTCTTTAACACTGAACAGGCTGCTGGCTTTAATGACCAGACTGTGCAGCAACTCTGGTTTAATTGATTCTTGGAAAGTAATTATTTTTAATTGACCGTTATTGTGTGGGTGGTGGGGTAAGGAAATACAGCTTTTTAGAGACCAGGGTCACAATGTTCTGAACTAAACTGTTTACAAAAGCGGTCAGTTTTTTTCTAGCCGGTAACACATACACTTAGTGACTTTTCCATTTGTGAAATCTCCACAAGTTGGAGAGTCAATTAACAACAACTGGCTCCAGTCAATAGTTTGCACTGCATAATACTCCCAAGCTGTTCTGATATAGACAGTTCCGATTTAGCTTATCCAACTTTTTATCTAGGGATGCTACCGGGCTGTCAAGTTAGCTTGTTAATGCAGTTGTATCCATACCATTCTGTTTACCTAATGGGAACAAACTACTCGTTAATTCAGAATTGCATAACTTGAATTTTGTTAGAGCAAATTTTATTTGAATAAAATTGTCTTCTGTGTAGTTTTATTTATATTGCTTAATTCAAACCATTGTTAGTACAACTTTCTTTTCAACCAAAATGCAACTTTAAAGTAGGATGAGTAGACCATACTTTAGTTTGAATGCTCTGGGCACCTTGCACCTGCATCATTTCTACTTCATCATTTTTGTGCTGTATAACAGAGAAATGGGGCGAAAAGCTAAGTTGGGAAACAATGTTAAATACAATCCTCAATGACAGGAAAGAAAAGTACTTGACATTGAACTTGTACAGGTGATGTAAATTTATGCATTCAGTCACAGAGCTGTGGAGAGAGGTCACATTCTGGGGTCTCAGAAACAATCCTAAGAGCTTGATTCTCCACAGTCCCTGATATCTCTGTGGAGTGTGACGCCCTAAATTGGCAGAGGGATTTTCTTTATGTTTTGTTAGGGGTGAGCTGTGGATTGGCCCTGCTGGAAGTTCTCTACCACCACTTGTTACTATAGTCAGATTACAAGGCACCATAATGACCTCCCCTGCAATACAGAGAGATGAACGATCTATGCTATCCAGGAGGCAGCACTGTAAGAATCAAAAAGAACAATAGCGCAATGTCATTACCAGCAACCCAATTTTCACACCCTTTAACTAGGATACCTTTCCTTTGATCTTACTCATCCAAATTTTATTTAAGAAGATTTGTTGAAAATATTTATCGGCTTTATATTTTACCTTTGCATCTCAAAAAAAAAGATGTTTCCCTTTTAAAGTGTTTGCACTTTCCCAGGAGCTTCTGTATTGGATTTACATGGTACAATGGAGGTGAACGGTGGCTAAGATTCAAAAATAGACATGCTCTATTTGACTTCCAGGGGTCATAATGTTTCCTGATGATTTCCACATGGCTAAAAGTAAATAGTGTTAAAATTGATGCCTGCTGAAACAGCTTGTAAACTATCTTTTGAAAATATAAATTACTAAATTCTTTCAAAACGGTGACATTCTGGAAATGGAAAATGTCATGAAATGTACAGCCCAGGAGAAAGCACTGGCATTTATCTCTTAAAGGGACAGAGCAAAACAGTTCCACTGAGTAGCATTGGTGTCTACCTTGATTATTCTCTTTGGCTGTTAAGTGATTTTTTTTTGTCTGTGTGCGCATGCTAATGGCTATGGGTTTCACCATGGCAAAGGCATAGGGCTACCAGGTTTGAGTTTTAGTTTAGCAGCTCAGTGGTTCAATAAAGATCCACCAGATGTTCTTGAAATGTGGTTACTTGGGACTGTCCTTCCATCAGTGCTGTGAGAACTCGTACTAGAGCATAATTGTACAATAAGTGTTTATCAATGGTGCAGCCTTTAATATCAGGAAGAAGTTACTTCCAAACTTGCCCTGAGCCTCCTACAAGTTACAGCTGTTGGGTGCAATAATATTTAGACTTCATTACAAATCTGTGTACCTCAGTTTCAGCTTTTATCTTCCCTCCAACACTCCTCCCTCCCTCTCAATGGTTGCTTAGTCAGGACTAGGTTCCATTAAGTATAGTCCTTTTTTGTTTCGAAAGCGACCAAAGCCAGTGAGTACGACCTGGTTGCTTGGATGGGAAAGCAATTATTCGACAAACGTGATGGACCAGGATTAACTCTTGATGGGATTCCCTTTATCTTTGGTTGTATTCTGGATAGTGTGAGTAAAAGCTGTGTTTTTACTCTTTGGTGTTGTAATAATACATCTCAGGATCGCTACCTGAGTACGAATTTCTAAATAAAATTCATAGAGTTCAAGACTAATCATCACACAAAAAAAATTAAGTATTTATTTTTGGTTTGCATTCTTTTGTAAGTGTTGCCCCCTCTGCTGTTTGTTCTGTATGTGCACAATGAGGTATCAAGAGTTTGCCTACAGTTTTGGGTTTGTGAAGTATATGAAATGCAACCATAGAAATCTGTTTTTTAAATGAATGGCTGACTGTATTTTTTCTCTTTCTCACTCCACTATCCCCTTCTCTATCTTTAATTTTTTTTTCAAGATTTGGACTGACCTCATAAACCTGCTGTGAAACTCAAACTTGTAAAGGTTTCACTTTCTAAATCGTGTCCACACACAAGCTCCAAGTAATAGCCTTCGATCTCTCAGCCTCTGGCAAATTCTATCATTCTTGCATTTCCTTTTGAAGGATCTCACAACAGCAAGTTGATGCTTTGGTGATTTTTTTTCCCCTGAATTCTGCATAACTTGCTCTCTTTTCATTCACTGTTGAGACATCTGTATCTGAAACACAGATAATGTTGCTTCAAGATGCATTGAACTGAGTTCTACAGTTTATCTCTGAGCTGAAAGAAAAAGTCCAAGTACTTAAAGATTTCTTTTGCTTTGTTTATTGGTCAAAATGTTGCCTCTTGCCAGGGATTTTATTCATGGTTTTACCTGGATTCTGCCAATCTAAACCAGTTGGTGCATGCATAAACAGCTCTTCCTCCCCTTATAGCCAAACAGATTAACAGTACACCCGCCCCAGTACAGTTCTCAATGCATTCAATTCCTCTCTTTCTGAGGATCAGTTTTTGATTTAGTGAGTCATCAGGATAAAAACTGTACAGCTGATGGTTATAGTGAATATGCAAAAATGTGCTCCCTTATTAAACTGCTTCAACACTCAAACACATTTGAATTTAGTGTTCTATTAAGTACATTGCCATCCTACACTGTAAAGAAAACAATGTTAAAGGATTTAACTGCTCTCTGCACAGTTTTTACACCTGGTGTCAGTCCCGAGTCTCCTTTCTTGGACAAAACAAGGACCAGCTGAATAAAGTTGCCCCCTAACTTTGCATGCGTGCCCTCACTTCAATATGGGGAAACCTCATAGCTGCTGGGCTAGTGTTGATTTCCTACACTAGCCATTCCCCCAGAGACTCTTCTAAATAAGATTATTAGTTGGTGCTCACACAAGTTTTGCGCATTCTGCTTCAAGGAGATGCCAATGAGTGACTGAAATGCCCATTAAACTCAAACTCTTTCGAGCATTGGTTTGGGCTGATTTCAAGCCACACTCCATAACATAAAAGAGCAGTAAGATTGATCTGTGCGACAGTAAGCTGGTTCAGTGCATCCCAAACCTTCCTTACCTCATCTTGGGTAAATCAGCCAGAGTGCCCTGAGAAGTAGTTTTGCCCCAGACTATGAGGATGTGACTGCAAGTAGATTCAGCAAAATCCCCAAAATCATACCCCACTCCACATCCTTTGTACAGATCTTGCAGTTCAAAGCTGAACTTAATTTTCACCAAATGGTTGACACAAAAATGGTCTCCTTTTGAAAGTATAGTGTCAAATCATAAATGCTGTCACAACATTAAAGTACAATAAAACTACTAATAAATGATAATCAGGTGTACTTAAGCCTGGCATTAGTTGGTGCAGTATTTGCAGTGTACCCTCTGCCATTAACTTTGACCCAATACAGCAGATCCAATGCTTAAACTAAAATTTGATCTTTATGATAGCAAGTTATTGCATTTAGGAGCTGTGTGTTGCTACCTGGGGCAAATAAAAACAATCCAGTTCAGGCACCATTATTCCAGAAATTTGGAGAACCGTACAACTAAGCTGCTGGCCCTCCTCCAGCCCATTGCAGCTGCTGCCTTGGCTGCTGAGCCTGTTGTTCAAATGAATGATGAGACATTTATTGGAGCAGAGCAGACGTTGACGGCCAATAAGTCGGTGGTGAGGAGTAGGACTTGGTCTAATTTTAAACAGTATATTTTACACCCCAAAAAGATGTCACTTACTCAGAGAACAATATCTTCGTGAAGGCTGCAGGAAACAAATTACATCTCCTGATAAAAACAAGGCAGTATTTCTCAATGCAGAGATTGAATAATAGTTGAGTTCAAATTATGTACATAGTCTCAGCAGAGTGAGCATCATGTCTGACTGACAGGGAAATTAGCCAATCACCTGCACTCTGCCTTGCTGCAGCATTGTCACTATATGCAGCCTTATTTTGGAGAGGCTTTTACTGAGCTTCAGAGTTTGCAATCTGTTACTGCATAGCTGATCCCACCTTTCCTCAGGATTCAGTACCTTTCTTGGAGCTAATTAATAGAATAAGGTTTGAAATTTCAGATCAAGACACTTTTTTAAAAAAAGGTAGTTAACTTCCTAAATAGCAGGTCAGGTTCCTAAGAGCAGGGCTGATTGACCTGAGGCTCCACTCGCCACCAGTGCTTGGTGCTGAGCAAAATCCACACATCTGGGCTTATTTAAGAGAATGCAGTATACTTTTGGTGCCTGCCGGCTATTCCTATCTGAGCGATGGCCAATTATTGTTCAACACTTGCTCCTGCTGCTAGAGAAGTGGTGAATAAACTTGGGACCAGATGTTGCAATCAATGACCATGAATGTGTAAATGTTTTACTTCTGTTTGGCTCTACATTGATCTATAAGACACGTCTCATTGGTTTGTAAGTTTTGTTTGTTATTGCAGTGACATTGGGATGGGGGGGAGAGCTGAAACCGGTTTTAAACCCCTGCAGGGTAAGAGCTTATCACCATCATGCTGGGAGATTCTCTTGGCACATGCACCCTACACAAATGGACTAAGAATCCAATTTTATAATTTTCAAGCATCCTCCCCTCCCAAACAGCAGGATGTTATTTGCATGCCGATAGTTGCTGATCCCAGGTCCAGGAACGGTAGCCTGTAGTGTCATCGTGCCAAATACCTTCACAGGCAAGGTTTGATAGGTCGGGAGATGAAAAAGCAGAGGAATCCCCTTAAGTCTTAAAGTTGATCTTGCAAAGACATTTTAAAGAACTTTGTGACTTCCCTTTCTACCATCTCCCAAGAGTGAAATTAAAGGATAAATCTCCACTGAATTGCAGCATACTTAATTATTAGTCATGTGTGCACTTAATACATCATCCCCATTGGAGGAACAAACAATCTGCTGGAGGAACTCAGAGGGTCGGGGATCATCTGCTGGAGGAAAGTTGTCAGTGTTTTGGGTCAAAACTCCGCGTCAGGATACAGTCCAATGTTGATGCAGGGTTTCAATCCGAAATGTCGGCAATTCCCTTCCTCCCACAGATGCTGCTCGACCCGCTGAGTTCCTCCAGCAGATCATTTGTTGCTTCAGATTCCAGCGTCTGCGGTCTCTTGTGACTTCATCACCATTTATTGCTGTGATTTATGTCGTCTTATCCTCTCCTTGGAGCAGGCATTTTGAGGATCCATGTCTGATGTCCCACTAATACTCCAACCTGAGGAAACCCCCCCACCCCCAAACCTTATGATGGTCTGCCACGAGGTATTTAAAAGGCCGCCGCAAGTTTTCTGAAGTTACAAAGCTGTAGTAATGAGGGCATTCAAGCTAACCCTGTGTGGGTTTTGTACAACAAACTACATTTTCAAATGCATTCAGGATTCACTAGCATATTTGCATTCTTCAGTTCCCTGGAATTTCCAAAATTAAGTGACAAGCATAATATGCTGAATTAATTTCCTCAGCTAATTGTTCGGAAGCTGACTGCTCGCTTTACTTGAAGTCCCTTTTAACCTGTTTTTTAACTGTAGGGTGATGAAGGTGACGTCTCTGCAACCATCCAGGATGTCGCCACTTCCAGCACCTCGCCCAGTCTGCTTGCCTTCACCGAACTATGAATGTTGTGGTCAGATAGTATAGTGTCCACAGCGGAGGCAGTATTGCAGGTTAGAGTTTACACACCTGAGGTTTCTTTTTGTATTGTTAGTAAAACGATCATCCAAAAGAATGTAAAACCCTCCCTAACCCAAAAGATAGCTCGGCTGACAGGAACTGTGACATCAAAGGAAAATCAGAAGTAACAGCTAAAGCTTATTCAAATCAGCATTTGTACCGGAAATTCTTGATTGTCAAGAGCCTGTTCTGTTTGAAGTGGGAGTGCTCTTACTTTGTAATATTTTATTGATGTCAGTGCTCTGTGATGCAGATTGAAAGCTCAAATGTCTTTACAACTCCAAAATGATTCTACACAAGAGCAGGAACTGCTGGAAGCAGTCATCAGGTCAGAGAGATCATTGCGGGAAGAGAGTGATTATATCAGTCCAATTGCAGCTACCTGCACTTCTGCTTCTCTCTTGAATGAGGCTGCCTGATGAAAGTTTCTAGCATTTCATGATTTTTCTTTAATTTCAGAATTCCAGCAGCTGCAGTATTTTGCTTTTGTGACAAGTCTGCTTAATGACCTTTACCACTACTTGACATCCTGCATGTTTAGCATTACCAGCTGTCCTGCCTGGGGAGTGACAGTCCGTGTTAGAAGTTTGTCTCTGGAATGCACCTCACAGAACACCTTCTTTAATAAACCTACTTTGCATCCATTTCTAGGTTTTAGCCAAGGAGGAGAACTGCATGTGTTTCTGATTGCAATGTTTCTTTATCTGAGGCTCACGTGCAGGAACTTACATTATTTCACCGGGCATAGAATATTTTTTCCTCTGATCTCAGTTTGTTGATTGGCACTGTCTTCGGTACTGTGATGTAAGGTGAGGTCTGAAACCCAGTCAGGCTCGACTTTGCCAGTTTCCTTACGTTTGTTTTCTTTGCCCCTTTCAGTTTGGACAGGACCTTCTGTATGTTTGGAAGTAGAAACTGCAAGGTTGCACAGTCTTATCATTGTACTGTAGAAATGTTCTATTGTAAAATTCCAATTAAAACTGACATTATTTCTACAGCACTTTTGAGTTTTGTGGTGGTGTACCTAATGCTGATCGGCAGCAATGTGCTGGGTTGAGCTTTTAATTGCTTTTCTTCGACTTAAGATGCTCCATGTTACTGTAAGTTTAGCTGTGTTACCAGGAACTGAGGGTTCCCAAAGATTTTGCTGGTGCCTTCAGCTGGGACATGAGATGATGAGGAAGGAAATTGGGAGACAGAATGCCTTCCCCCTTATGCCATTACAGCGCCAGTTCTTCCGATCTCTTAAAGAGATTGGAAAGTCCTTTCTTTCCCCGTCCCCTTTTGTAATTCCCTTTTTATTTTCCCTTCTAGTGCATGTGTGACAAGCTAATAGCAGTTAGCGTAACGCTTTACAGCGCCAGCGACCCGGGTTCAATTCCCACTGCTGTCTGTAAGGAGCTTGCACGTTCTCCCTGTGTCTTCGTGGGTTTCCTCCGGGTGCTCTGGTTTCCTCCCACATTCCAAAGACGTACGGGTTAGGAAGGTTGGCACCGGAAGCGTGGTGACACTTGCGGGCTGTCCCCAGAACAATCTACGCAAAAGATGCATTTCACTGTGTGTTTTGATGTACATGTGACTAATAAAAAAATCTTAAGATCTTAAAATCAAAGCACAAACATTTGTCCTTTCACATGCCAGAGCTCAAAGTCCCATTGAATTTCACCTGTGCACAGACAGAAGTCCTGGTACTCGAACTCCTAGTTCCTTCTGCTAAATCATGATTTTCATGTATTTGTCAGACCGTACACATCATCGTGGATTTCACAGGGACAGTGTCCCACTATGAGCTTTGCCTCCTGTTTCCTCAGCCTTGGATGTCTGAGATATACCCGTTTGGTGGATAATCTCCCAAATCCCAGGGCAGTCCTCAGTTCAGCAGTGCCCTCTTAAAGCTAAACTAATTGCAAAAGTTAGTTTTTTAAAATGGTAATTATGAGGGCTGTCCCATTTTATTTTCTGCTGAATCCTTTATACTTCTACTTCAACTTGAGTTACTGAGAACTTGTGATATTTCTCCCAGGGTTGGTGATGACATGGTGGCAGGTTTTATTTAGTTTCTTTTGGAACATAATCAAAGAGCTTGGAAATTTGAGTGCAGCTCCCACAGAGACCAAGAAGATAATGACCGGTTAAACTGTCTGGGTGATGTTACCTGAGAGGGACTGGTCAGGGATTCCCCAGCACAATTTGAGAACACCTGACAGGTTTTTAGGTCCACTTGTGAGTACAGAAGGGGCCTCAAATTGATGTTTCTATGAAAGGTGACACCTCAGACGGTTCAGCACTCCCTTGTATCTACTTTGAGTGTGAGCCTATACTTTGTGTTTCACCAGAGACTTGAGCACAAACTTTCTTATCTGTAGGCAGCATTAGTTATTATTTCTGCAGTCAACATGAACAATGGAGTTTGAGTTCTGAGTAGGGTTTGTTCAGCTGCTCTTATTGGATCTTATTCGATGAATCCTGATCTAGAAGACCCAGAGTAGCTGGCAGGTTTTTGTCCAGCTGTTCTTTGGGACACTCATTACAGGCCATTGGTGATTACTCCAACATTGATACCAAATTCTCAACAGCTGCCTGCAATTCAGAAATGGTTCCAACGTGGCATTCACACCAGATGGACACCTGAACCCCCTGAAGAAAGCTGTAGGTTGACAAGTCAGGGATGAGCACCAGTATAGATCTTTCTTTTTCAATCTTTTTATTAGTTTTCAAATTAATACAGATTAATATATAACATCAATGTTTGTACACGTAATACAAAGAGATCAGGAGAACAATCATGGCATAGATAATCATAAAAAACAATAAAGTATATAAAAATAACTGTAGATCCAACAATCTCTTAGTGAATGAATATAATATAAAAGGAAAGAAAAAGATTTATTATAAAATATAAAAGAATAGAAAAAAAAATCCCCAAAACAATAAGAAAAATTATAACCAGTATATCAAACCAAACTAAGCTAAGGAAAAAAAAAATTCAAAAAAAAAACAAAAAACAAAAAAGAACTGGACTAAAATTTCTCAGTAGCAACAGAGCAATATTATGTCGTCAACTCCATTCCTCTAAGTTGAAAGGTTATTACAGGGGGATCTATATCATGTGAAAATATTGAATAAATGGACTCCAAACTTCCTCAAATTTAAGCGAAGGATCAACAGTACCACTCCTAATTTTTTCCAAGTTTAAACATGATATAGTTTGAGAGAACCATTGAAAAGTAGTAGGGGGTATTGGATCCTTCCATTTAAGCAAAATGGATCATTTGGCCATTAAGGTAACAAAGGCAATCATACGGTTAGTGGAGGCAGATAGATGGCCAGACTCTATCCTTGGTAATCCAAAAATTGCAGTGATAGGGTGAGGTTGTAAATCAATACATTTGAAATAATGTTAAAATGCCTTTCCAATATTTTTCCAAAAGAGGACAGGACCAAAACATATGTGTCAAAGAAGCCACATTCGATTTACATCTGTCACATATAGGATTTATATGTTGATAAAAACGAGCTACCTTATCTTTTGACATATGGGTCCTGTGAACTACCTTAAACTGTATTAAAGAATGTCTGGCACACATTGAAAATGTATAAAATAAATGAAGAATTTTCTTCCAAGTCTCTGTCGGTAAAGATGTCTGGAGTTCATTTTCCTATTCATTCTTAATTTTGTCCAGTGGTTCTGAACGAATTTTCATAATTAGATCATAGATTATTGCTATCAAGCCCTTCTGACAAGGATTAAAACCAGAATTTTTTTCCATAATTTCAGTTTTGTAAGGTGTGGGAAAAGAGGGTATAGTAGCTTTTAAAAAATGTCTAATTTGCAAATATCGAAAAAAGTGTGATCTAGGCAAATTGTATTTGTTAGACAATTGTTCAAAGGATGAAAAACAATTATCAATGAATAGATCACAAAAACATACTGTTCCCCTCCTTTTCCGTATGGAAAACGCTGAATCAACTCTGGGTGGATGAAAGAAATAATTACATTGAATGGGACTTGATAGATTAAATTTATTCAATCCAAAAAATTTACAAAATTGAAACCACATTCGTATTGTATGTTTAACAATTGGGTTAATCATATGTTTACTTAATTTGGTAAGTGCAAAAGGGAGTGAAGCTCCTAAAATAGAAACTAATGAAAATTCAAGTACTGATTGGGACTCAAGGTGTACCCAATTGGGGCGTTGAATTGCATCTGAATCTTGTATCCAAAAAATTAAATATCTAATATTGATTGCCCAATATAAATCTTGTATTCAAAAATGTTGCTACAAATGAGGCAAAAGTAGAAGAAAGGATTGGATATAAAACACAGCAGTTACGAATAATGTCTGCAAACCATTTCAATAATTTGAATTTAATATTGCTTTAAGTCATTCCAATACAACCATGCCATGTGAATTTAAGGAGTATACTTATAACAAAGATTAAATGTATTTACTGAAACACTGGTAACTATAAGGTGAGATGATCAAAATCCAGTTCGGTTGTGATTTGGCAAGTTCGAACGTTGACCTTTGGTAGACTTTGGTAACTGCTGAAGGGCAGGCATGGTAGTGTAGCGGTTAGCGTAACGCTATTACAGCGTCAGCGACCCAGGTTCAATTTCCAACGCTGTCTGTAAGGAGTTTGTATGTTCTCCCCATGTCTGCGTGGGTTTCCTCTGAGTGCTCCGGTTTCCTCCCACATTCCACAGACGTACGGGTTAGGAAGTTGTGGGCGTGCTATGTTGGTGCCGGAAGCGTGGCGACACTTGCGGGCTGCCCCCAGAACACTCTACACAAAGATGCATTTCACTGTGTGTTTCGATGTACATGTGACCAATAAAGATATCTCTCAGAATGAGAAGCAGCAGCTTTGGAAAGAGCTTCCTTGGAGCAAAGGATGGGATCAAACCCCTTCCCCCAACACCACAACCACCTTCTTCCCCCTTCCCCATTAGGTAGGGCAGTTGCTTCTACATATTTTGCAACAACAAAATACTCAATTGAAAGGTATCCCACGGTTGGGAGGATATAGAACCATAGAACACTACAGCATAGAAAACAGGCCATTCGGCCCTTCTAGTCTGTGCCGAAAATTTAGTCAGCTAGTCCCATTGACCTGCAGCCAGTCCATAACCCTCCAGACCTCTCCCGTCCATGTATCTATCCAACTCATTCTTAAAACTTAAGTGAGCCCACATTTACCATGTCAGATGGAAGCCCGTTCCACACTCCCACCGCTCTCTGAGTGAAGAATTTCCCCCTAATGTTCCCCCAAACCTTTCCCTTTTCACCCTAAAGCCATGTCCTCTCCTACTTCTCTCTCCTAATCTAGGTGGAAAAAGCCTACTCGCATTTACTCTGTCTATACCCCTCATAATTTTGTAAACCTCTAGCAAATCTCCCCTCATTCTTCTACGCTCCAAGGAATAAAGTCCTAACCTGTTCAACCCTTCCCTGTAACTCAACTCCTGAAGACCCAGCAACATTCTAGTAAATCTCCTCTGCACTCTTTCAATCTTACTGATATCCTTCCTATAGTTAGGTGACCAGAACTGCACACAATACTCCAAATTTGGCCTCACTAATGTCTCATACAACCTCACCATAACATCCCAACTCCTATACTCAATACTTTGATTGATTTATGAAAGCCAGGATGCCAAAAGCCTTCTTTACAACCCTGTCTACCTGTGACACCACTTTCAGGGAATTATGTATCCGAACTCCCAGATCCCATTGTTCCTCCGCACTCCTCAGTGCCCTACTGTTTACTGTGAATGTCCCACTTTGATTTGTCCTTCCAAAATGCAACACCTCACACTTGTCTACATTAACTTCTGTCCGCCAGTTTCTGGCCCACTCTTCCAGTTGGTCCAGATCCCTCTGCAAGTTTTGAAAGCCTTCCTCGCTGTCCACAACGCCTCCAATCTTAGCGTCATCAGTAAACTTGCTGATCCAATTTACCACATTATCATCTAGATCATTGATATATACAACAAACAACAATGGCCCCAGCACAGATCCCTGAGGCACACCACTAGTCACAGGCCTCCAGTCTGAGAGACAATCATCCACTATATCACAATAGTTTGGACCCACAACTCTTGCCCTGATAGGCCCATTGTTTCCGCCTTCTCTTGCCCGTCTGAACTTATCTCCTCATACCTGGATTCTATCCCATCTCCCCTTGTCCAGCCCTGATACAGGGTCTCGACCCGAAAAGTTGACTGTCCATTTCCCCCCATGGACGCTGCTTGACCCGCTGAGTTCCTCCAGCAGATTGGTCGTTGCTCCAGATTCCGGCATCGGCAGTCTCTAGTGTCTCCTCACTGTTCTACCAACTCAGCTGCACAAAGGACTAGGAATAAACCTTCTCCAAATGGTTTCCTTTCCCTTACTTTCCTGGGCTTTACTGACACAACTTGCAAGTAACTGAGTTCTGATTCCCTCGGGAGCTCAGGGTTGGTACAGCTGTGCCGGTGGTGAAGCCCGGACACTGTAGAACATCTGGGTTAAGGGCTACTGATCCAGACCAACGCTCAGGCACAGTCACACCACCACCAACAGTAATGCAGCAAATGAAAGCAACACACCTGCAGAAACAAGGACCAGACCAAAAAGGGCCATTAAACCACCTCAGAGACCGATTGAAAGCTGCTGAGTGGACAAAGGTTCTTGGCAGGTTTATAAGGACAAAGTATTGTGTTTGTTTTTCTTTACGTAGTTAGAATAAAGAACGACAGTTCCCAGTCGGCAATGCAAGGGGTCACATGGGGAACAGGAAGTGGCTGTAAAAAGAGACGGAAAGCAAACCAGTGTGGTGTTGGTTAATAAAATGTTCAGATGTTAAACCCACGCGAAGTTTGTCTCTTAATGAAGAACAAACATAACTCTTTAGTCCACGGTCCCCTCTGTTGAGCCTGTCCCCAGTGCCAAATGCTCTATCCAGGTCTGTAAAGGAAGGGGCAAAGCTAGTGCTGGGGGTCCAGATGGTGGTGCCCCCTGCACAGACCCCAGGGCACCAGTTTGTGGAGGCTCCAACGCAGGTCGTAGCAAGTGTGCTCCTCCAGACGCTGAGCAGCGTGAAGTCCCGGGTGGTTAATGGGTGGCACTTGAGCAAAAGCGAGGTGGTGCAGCGGCAGATGCCCAGGATCGGTGGCTCCCACCCCTCAAGGCGCCGGGTGACACAGGCGAAGGGGGTGGGTGGTGTGCAACGGCCAGTAGGAGGTGAGGACTCCTGAGAGAGCAGCACGGGGCGGGCAGGCCCCTGCACGGTGCAGCCAAGCTGCCGTTGGGTGTCATCCCACAGTGGCTGCGGGGCAGGCGGGGAGCCGCTGGAGTTGTGCCCCATCTCATGTCGGGACGTCCCGCCAGCCTTCGACACCTCCCTCCTGGTTTTGTACCCCACTGCTGAGCCCCACACACACCCTGCCATTGTCCCAGTCACAAAGCCCCTGGACATGGATCCCGTGGGTGGGTTTGTGGGGGGTCTGATCCTGGATAAATTATCGGGGTTTGATCCCCGCCACCTGATCTGTCTGCAACATTGACACTTGCTCAGTAACCTCGATGTCCTTGCAGAAGTTCAAACCGCCTTTGGAGATGCAAAGCGACCCCAGATGCTGGAATCTGGAGCAACACACAATCTGCTGCTATTGGTATTGGTTTATTATTGTCACTTGTACCGAGGTACAGTGAGAGACTTGTCTTGCATACCGATTGTACAGGTCAATTCATTACACAGTGTAGTAACTAACATTGGGTTAGTGCAGAGTGCATTGATGTAGTACAGGTAAAAACAATAACAGTACAGAGTAAAGTGTCACAGCTACAGAGAAAGTGCAGTGCAATAAGGTGCAAGGTCACAAGGTAGATCGTGAGGTCAGAGTCCATCTCATCATATGTCTTATCACAGTGGGGTAGAAGCTGTCCTTGAGTATGGTGGTACGTGCCCTCAGGCTCCTGTACCTTCTACTGGGTTGGTGGGGTGGAGGAACTCAGCGGCTCTGCAGGGAGGGGAGAGGAACCAGGAATCCTGATCCAGGGTTTTAACGATTCTTTTCCCCCTCCACGGATGCTGCTCGGCCCCCTGTTCCTTGCTGGTTTGCTCCAGACTGCCTCCGGAGTCGGGTCCCTGCACTGAGGGCACTCAGAGGCTGCTGATGGGGAGGGGGAGATGGGGGTGGGCTTGTGATAAAATCGGGGCTTTGCTTTCTAGAGGCAGCATTCTCCCTGAAAGCAGAATTTGGTTCCCTTTTCCCACTCTGTGCTGCGTTCCCCTCGCACGGTCATCGTCGGAGGGTCGGGAATTCATCCAGAGGCAAAAAGAGAAGCGATGCTGCCCCATTTCCTGCCTCTGCTCAGTCTGTCCGGACCCAGTTCCTCCAGTCTGCCAACTTCTCCACTGGTGGAACTCAAGGCACCAGTGAGTGAGCTAGCGCCAGTCTCCTCACCTCTTCCTCTGACCCTCAACTCTCACACCAAACTTCCACAGCCCCAGTCTTCACCAGGGACCATGGTCAGGTCCCGTTTCCCTGACTGCCTCAGTAAGGACCATGGAGACACCAGAGGCTGCAGATGCTGGAATCTGGAGCAACACACAATCTGCTGCAGGAACTCAGCGGGTCGAGCAGCAGTGTGCGGGGAAGTGGACAGCGGACGTTTTGGGTTGTTCTCCAGTCTGGTCTGAACTGGACACTACGTGTTGAGAAATTAACTTACCAAACATCTTTCCAAAATTTATAGAGAGCACTTAATCGAACAGTTCGAGTGTAAGCGTTTGGAAGGAACATTGACGAGTTCAGGTTTGGGAATGTACAGTATAACCGCAGCCGCGAGTTTACTCAACAGCTTCATTCTCAATCCGTTGCAAATTCTGCAGACACTGGTTAATGAAGAGCAAATGGCAGGAGCCGGGTTCGGGTGAGAAGCGGCTTTACCCCTTCAGGGTCCCCGTCCCAACCGAGGAGAACGTCTGGGGACAAGACAACGTTTGGGGAAGAGTTGTGTCCCCATCCTGGACCGGACAGTTGTCTCCCTCCTTCCCCCACTCGAGAGGAGCCTTTGGCGCATCTGCAGGGCACCCGCGACCTGCTGGTTTCCCGGGACGGCGGGCGCACAGAGGGATGGGGGGGGGGGGGGCAGGACAGAGACTGGGTGGTGTTGGGGACTGTGCCATTGCAGAGCTTGGGGGGGGGGGGCGTGGCGAAAGGCTGCGGCAAATTCCCTTCCCCTGCCGGTGTCCAGGGCTGAAGACCCATGGTGGGTGCCAGGGGGTAGAGCCGCTCATCTGATGAAACCACCACCAATGAATCCAACCAGAGTTGGCAGCTCTGCACTGGAGCGTTCGGACCCAAGTACAACAGCATAGAGATCGGCCCTTCGGCCCAACTTGGCCACACTCCCCGTGATGCCCACCTACTGCAATCCCATTAGCCTGCATTAGGCCCATATCCCTCTGAACCTTTACTATCCATATACCTGTCCCAATGTAATTGTACCCGCCTCTACCACTTCCTCTGGCAGCTCGTCCCATATACCCACCACCCTCTGTAGGGAAAAAACTGCCCCTCAAGTCCCTTTTAAATCCTTCCCCTCTCACCTTAAACCTGTGCGCACTGGTTTTAGAGTCCCCTATCTACCTTATCTATTCCCCTGATAATTAGATAAACCTACAAGGTCACTCAGCGTCCTACGTTGGAGAGAGAACAAACACAGCCTGTCCAATCTCTCCTTGTAACTCCAGCACCTCATTCCAGTCAATGTCCTGGTGAGTGTCCTCTGCACTCTCTCTAAAGCTACCACATTCTTCCCATGGTGCGGTGCCAGACTGCACAGTGTGGCAAGCTTCTCAATAACTTGAGAGTTAAACATTTGCTGTGTCGAGAGTCCCAAATTTAATTCCCCTGCTAACACACTAGACCCTCCCGTCCTTTGAAACCATTGTAGTTTTGGGTCCAAACCATTTCGTGTAATGATGATCACTCCACAAATTCTGCAGCTATTAACCAGGATTATAAATTTCTCCCCAAGAGGGAAACAACACTGGTTAGTTTGAAGTCCCCATCCCTCGCAAATAACAATGCAACGTAAACTGGAGTGTTGGAATGCAAGTATCACGTAAATTCAATAAAATAGAATAATTTGCAGCACGGTCTATGTAAAGGGACACAGCTGCCTTTGGGAGACCCGACAGGGAGCTTCAGGGCTCACTGGGGGACTACTCAAACACCCTCCAAAATGCACATGGTGTCCTTAAGCTACCAGTGGGCACATTGTGCAGCTTGTGGCTCGTGGGATACTCGTTCAACGGAGACTGCAGACACCACTCGTGCTCTGTGACTGAGGTACCAGTCTGGACATGGCTGCCTTGGCTCTAGAAGCTTCAGGCAGGCCTTTCCCAGAGTTTTCAGAGGGACTACATCCTACCTGGACCTCTTTGATGAACAAGGCATTTAGAGGCTCTGTCTTCTTCCCTGTCCTGACCTAAATATGTGAAATCCTGTAGGAAAACCTTCAGCTTCTCTCTCCATGGAGGTCAAGGGCACTTATGTCTGGCATCTTCCTCACCAAGCAGCCACATTACCATTAACTGCAGCACCAGAGAGGTGTCCTTGCCACTGTCTATTCCTAGAGGAATGACTTCATCTCCTTGGATTTCAGTGAGGACTAGGTGGTACCTCATTGACAGAGTTCTGCCTCCCCACCAGTGCAGACAGTCCTCCACCACCAAGAACTACCATCAATAATCCGTACCTGTTCCTGAACAGGAAAGATTTTCACCGACTCTGTGGTTGGATAGCTGTGGATCATCAGATTTTCCTGTTGGGAGTTCTATGTTCTATGACCAGACAGCTTCCACTGCCAATATCCAAGAGGACGGGTCCTGGGGGTACCTATCAGGTACACATTGTATTCCACACCACACATCCAAAGGCAAGAGGCGATGCTGGAGGAAGAGCAGCAAGAAGACCTGGAGCCAGGGGAACAAGGCAGAGTCTGCAGACCTGCAGGAAGGCTCCCAGCAACAGCCTCATCTCCCACCAGAGGATGGAAGCATTGGCCACAGGCGCAAGAAGACACAGAGACAATTCACATAACAAGCCAGCCATCTCACAGTCCCTAGTCCAAAGTGACCTGCTAACACTCCAGTTTACCAGCACCCATGGATGATACATGGTAATCCCTCAACCCCTTCATTGCAGGACTGCCTGCACACACAACACATCAATGAATGAATCCCTGATCCAATCATTGAAATAACTCAGTACAACTTCTTTCACTGGGGTGCAGCTAACCCCGACTTTTCTTGAAGTCACAAAATTGATTTCAAATGGCAGCTGGAGTCAACAGGAGCTGCCTTCTTACAGTGAGGCTGGCTGTTTTCTTCCAATGCCTATCCCTCCCCACTAGCAGATAGGACATTGCTCCAACCCTTTAATCGCACTGATGAGAATGGCAGTCTCCTCCTCAATCGATGGGCTCCTCTCGCTCCTCCCCGTCTCCCGCGCTGCACCTGATATTGACCAGTGTGCTTAGAAGAGATTAAGTCTTTCTCAGATAAGTATGCAGCAAATTGTCAGTAGCTGCATTCAATGGAGGCCAACACCATCCTTAGAGTAAGTTTGGCTAATTTCCCAATTGTTTGCAGGGGGTTTGACTGGGCATCGGTCCTTAACACACCAAAAGGGAAATCCCACATCAAGGCACTAGTGCTCCTGGTACTAGTTTTTCGCTTAGTTCTACTTCATCAGATTTTTCTACAAAAGGTTCGGTTTCTCAGTGACCTCACTCCCTCCAGCAGGTGTTTCACCTGGGAAGTTCCTTCACTACATTCTGCATAAGGAGGAGAATCTAGGATTTGAGGGCACAGCCTCAGAAATAAAGGGATATTCCTTTTAAAACTGAGATGAGGAAGAATTTCTTCAGGTAGTGAATCTATGGAATTCATTGGCACAGCACAGTGGAGGCCAAGTCATTGGGGTGCATTTAAGGCAGAGATTGTTAGGTTCTTGATTGGTGAGGGGGTTAAAGGTAACAGGAAGAAGGCAGGAGAATGGGGTTGAAAAGGATTGAATGGCAAAACAGCAGGACAGGCCAAGTGGCCTAATTCTATTCTTACATCTTATGGTAACCAGTAACAGTTGTGATTTCACAGGACTGCAGAACACCAGTGTGCATTGTATCAGAGCAGTCAGATTCCATAACTGACCTTCAATAGCCCACAGTCTTTGATCAATGCTGGCCATACTTCAGTCATTAGGCACACACGAACAATGGCCCACCCAGAGGTGATGGACAACATCACGTGAACTGTAATCACAACACTTTTTCCACAGTGCATCAATGTGTGAGCATTAACCTGTTGATGCATTTATTGGTAAAAACGTTAAGACAAGCAGAGTGTTGATCAATGAGTGCTCTCCATCCTGGTTCCAACTGGTTAAGTAAACATTAATGAGATGTGTTTATTTGTATTTTCTCCTTACATTGCTGTTTTTGCCTCCATTATAGGCATTCAGACATCAGTCTTGGTTCAAGTCAATGCCTTCACACTGACATCAGTGATGTTGTGAATTAAATGCAGTTTCATTAATTCACAAAGGCCAATGAGATTATAAGCAAAATGAAACTTTCACTCCAGATGCATCAAGACAAACATCTCAAAACTGACAAAACTAAAGTTTATTTTAAAATACTGTCAACTCTACATACATGCAAATGTATATTTTTCCATTTTTAAAATATTTTGCCAGTTCATCATATTAACCAGAGTTATAATTTTGCACCAAAAAAAATCAGAAATATGACCAGATTAAAGTTTATTATTCCCACAAAATACTGCATCTGACTACCCCGTGTCCCTCTGCATTGCTAGAAGTAGGTTTACCACATGTAGACAACAGGGGTTTACGCAGCTCACCCAGGCAAAGGGGAGACTAAGCAACTGGTAGTGCAAATTGGAAATTTGGAACGGTACCTCGGATAATGTACCAAATTCTGGCAGTGCCTGTGCTCCTGACCCATGCTGTTGGCAGATGAGACTCCTCCCCTACAGCAGGTTTGGTCAAACTACCCAGGTATTTCTTTGCAGCAAGACTTCTCGAATTAGGCTGCTGTGACCACCTGACGGGATGACTGCCCACTGAATGGGTGTAGTCAGGTCATGGGAGCAGGGGAAATGTGCTCCAGAGTCACACCTTTACACTGGATAGTTACGGAAGGGAGGTGTTAACAGCTGGTGGAGGTGATGGGGAAGAAAACCCAAAGGCACTCTCGTTACAAAAGTGACATTTGTCATTTCATGACATGGAAAAAACTCACCACGTTTAGGGACCGTGTGGAGTTACACCCCAAAACAGAAGAGAAACTTTTAATTACTTACCATGGGTCATGGCTGAGGGGGTTAGTTCCACACGCGTCATGTTTAGACTGGCAGCAGCACCCAGTGCTTAGTTTATACCAGAGTCAGATTTTACAAAATTTAATTTTTGTACTTTGCCCTTGCTAACCAATTGTAAGGGGAAATAGGCAGCAGATCCAAGAGCACAACCAAAATAAAGGAAGGGGCGCGGATGGAGAGATATGGGAACAAAGTAACCGTCTAATACCGGAGACCCAAAATTAAGAGAGAAAATGTTGGAAATACTCAGCAGGTCGGGCAGCTACGAGGGGAGAGAAACAAGTTATTATTTCAGGCTGATGACCTTTCACCAGATTCGTTCACCATTTGACCTAGAATGTCAACTCCACTGCTGCTGCTGCCTAGTGATGCTCCCAGCTGCTTTTTGTAACCATGGGCATAGGAAAGTAGACACTGAGCTAAGAAACAGGATGCTGTTTGTGTGTTTCAATGTTAGAACCAACAAAACAAGTGGAAGGAGATTGTACTCTGTCTTCAGCTCGCCCCAGGCAATTACAAGAACATTACAGCTGAGCTCAGAACCTCAAGCTTCAGTCAGAGAGATGGCTAAGCTCCTTGCTGTCAATGATCCTCTGTGGAGACGTGGGTTGTGAGCTAGTTTCAGTCTCCACTAAATAGCTTTGCCAGCCGCTCATACATCCAGTCTTGCCCCCGGGATGTGCCGATCTGAGTGAGGTACACGGTGGGGAAAGAGCGAATGGAGGATGGCTCCCACACATGCAGAAGTCACAAACCTCATAAGATTTGGTGTTGGGATGGGGACGAAGATTTGAAGGGGTGGTAGGGAAAGGAGGGCCGGGATACAAGTAACTGGACCTACAGCATCCAAAATGCTCAATGTTTAAACTTCTAAAACCCAAGGGCCTGAAGCTCCCAGTTCCTGAAGCACAGAACAAGCAAGATTGCCAGTGCCACAACCCAACACCGGCTCTCTGCAGGCTGTGCTGCGAACATTTTTCATTATTCCAGCAATTAAACTTACTTTGCTTACTTTGTTTGGCAAACTCAAAGTGACGCAGCCATAAAGAACCTGGATGCTGGGAACCCCCACTCCGGTAGAAATGGTCGTTACCCAACTGGGCAACTGTGGGGCACTCAAACCTGGGAGGATTGTAGGTGGATCCCACACAAACCGACTCAGTGTAGAAGCCCGTGTTTTAGCTCCTCGTTCCAAGTGGAGAGACATCTGCCACCTGCTGGAAAGCACAAAGGCGACAGCCAGCACTGAGCTCCACTCTAAACCAAATCCCCAGAGCGCCTTTTAATTTACTATTGCTGTACCTCCGTAGTGAAAGTGAAGTTTAAGAATAGAGACAGTTACAGCTCACCCCTCGGGCATCCTGATGTACGATCTATCCTTCCCAGCCCTCCACTTGAATTCTCTTCTTCCAACTCTGACCAAGGGCCTTGGACCTTGAACGTTAACTGGTTCTCTTTCCACAGCCGCTGTTTTCTCTATTTTTATTTCAGATTTCCAGCTGTTTCTCGATCTTCAGAGACTTACAAATTTTTGTCAGGGTTAAGGGTTTCGGTGGATATGGGGACTGATCAGCTGCTCTCAGAATGGATGACAAAGCAGGTTTGAGTAGGGGAATGGCATACACGTTATCCTGTGCTCCACAAGTGGGGCCAAGACCATAGAATGAACCACAGGGCTCAGAAAACAAATGCACAATACTAGATGGGATAGACAGTGGGGAATCCGACCCAGTGACTGTCTCCAGCACACTGCATTTAATCGTGGTGAGAGACTGCGATGGAGGAGGTGGCAGCAGTAATATTCACACATTTTACCAACCACTACCCATGTGGATGCCTGATGTTCATCAACGGAGGCTTATAATTCTTTCCTCCATCTCACTTACAGGGTCACAAGCATTTTCTTGCTTATTGTTGGTACGGCAATGTGTTGCATAGAACAAGATTTGACTGCATTTAATAAAATTGCCAAATTAAATGTAAATCAACACAGTGATAACCTTTAACATTCAAAACCAAATTAGAATTCAACTTCCAATTGTACTTGGGTGCAAGCTCCTGTCTCCACACACCAGGAGGTTGGAGCGGAGTTAAGAGCACCATCAGTTCTAGAGAGTTTGCACTGGACTCTCCGACACTGCCTGCATCGCGTTACGACTTCTGCAAGCGTCTCTACACAACTGCAGTAACACAATCTGTTCTGTGACAGGTGCCCCAATGGAGAAGGGGAAGGAACCTGCTACTGCTATTGGCACTTTACTCAAGCCACGTGTAATATAGGCAACTCGGTGGACATTTAGCCGTGCCCTTCTGCATACTACATAGTTAGGGTTCCATTAGCTGCTGTGTCCACTAGTACAAACGCACCCAGAACTTTCACTTGACAGGACCAACAGGTACTGGGCGATTGGCTCAGAAGAGTTGGAGTAGGTTGCCAGCCGGGACACAATGACTTTCACCAACTCGCACCTCTCACACACTGTAAATAATGCAGGGCAGTTGTCTGAAGTCTGTCCAGCCCGCGCGCACGACCAGGGCATGGATGGCGTCTTAGGGTATCCGAAGTTGATCAAACTAAACGGCGTCCGATTCCTCATTGGACTGTTTTACCCCCTCTCCCCGAGATCCTTGAAATTTGAAAACATTTATCCTTTCATCACCTCACACGAGGCAGAAAGAAACAACAGGAAAAAAAACCACGCACACACCAAACCCACTCACAGTCATTACTAAGGCCACCGTTCCCAGGTCGGGGATCCCAAGCAGGGCCACACTGCTCACTTCTGGTGCTGGTGTTGGGACCAGGCGGGAGACGGTCTTCGCAGAGTTTGCGTATTTCTGTTTGTCTTTGCTGTGAAAGGAACACAAAAGAGAGTGAAAGATGGAATTAAAGGTGGGTCAGATCAACTGAGAAACCCATTCAAAATTGATCCTTCAGGAAGGCACCCTTGTGGAGTTAATCAGAAAGTCGAGGATGTGATTAACGCACCAAGTAAACACAAGCTTTCCCACTCCTTGCTGGTGAGTGGTGGGTGCGGGTACGGTTATGGATTTAAAAGGCATTTGGACAGGTACATGGATAGGAAAGGTTTAGAGGGATATGGCCAAATGCAGGTGAATGGGACTAGCTCAGGTAGACAACTTGGTCAGCATGGACGAGTTGGGCTGAAGGGCCTGTTTCTGTGCTGAATGTTCCACTCAGAGTTAATTTTTCCAATGTAAAAGTTTCTAAATGCATTGTCCCCTTATCTGTTCTCTCTGCAACATCCTTCCAAGTGACATCAGATGTAAGCAATGGCCTTTATGTAAAGAAACCTGATACTCATGCAGAGTCTGGCCAGTCCATGATTTCACTCCACACCAGTAAGGTGGTCTCCTAACTAGCATCAGGAGTACTGAGCAAGCTATAGTAAAACGCCAATAATCTGGCAAACTCAGGACATTGGTGGTGCTGAACAAGCAGATCTGGATGTTATGGATGGATGTTAATCCTGTTACTACCCCAACACTTTAAGTCATTACATGGGTTTATAATACATTTCCCAGTGAATCCTGTAAGTTTAAAGAAAGTGCAGGAACTAGGGCCCTGGCAAGTCAGAAGGGAGTGTGGCAGACATCACCTGGTGAGCCAGACACTGAACCATTGAGATTTCAGAATGGTCAGTACAGCCAATTATCAGAGTTTTACCGTCTTCAGCTTTATCAGGTGGAGGACCTCTCACCACCTTCTAAAGGCAAGTTATTGTCGCTAGGCATTAAATATGCTTACTGACGCATGAGAAGGACTAATAGAACAATCACTGCCTCTTCCATTCAGTTTTAAACCTGTGTGCAAGGAAAGGAGCAGTTGGTTCAACCTCCTTATTTCCCTCCAACAGTGGATGTGTTACAGATGGCGTTGGTGACCTTGCAGTGTTGTGAACATTGGACACAAACCCCTCCCTGAGCACTTGGCAGTGCAGTCTACTCACGTGCCCACAGCTTCTGCAGCCTGTGCACTGAAGCATTTACCAGCTGATGCAAGTTAGTTTAAATTTAAACCTGATCCTGTAAGGTCGCTGTCCTGTGGCTCAACAACCTGTAGACAGTGCTTCTTGTTTACACAGGATGCATGGAAGTAAATAAAGAGGAGGCACTCAGCTCCTCAGTCCTGTTCCTGCTGTTCAATATGACCACGGCTGATCTGCCCAGGCCTCATCTCCTCTCTGTGCCAGATCCCCAATGTCCTCAATTCCCCAATCTTTCAAAACTTTATCTACTTCCTCTTTAAATACCCCCAATAATCCAGGCTCCACAAAACCAAAGGTAGAGAATTACAGAGATTCTACACTCTCTTAAGATAAGATAACATGATATCTTTATTAGTCACATGCATTTCACTATGTGTTTCAATGTACATCTTTTGTGTAGCATTCTGGGGGCAGCCCGCAAGTGTCGCCACGCTTCCGGCGCCAACGTAGCACGCCCACAACTTCCTAACCCATACGTCTTTGGAATGTGGGAGGAAACTGGAGGAAACCCACAGTCACAGGGAGAACATACAAACTCCTTACAGACAGTGGCCGGAATTGAACCCGGGTCGCTGGCGCTGTAATAGTGTTACACTAACTGCTACACTACCGTGCCTTCAAGTAGTTCCTACACACCTCAAATATAAATGACCAACCCTTAATCATGTAACAATGTCCCCTCATTAGAGATTCTCCCACCAGTGGAAATATCTCAACACCTACTTGTCATGTCCTCTCAAGATCTTGCATATTTCAATAAGATCACCCCTCATTCTTCTAAACTCCAGTATATATAGATTTAATTTACTTAGCCACTTGCGATAGGACAACCCACTCTTCCCAAGATTAGATTGGTGAACCTACTCTGGACTTCCTCCAATGCTAGTGTATCCTTTTAAATATCAATTAAATCCAAGCCCAACACATGAAGTACACGTTGCCAGGTACAAGGTTAGCACCGCCCCTGCATGCCTTTATAACCCAGGAAGACGTGGACCACTTCCCATTTGCAGAAGCCACCTTTCACCAAAGGCAGGCATCAGCGAGGAAATTCACCACCACCTTCACTGTGCCAGGACAGCTCTTAAAGGAAAAAAAAGAGTTCCTGAAGATCGAGACCTCAGACCTGGCATAAAATTCACAGTGTGCCAAGCAACAGCGATCTCTGTCCTCCTATATGCCTCTCAGAGCTGAACTAATCTACAGCAAGCATCTCGAGGCACTGGAAAAATCCCAAAGCTGTCTCAGCAAAATCTGCTAAATTCAGGAAGGATAAGTGAAGCAACCTCAATGTCCTATTCCAGTCCAACACCCTGAGCATCGAGGCCCTTGTTAATCTCAGTCAGATATTTGGCAAATCGGGATTTTTTTGCATATTCTGACACCACACTCCCAAGACAGACACTCTATTCCACAAGGTGGATGGGGAAAAAGATTCAAAGATGCTGACAAAGTGACATACTTACTGACCCTGGGAACCTCAAACCCATGACCTGTGGAAGGAACATCCAGGACAGTATTGAGGGCCTCAAGGCCACGCATCAGGAGTACAGAAAAGCCCTGAATAAGCAGCAGAAGGAATGCCCCACCTCACAAACTACCCACCCACCTGTCCCATCAACTACCTCCTGCCCAGTATGTGAACAAGTCTGTGGCTCCCACATTACTCACTCAGAGCCCACAAAACCAGAGTGGGAGCAAGTCATCCTCGATCCCGAGGGGCTGCCTTAGAAGTTATAGACACATTAAATGTAGATCCAGCCTCTCCCAATACCTGTGGACTTGCCCTTCACCACGCTGGGTCAAGGGACAGGGAGTAAACACGAGGGGGGGAACAATTTCTAGACATGAACCTTAGAACTGAGAGGCATTGGGATTTAGAGATCAAGAAAATATACAAGATGGAGCCTTCCAATGAAACGGGAGATAGTATGTAGAAAGTTAAATGGTTTAATTGGTAGCTTAAAGTCTACTAACAAAGTGAAGTAACTTTGGATCCCAGTGCAGGGTTTGAGAAAGTTATTCTGGAGGAGTGAATGAATCCTGATCCCTGGCCTCCTCACCAGCTTTGTGAGTTGGGGATGTCAAGATCGCAGGACACCTACCGACTCATCCGCACTTGGCTCCGACAGCCTTGGCCTCCTTCCCAGTGGCTGGTGTGGGATCCCTTTGTCATCATGGCTCCGCAGGCAGCACACGGCTTCCCATTGCTGTAGGGCTGGAAACACATACACTTCATGAGTCGGGATATAAAACAGCCCTGCCACCTTCCAGTCTGGATACACACACACAAAACCCAATATCATCTGTAATTTAGTCTTACTGGGTCATAACCCACATTGAGACATTATCACCAGCTGACAAACAAGGTCCAAAATACATTGACCAATTATTCTGTATATTTCTACTTCTGACTCCAAGGGGGGAAAAAAAATGGCTTGCATTTTGGATATGTGCCCCATATATTCTGTGTTATTACAGCAATAACACACGAAGACCAGTACCAAGGGAAGGCAGCGGCCAAACTGCACAGAAGCAAACATCAAAGGATGAAGGGACCAGTGGTTTGACATGCCGGTTATGGATTAAATCTTGTCCAGGGCACTAGGGAGAGCACCACTGCTCTTCAAAACAATACCAGGGATCTTTTACGTCTGCATTAGGGGACAGAGGGGGCTTCAAGCTAGTGTCACATCTGTAAAATGGCACCTCTGACAATGAAGTATTCCTGAAGTAATTCACCGGAATTATATACCAAGGTTTTGGTGCTCAGGTACCCGAAATGTAACTTGAATCCACAGCCCTCTGGTTCAGTAGTAAAAATAGCACTAACTAAGCTATATTGGACACACTTGTTTAATCTGTACCCTCTACATCACTTACTGAAATCAGGTGGTAACCCACATGCTCACAGCACAACTGTTGCAGTCTGAAGGAGAAAACACAGCACCAAATGCTTAGGAGATGCTTGGAACACCATTACCTACAATCTTCTCCATGACACATACCACCAATTATCTTGGAAATATATTGCCTTCATTATCGTCATCTAAACCCCAGAGCTCCCTAACATCACTGCGGGGGCACCTTCACCACACTCACTACAGTAGCTCATCACTACTGTCAGTTTTTTTCATGCTTTCTTTCAACATAGCAGGACATCATTCAGCCCAGCAAGTAAAGGCCACCTTTGAGTAATCCCATCAACTTCCCTCCCCCATTTTCTTTCATGTGCCCACTGACTTCATCCATTGAGGGGTGGACAATAAACACCGAGCTTCCCCTCATTATTGACATCCTGTGGGAGAAAATTTTTTTTTTTTTTTTAAAAAGCTCCCTTTGCAATTTCTTTTTTCAATCTTTTTATTAAATTTCAAATTAATACACATAGCAACAGTGATTATACACATGGTGCAGCGAGACCGGGATTACAATAACAGTTGACATATACAAACACAGGGAGTAAAATATATAATCTGAATTTCCCAATCTCTTACTAAGTGAACATGATACAAAAGGATTTGAAAAGAAATTTGATTATATGGAAAGAGAACCCCAAAATTAAAAAAATAATAAACAAAAGCTTCAAAAAAAAAAGGCTGGACTGTTATTTCTTCGGTTAAAAAAACATTATTATGTCGTTAGCTCCGCTCCTCTATATTCAAATAAAAGGTTATTGAAAGGGATTTGAAAAAGGTCTGCTTACATCATATGGAAACACTGAATAAATGGACTCCAAATTTCCTCAAATTTAAGCGAAAGATCAACAGTAGCACTCCTAATTTTTTCTAAGTTTAAACACGTTATAGTTTGAGAAAACTATTGAAGTGTGGTAGGAGGTATAGGGTCCTTCCATTTAAATAGGAAGGATCTCTTGGCCATTAATGTAACAAATGCAATCATGCAAGAAGCTGAAGCAGATAATTGGCTGGAATCTATCATTGGTAACCCAAAAGTTGCAGTAATAGGATGAGGTTGTAGATCAATATTCAATACAATTGAACTAATATTAAAAATGTCTTTCCAATATTTTTCCAAAAGAGGGCAGGACCAAAACATGTGTGTCAGGGAAGCCACCTCCGAATTACCTCTGTCACATATAGGATTTATATTGTGATAAAAACGGTCTAACTTATCCTTAGATATATGGGTCCTGTGAACCACCTTAAACTGTATCAAAGAATGTCTAGCACACATTGAAGATGTTACTCCCTTTCCAGTCCTCGCCTGGGATATCCTTTGCTGTGACTAACACATTACGGGGTACTCACTGTTTGACTTTCAGATCATGCAAGGCTACTTTGACACAGCCGTTCTCACCTGTTCCTTTGCGCAGAACCCACAGATCATCCGAGTGGCCATCTCCATTACGTGGTCTTGGTTGTCATCGTGACACAAGTCACATGGGTAGGCTTTCCCACAACACTGAAATCTGAAAGAACCCACCAAAGAGGAACAACTCTTACAACAATGCAAAAGCAGAGATACATACATCATCACAGGGATATTGTAATTTTGCCTAATGCACCTGTGTCAATTCCCTCTCTGGAAGAGGGGAGAATTTAACACAATGTAAAATAATGGACCTCTATTCTGGGTGGATTTGTGCCCATCGGAAAGGGAATTCAGATCCTCAAACACTTTCCCTTTCAGCAAGGAGAATGGGTCTTAATCTTATCGGTTGATTTGAGCCCAAGTCCTGCGGGTGAAAGGACCTTGCTCCAACTGACTACACAGTCCACATTCAGCCAAACTTCTGATTGCAGTGAAATGACTGGTGCAGTATCAGGCTCCAAGAAAAAAAATGTAAAGTCAATGAGTTAACAGACAACATGACACAATGTGTGCACCAAAACAAAATCAGTTTAGGTTTACAACATTTCCTGAACACATTATTTATAACTTGGCTTACATCTACAACGCAAATCCTTGGCAACACCCTTCTGTGAAACAGTCAACAGAATTGCTCAGTCACAAAAGAAAATCCCCATAATATTGATACAATTTTCAAAATAAGTGCTCAACACAACAATACAAACACCATGGGATTCCGAGCATGTACCCACAACATTGCAAAGCTCAAGAAACAAATTATAAAAAGCAATTGTCTGTAGTGGTGCTTCTATCACTGACAGGTCTCATTAACATTACATGCAGGCAATTAAATCAAACTGCAGAAGACAAAAAATTAAATATCATGGGTTAACTTCTCAATTATGTACTGGAATGGTGCCTAGGAATTGATATCATTATCAGAATAAAAAATATTGAAGTAGGAGCGAAAAGCAGACCATCTAATTCAATCACTTGTAAAAATTGGAAGTGGAAATTAATAGATTTGATGTTCAATAAAGTCATTAGTTCAACATCCAACTTTGTCCTGTAACTGAATGATAGACCAGCTCCACTGCAGGAGTAGACCAGCTCCATATGGTTTCACCATCCTTCTCGCAGGGAACCCCTTGCCCAGATGACCATCTCCCCGAAAGAGTGAACACCTTTTGCAGTGTACAAGAATTCACTTAAATAAGCCTGATGCAGCAACAGCCAGGTCATCCCTATTACGGTGGTGTGTGATTTGTGCTGTGAGGGAGAAACGAGGGGGGGAGCTTTGAAAAGAGAAGTGGATGGACATTTGAAAAGGAAAACGAGCAAGGTTATGAGGTAGGAGCAGGGTAGTGGGACTATTTGGACATCTCTGTCACAGGGATGATGATCTCTGAACTCAACTATCCCCTGCCTGCGTGTGCTCCTCCCCCTACCCCCACCTTCTTATTCCGGCTTCTGCCCTCTTCCTTTCCAGTCCTGATGAAGGGTCTCAGCCCAAAACGTTGACTGTTTATTTCCCTCCAAAGATGCTGCCTGACCTGCTGAGTTCCTCCAGTACTTTTCGTGTATTGCTCCAGATTCCAGCATCTGCAGAATTTCTTGTGTCTCCATGATGATCTGAAAGGTTACCTTCTGTGCTCTAAACTTCGATGGGACTCAAATTGGTGTCAAATGGCATCATCAGAATATAAAGTACCTGTTTACATCAGTATCACTCACACCTATCAGCCAATAATTTCCACATCTACTGGTGTCCTAATATTCTAGCTGATGAGTATGGTGAGATTTCCCCGCAAAGAGACATTTCACTGTACTTGCTCTACCTCAACAACAGGCTTGTATCCACAACAATCGTAGAAGCAGCCAGCTGTGTAGACCAGAGTACAACACAACTCCAGCTCCCTTTGACTCAATAGAACTGTATAGCACAAAAACAGGCCCTTTTGGCCCACCTCGTCCATGCCGACTGTGATGGCGATCTACACTAATCCCACTTGCCTGTATTAGGCCTGTACCCGTCTCCACCTTTCCTATCCCAAGTGCCTTTTAAACATCATTATTGTATTTGCCTTCACCGCCTCCTCTGGGAGCTTGTTCAAGATAACCATCACCCTCCTGCATGTGAAAAACTTGCCCCACAGATCTCCTTTAAATTTCTCTGCTCTCACCTTAAACCTGCACCTTCTAGAGCTATACTCCCCTACCCTGGGAAAAAGACTATCCTATCTATGCCCTTCATAATTTTATAAATTTCTACAAGGTCACCCATTAGACTCCTCCGTTCCAGTGAGAACAAATCCAACCTATCCAGTCTCTCCTTATAACTACAGCCCTCCAATTTCAGGCAACACTCTGGTGAATCTCTTCTGCATTGTCTATTGCTAACATGTCCTCCCTACAGTATGGCGACCAGAGTACACAACATTCGTAAGTGCAATCTAACCAATGTCTTGTACAACTACAACATGATGTCCCAACTCATAATGCCCCAGCCTACGATGATAAGCATGTCAAATGTTTTTCATAGTCCCTCTCCACCTGTGTTGCCATTTTCAGGGAGCTATGATCTTGTACCCCATGGTCTCTCTGTACATCAATGCTCCTAAGGTCCCCGTCATTTACTCTATATGTCCTACTAGGATAACTATTTTAATTTAACTAATTTATATATCAGAAACAAGAAAGGTCCCAGCACCGATCCTGCGGTACACCATGTTACAGATTTCCAGTCAGAAAAACACCCATCCACCACTACCCTCTGCCTCTTATTACAAGCCAATTTTTGATCCAGTTTGCCACAGATCACCCGTGACTGAACCTTCTGAACCAGCCTACCATTTGGGACATTGTCAAAAGCCTTACTAAAAGCCATATAAACATGTCTACTGATGTGCCATCATTAATTTTAATTACCTAGTCAAAAAACCCTCTGATTTATGAGACACGATTTCCCCTGCACAAACCATGCCAATTCCTCCTAATTGGTCCCTGCCTTTCCAAGTGAACTTAAACTCCATCCCTCAGTACCTTCTCCAACAACTTCCCTACCACTAATGCAAGGCTCACCAGTCTGTAGTTTTCAGGTTATTTCTCATGCCCCATTTGAAGAAGGGGACAATATTAGCTATCCTCCAATCTTCTGGCACCTCACCCATGGCTAATGAAGATGCAAAAAATATCTGTCAGCGTGCCAGAAACCTTCTCTGTGGCTTCCCTTGGCATCCTGGAATAGATCCCGTCAGTTCCTGGGGATTTATCCACCTTGATGTGCACCAATATTTCTAACGCTTCCTCCTTCCTGATAGACATGCTCCAGAATAGCAGTGTACTCCTCCCTTAATTCTCCAGCCTCCACGTACATTTCCCTGGTAAATACCAATGAGAAGTATTCATGTCCCCAGCTCCACACACAGATTATCCCTTTGTTCTCTGCGGGGGCCTACTCTTTCCTTAGCTACTCTCTTGCTTCCAATATACTTAATTAGGTTTGCTTGTGTGCTTGAACAATCGATTTTCCCCTGCAAACAGTACCTTAGTGACAGGATTGTGATATGGTTATCTGTAGAGGACCACCAGAAAAATATTAAAACTACAGGCAGTGATTATTTACAGATGACTGTAGAGTACTGTCCAGTTAGATACAAGAAAGGGAGCATTCAGTCCCCAGATAGAAATAGATCACAAGTCATCTCCCTCTAAACCATCTTGGCTCCCTGACCCTAATACCCTTCTTACCCCTCCAGAATTTCCAGCTGGCCCCCAGTTCAGGCAGTATTTTGGTGGAGCTCCAGTACTGTTAGTGTAAAACACACACAAAGTGCTGGAGGAACTCAGCGGGTCAGGCAGCCATGGAGGGAAATAAACAGTCGACATTTCGGGCCGAGATCCTTCGTCAGGACTGGAAAGGAAGAGGGCAGAAGCCAGAATAAGAAGGTGAGGGGAGGGGGGAGACGCACAGGCTGGCAGGTGATAGGCAAGTCCAGGTAAGGGGGGGGGGGGGGGGTTGGGGGGAGAAGGCTGGGCGAGGGGGGAAGATGCAAGAAGCTGAGAGGTGATGGGTAAAAAAGGCAAAGGGCTGAAGGAGAAGGAATCCGGTAGGAGAGGGCAGTGGACCAGGGAATAAAGGGAAGGAGGTAGGGAACAGATGGGCAGGTTATGAAGGTGGGAGAGGGGAAAGAGAAGGGGTAGGGGACCATAGGAAGTTAGAGAAATCGATGTTGAGGTCGTCAGGTTGGAGACTACCAAAGCAGAATATGAGGTGTTGTTCCTCTAACCTGCATCTGGCCTCAACATAGCAGTACAGGAGGCTGTGGACAGACATCCCAGTATGGAAGTGGGATGTAGAACAGAAGTGGATAGCCACCGGGAGATCCTGGCTTTTGTGGCAGACTGAGTGAAGGTGCTCGACAAAGCACTCATCCAATCTGCGTCGTGTCTCACCGATATAGAGGAGGCTGCACCAGGAGCGCCGGATGCAATACATGACACCCTCAGATTCACAGGTGAAGCGCTGCCTCACCTGGAAGGACTCTCTCGGGCCCTGAATGGTGGTGAGGGAGGTGTAGGGACGGGTGTAGCACTTAATGCAGTTGCAGGGATAAGTGCTGGAAAGGTCATCAGTGGGGAGGGACGAGTGGACGAGGGAGCCGCAGAGGGAGCAATCCCTGCAGAAAGCGGAGGGAGGGGAAGATATGCCTGGTGGTGGGATCCCATTGGAGGTGGCGGAAGTTGCAGAAAATGATGCATCAGACGTGCAGGCTCGTGGGGTGGTAGGTGAGGACAAGGGGAACCTCGTCACGTCGGGGAGAGGATGGGGCGAGGGCAGACATGCAGGAAATGGAGATGTGGGTGAGGGCAGCATTGGTGATGGTGGAAGGGAAACCCCAGTTACTGAAGGAGGACACTTCAGATGTCCTGGAATGGAAAGCCTCATCATGGGGACAGATGCGGTAGAGGCAGAGGAACTGGGAGAAGGGGATGGATTCCTTGCAGGTGACAGAGTGGGTAGTCAAGGTAACTGTGGGAGTCAGTGGGTTTGTAAAAGATGTCTGTGGTGAATTTGTCTCCGGAGAGATCCAGAAAGGGGAGAGAGGTGTCAGAGATGGAGCAAGTAAATCTGAGGGCAGGGTGGAAGTTGGAGGCAAAATTGACGAAATTGACAAGCTCAGCACGGGTGCAGGAAGCAGCCCCAATGCAGTCGTCAATGCAGCGGGGAAAGAGTTGGGGAGCGTTACCATTCTAGGCTTGGAATATGAACTTGGAATAGCCAGCAAAATGGCAGGCATAGCTGGGGCCCATGCGAGTGCCCATGGCTACACCTTTGGCTTGGAGGAAGTGGGAGGAGCCTATAAAGAAGTCGTTGAGGGTGAGTACCAGTTCCGCCAGATGGAGGAGGGTGGTGGAGGGGAACTGGTTGGGTTTGCTGTCGAGAAAGAAATGGAGAGCTTTAAGGCCTTCCTGATGGGAGACGGAAGTGTACAGGGACTCAATGCCCATAATGAAAATGAGGGCTCCCTTACTGATGACCCCATCTCCCTGCTTAAGCCCTCTTCCTCCTCTTGGTCACCTCGCCCTGGCCTGCTGCCACTCCGGATCTCTTCATCTCTAACTGCCAACGGATATTACCCATCTCAACTCCTGTTACCGATTCCAACCTCACCCCCTCTGAACACACTGCCCCCCACTCGCTCAGTACTAATCCTAATCTTACCATCAAACCCACAAACCTGTTGTAGCCTGGCAGACTGACCTTTACATTGCTAAGACCAGACATCAACTCTCAGATACCTCTTATTTATCCCTCAACCTGAACCCCACCAAGGAGCATCAGGCCATTGTTGCCCCCACTATCACTGACATTACCGCCAGAGAACTCCCCTCTACAGCCTCCAACGTCATAGATACCCTACCCCACACCGCCCGTTTCTACCTCCTATAACAAGATCCACCAACCCAACTGCTGCGGTAGGCCTATTGTTTCTGCCTGCTCCTGCCCCACTGAACTCATGTTCTCATATCTTGACTCCATTTTGTCCCCCTTGGCCCAGTCTCTTCCCACCTAAGCCCGTGACACTCCGTATGCCCTCCATCACTTACAACTTTCAGTTCCCCAGCCTCAACTGCCTCATTTTCACCATGGACGTCGAGTTCATAGCCCAGTTCCATCGCCTCCGCCGCATCTGTTCCCATGATGAGGATTTCCGTTCCAGGACGTCTGAGATGTCCTCCTTTTTCAATAAATGGTGTTTCCCTTCCACCACCAACAATCCTGCCCTCACCCGCATCTCCTCCATTTCCCGCACGTCTGCCCTCACCCCATCACCACCCATCCCCCCGACATAACAGGGACAGGGTTCCCCTTGTCCTCACCTACCACCACAAAAGCCTCCACATCCAACACATAATTCTCTGCAACTTCCACCACCTCCAACAGGATCCCACCACCAGGTACATCTTCCCCTCACCCCCTCTCTCCACTTTCTGTAGGGAATCGCTCTCTCTGCGACTCCCTTGCTCACTCATCCCTCTCCACCGATGAGCCTCCCAGCATTTATCCTTACAACCACACTAAGTGCTACACCTGTCCCTACACCTCCTCCCTCACCACCATTCAAGGCCCTAGACAGTCCTTCCAGGTGAGGCAGCACTTCACCCGTGAATCCGAGGGTGTCATTTGTTGCATCTGGTGCAGCCTCCTCTACATCGGCGAGACCCGACGCAGATTGGGTGACCGCTTCGTCGAGCACCTTCACTCCGTCCACCGCAAAAAGCAAGGATCTCCCAGTGACCACCCACTTCAATTCTACATCCCACTCCCATACTGACGTGTCTATCCATGGCTTCCTCTGCTGCCACGTTGAGGCCCCAGATGCAGGTTGGAGGAACAACACCTCATATTCTGCATTGGTAGTCTCCAACCTGATAGCATCAACATTGATTTTTCTAACTTCTGATAAACCCTCCCCTCTTCTCCCCCCAACTTTTGTTCCTCACTCCTCCCCACCCCCATCTTCCCTCATTCCCGTTGCCCCCTCACCCCTTCTCCCACCTTCATGACCTGACCATCTATTCCCCAACCTCCTTCTCTTTATTCCATAGTCCACTGCCCTCTCCTACCGGATTCCTTCTTCTTTAGCCCTTTGCCTCTTTTACCCATCACCTCTCAGCTTCTCACATCTCCCCCCTCCCCCACCCACCTACCTTCCCCCCTCACCTGCCAGCCTGTGCTCCTCCCCCACCCTCCTTTTTCCGGCTTCTGCCCTCCTCCTTTCTCCGGCTTCTGCCCTCCTCCTTTCCAGTCCCGATGAAGGGCCTTGGCCCGAAACGTCAACTGTTTATTTCCCTCCATAGGTGCTGCCTGACCTGCTGAGCTCCTCCAGCATTGTGTGTGTGTGTGTGTGTGTGTGTGTGTGTGTGTGTCTCTCTCTCTCTCTCTCTAGATTCCAGCATCTGCAGAACCTTGTGCCATTGTTTGTGTGAAGTAGTGATTGTTAGCATCACTGTGTTCAACATATCAGTAATCTTAAGACCTTGTTCTGGACTCCCACGCCAATGGAAACACTTTCTCTCTTTCTACTGCAACAGTCTTTCTTTAATCACCTTGCTTACTTTGCCCAATAATCTTCTACACTAAGGACGCACAAGCCAAATTAATATGAAACCTTATTTAAAGGATTATTTTGGTGAAATCAATGTTGCACTCCACCCAAGACCAGTGCATCTATCTGATGTTGACGTCCAGGATGCTCACAGTTATCCAGTTAGGGTAGGTTGTGTGGAAGGAAGGGACAATGTAAAGATAAAGGAACATTAAAAAAAACTCGGAAGCTGGAACAATTGCAAACTAAGTACAAAGAAAGCAATAAAGTAGCTTTAATATGATAAAACATCCCACAGTGACTACAGAAGTGGAGACACCGGAGGAGGTATTAGAATAAGCAATGAAAAGCTTGGCCAGAGGAAGCTTTTAAAGAAGAGTAGAGTGTAAGGGTGGTTTATGGAGGGAACTCCAGAGCTTAGGGGCTTAGCAGCTGAAAAATGTTGTTTAACTGGGTCGGCAAGTACAGAAACAATGGGAGACAGGGGTGCAGCAAATTAGGATACAGGTAGCTGAGTTTTGGATGACTTCAAATTTATGGTGGATAAAACAAGGACAACCTGCTGGGAGTCAAGCCTACAGGCATCAAAAATCTTGAATGGAGAGCTTAAAACACAAGAAATAGGAACAGGAGTAGACCATGTGGTTCAGCGAGACTGCTCCATCTTTCAATAACATCATGGACAATCTGATCTTTGGCCTCAGCTTCAGTCTCCTGCGAGATTGCCCCATAACATTCTATTCCCCTCCAGCCCAAAAACAGTTATCTCTGCCTTAATTCTACCTAATGATGTAATCCCTACAGCTCTACGGGGTACATAACTTCAAAAGAAGTTCCTCCTCATCTTATACAAGTCTTCTAGCTCTAGACTGTCAAATACACAAACTACGAGAACAAGGAGGAGACAGTCAAGAAAGAGAATTATTCGCTCTAACTGGGATCCTGAAGGGGGAAACATCCTCACAGTACCTACCGTCAGAATTTTATACAAGATTATTTCTCATTCTTCTAAATTCAAGAGAATGCAGACCCATCCTACTCTATATTTCCTCACTGAATTACTTCTTCAGTCCAGGAATCACTCTAGTGAATCTCTGCCTTGCAAGCATACCTTCTGTAAATAAGCAGACTAAAACTGTATATAGTACTGCAAACGTGGTCCCATACATACACTATATAGCTGCAGCAAGATATCCTCACTCCTGTACTCTGTTCCCCTTGCAATAAAGGTAGATGTTCCATCTGCCTTCTTTACCAGTACTGCAGGCTAACCACTTGTGTTTCTAAACATTGAAACAAAAAAATACAGCACTGGAACAGGTCCTTCAGCCCCTGATTTCTGCACCAACCACGATGCCAAACTAAATTAATCCCACCTGCCTGCACATGGTTCATATCTCTTAGTTCCCTGCTTCTTCCCGAGGACACACAGACCTCTCGAATCAACATATAATAGTCTCACAGAAAAACATTATTTAAATGCTACTCTTCTTACTAATGTGGCTACCTTCCCATTTTACATCTCTACTCCACCTGCTAAAAGTGAGACACGGCAGGGTTGGAATCAGGTGGAGATGGAGAAACAACTTTCTTATCTGTCCCAAAAACTGAATTTAAAGCGTACCCTTACCTGAGCCAGCGACAACTCTTCTTGTAATGGCTGCAAGTGCCAAACTCTGGCAGGGGTTTACCAAGCTGAATAGTAAGTCCTTCAGGCCGCCTCTTCTGATGCTGACGAACTGAATTTTTATTGTCTTCAGCAATAAATAAAACCAAGTAACTGGTCACTGGATGGTTTAAGTAAGAGACAGCTACTATCAAATATATAAACTACAAGAAAAAGGAGACAGTTCAGAGAGAGAATGCGTCTCTCAAACTGGGACACTACCTGCACTCTTCCATTGTTTGGTATTAAGAAAACCCTTATTCAGTTCTTATTTGTTTGATTAAGCAAATGTACATTCAGTGTATCAGTTCACAGGCTATTTCTTAATTAAGTTATACATGCACAGGAGGCACACTTGCTAGTTAGGTAGCCTAAAATTTCTTTGGTTTATAAGTGAAATTGTCAATACCCATCAGGAAAGAAGAGTCCCAGCTTCTTTGTTCTTGTGCAGTGAGAAGGCCAAGGGGTGACCCAGAATAGGTTATGAAAGGTTTTAATAGGATAAGGAGAGAAGGAGAGAGAAAGAAAGACCAAATCTAGAGACCATCAAAACAAGGTATTGAGTTGTAAATCACAAAGGGAATTCAAAAGAAATTTATTTTCTGAAGAGGGTGGTAAGAATGTGGAATCTGTTAATTCGACCTTTGGGGAAGTAGTTGAAGTGAATGTATTCTTTAAGGGAATGGAGGAAAAAGGGATTCAATGTTCTACTGATAGATTTGGATGAGGAAGGATAGGAGGAGGATAGAAAAAAAGCATTAAAAGGGGTGTGGATAACTTAGGCTGAATACTCCATATGCCCCATGCTTTATAAATCCAGACCTATATATCAAATCTGTTTCTTTGTATCAGCTCTCCTTGTTCCCAATGAAGGCAGGTATATTTAGGAATCATCACCTATTTCATCCTGTGACTGGATGTTCATCTGGTAAAACTGGACTTCATCCACCAAAACTTTGAGTTTGCAATGACAGTGCAAGCAGTTTAGTTCCTTGTACTGGCCATAGGATAGACCCTGGATAACAAGAGATAAAGGTTATGAATTGTAGTCACTCAATAGGTTAACAATTTCTGTAGGAGACTCTCAATTCTTTTATGTACAAATATTGATCACAAGACAAGGGAGCAGAAGTAGGCCATTTGGCCCATCAAGTCTGCTCCAAAGAAAAGGGAAAAAAGAAAAAGAAATGAGAAATTTGGGGGGGGGGGGGGGGGGGGCAAAAAAAACCACACTATTCTAACCCCAATTTCCAGCCTTATCCCCATATCCCTTGATACCCCAACTATTTAGATATCTATCTCTTCTTTAAACACCTCCAATGATCTGGCCTCCACTGCTGTACGTGGCAAGGAATTCCACAAATTCACCACCATCTGGCTAAAGAAATTTCTCCTCATCTCTGTTTTAAACCTGTACCTTCTAATTCTAAGATTGTGCCCTCTGGTCCTTGACTCACCCACCAAGGGAAGCAGCCTAGCCACATCTACTCTGTCCAGTCCTTCCAACATTTTAAATGTCTCTATGAGGTCCCCTTTCATTCTTCTGTACTCCAGTGAGTACAGTCCAAGAGCCAACAAACGCTCATCATACACAAGCTCTTTCATTCCGGGAATCATCCTCGTAAAGCTCCTCTGAACCCTCTCCAACATCAGCACATCTTTCCTAAGATATGGGGCCCAAAACTGTGCACAGTATTCCAAATGAGGCCTCACTAGTGCCCCGTAGAGCCTCATCAACACTTCCTTACTTTTATACACTATACTTCTCGAAATGAATGCCAACATAGCATTCGCTTTCTTTACCACCGATCCGACCTGGTGGTTAACCTTTAAGGTAACCTGCACGAGTACCCTCAAGTCCCTTTGTACTTCTGTACTTTGAATTTTCTCTCCTTCTGGATAATAATCTGCCCGTTTATTTCTGTTTCCAAAGTGGACAACTGCACATTTCTCAACATTGAATCTCATCTGCCATTTCCTTGCCCATTCTCCTAAGCTATCTTGGTCTCTCTGCAACCTTCCTGTCTCCTCAATACTCTCTACTCCTCCACCTATCTTGGTGTCATCCGCAAACAGCCACAAAACCATTTACTCCATCATCCAAATCGTTAATGTACAAGGTAAAAAGAAGCAGCCCCAACACTGACCCCTGCAGAACACCACTAGTAACCAGTAGCCAACCAGAACGAGATCCTTTCATTCCCACCCTTTACTTCCTGCCAACCAGCCAATGTTCCACCCATTCTGTTATCCTACCTGTAATTCCATGACCTCTCATCTTATTAATCAGTCTCTTAAGCGGCACCTTGAAGGCCTTTTGAAAGTCTAAATACACAACATCTACCGCCTCTCCCTTATCCACCCTACCTGTGATTTCTTCAAAAAACTCCAATAGGTTGGTCAGGCAGGATCTTCCCTTCACAAAACCATGTTGGCTAGGACCTATCTTGCCTTGCACCTCTAGGTATTCCATAACCTCATCCTTGAGGATCGATTCCAATAACTTTCCCACCACTGACGTCAAACTAATAGGTCTGTAATTTCCTTTATGCTGCCTCCCACCTTCCTTATACAGCAGAACTACATTTGCGACCCTCCAGTCCTCTGGAACCGTGCCGGAGTCTATCGATTCCTGGAAAATTATCACCAATGCCTCTGCTATCTCTAAAGCCACCTCCTTCAGAACCCGGGGATGCTCCTCATCCGGTCCGGGAGACTTATCAGTCTTTAGCCCATTTAGTTTTCCTAGCACCTTCTCTCTAGTAATCTTAACTGAACTCAGTTCCATTCCGTGAGACCCCTGACTAACCGGTATATTGCTGATGTCCTCCAGTGAAAACCGATGCAAAATACTCATTTAGTTCTTCTGCCATCTCTATCACCCGTTATGATCTCTCCCGCACTGTTATCAATTGGTCCTATATCAACCTGTGTCTGTCTTTTACTCCTTATATATTTAAAAAACTTAGTATCCTTTTGAATGTTATCTGCCAACTTCCTTTCATAATTCATCTTTTCTTTCCTAATGAGTTTCTTTCTGCAGGTTTTTAAAAGTTTCCCAGTCTTCTGTTTTCCCACTAATTTTTGTTTCCTTGTATGCCCTCCCTTTTGCTTTTATTTTAGCCTTCACCTCTCTCGTTATCCACATTTGTGCCTTTTTTCCATTCAAAACCTTTTTTCTTGGAATATATCTATGCTGCATTTTCCTTATTTCTTGTAGAAATTCCTTCCATTTCTGCTCCGCCGTCCCTCCAGCTAGCTTACTCTTCCAATCAATTTGGGCCAACTCCTCTCTCATACCACTGTAATTTCCTTTGTTCCACTGAAATATCAATACACCAGTTATCAGCTTCTCTTTCTCAAATTTGAAACTGAACTCAAATCACATTGTGATCACTAGTTCCCACTGGTTCCTTTACCTTTAGTTCCCTAATCACCTCCGGTTCATTACACAGCACCCAATCCAAAACAGCTGATCCCCTGGTGGGCTCATCAACAAATTGCTCCAAAAAACTGTCCTGTAGACATTCCCCAAACTCACTCTCCTGAGATCTACTACCTTGCTGGATTTCCCAGTCCACCTTCATGTTAAAATCCCCCATAATTATCTTCACGTTGTCACTCTGGCACGCTTTTTCTATTTCAAACTGCAACTTATGGTCCACTTCCTGACTGCTATTAGGGGGCCTATATATAACTGCTACTATTGTCCTTTTACCCTTGCTATTTCTTAGCTCCACCCATAAGGATTCCGCCTCTTCTGACCCAATGTCCTTCCTTTCTATTGATTTTATATCATTACTAATCATCATGGCCACACCTTCCCCTCTGCCTACCCGCCTATCCTTCCTATACACTGTGTACTCCTGGACATTCAGTTCCCAATCACATCCGTCATAAAGCCATGACTTGGTGATTGCCACAATTGCTTTAACTTTACAGTGCAAAATTCAATAACTGAATGTGTTAGAGGGGAAAATTATGCCAGAAATGTTCTCTTTCAAATTACATTGCAGATTTTAAGATTATATTTGCCATTTCCTTGAGATAAGGCATGAAGTGACATCATGATCCTCACGTGTGGAAGATCCTTCCCTTTCTTTTCCTTGCTATCTAACACAATCTTCCAGGCAAAATGCCAAAGATAGGAAATAAACACAGAAAAGCCTGGAGATACACTAAAGTTTAAAATCAGCATCAGAATGAGAAATGTGGATGAAGCCCTTTTACTAGAACCCTCTGATCCAATTGCTGTAATCTGAAGCCAAAGACACTGATGAGCTAACATCACATGTACAACATCACCTAGATGCTTAAAACCTCTTGGATTCTCTGGTCATTAAAGGTGCCGAGTGTAATATTGTTCTTCCAATGACATATATACAAGGTCCATCTCAACTAACCTTTTATGTTGCAGGAACAAAAGAGCAACTGGAATCTCAACAGGTCAGATACTTAAAATGGCTCTTGTTCTACTCACCTGCAGAGTGCCCTCCTTGGAGCAGTTTAGACAGCCCACAACAAAGTGACTGTCCTGTAAAATCAAGTCCACAGGGGCACATTGATGCAGGTCCAGGTAACCCAAGACATCCGAATTCTCATGGAGTACACTGGGTTGGAACGCTACACTGATGTCTGTGTTACATTTTTCACAGCTTGCAGAAGAAGAGTGCTTTTGGGACACAGTCAGATCTGCAGTTACTTTGCACCTTTGAAAAGAAATTGAACAATGGTCAGTTCTACAAGAGCTATTCACTGGGAGTGCTAAATGCTAAAACCCTGCGGAATCTTTTCTGCTAGTTTGCTTTTGACTCAATTAAAAGATCAAAAATAACAACTAAGGCAACCTGACCCCAGTGAGTGACAGATTTTCAGTAGATGATACCCATGACTGCATCCCAAATCATAAGAGAACAACATCAGGGAGGATAGTGCAGTCAATGGAGAGGCAAGGAAACTCATCCAGGAGTAATTCAACACATTGATCACAGAAGTAACTGAAAAGCAAAAACTATAGCTGGAAATTCAAAATTAAAACAGAAAATGCTAGAAATACTCAAGAGCATCCGTAGAGAGAAAATCAGAGGGAACATTTCAGGCTATTGACTTTCCATTATAACGTCACACCAATCTCAAATCTGATTCTCCAGCAGCCTTTGAAACTCTCTAGTTTAAACAGTGCTGTACTAAGTGCTGGAGTATGTTATTTGATACGTGGTAACAGGGTCCCATTAAAATCCATGTTGCAGCATGGATTTCTAAAAAAAATAGCACTTGACAGATCTATTGGGTTTTTTTTAAAAGCTGTAGATAAGGGGGAAATCAGTGGATGTAGAAGAATTGGATTTTCATAAAGCATTCAATGAAGTGTTACATATGAGGTTATTAAATTAAGGCTCATGGGATTGGGACTATTATGTTAGCAGAGCTGGCTGACAGAACACAGAGCACAAATAAAGAGTTTTTTTCCAGTTCAGCAGCCTGTAATCAACACAAGGACCAGTGTTTAGTTTCAGTTACTTGTAATCTTTACAAACATGATGTTTCATTTCCTTCCCCCACCCCCAAAGATGTATGCAGTTTGATGAGGGGGAAAATATAGAAGAAATATGAAGTTACCCACTTTGGTAGGAAAAACAGAAAAGCAAAATGCCTTATGAGACAGACTGAGAAATGTTTGAATTATGGCAATTGCTCTCTGTGCAAAATAATCTTTCCCCTGCCACATATTATAAAACACCTATGATGCTGGAGGAACTCAGCAGGCCAGGCAGCATCCGTGGAGAAAAGCAGGCGGTCAACGTTTCGGGTCAGGATCCTACTTGCCTTAGAGCAATTTCTGAGAAAGGGACTTGCCCTGTGAGAGACCGAGCAGAGTTGATCAGATGTTCCTTCAATTATAAAAGAGAAAAACTTACTGCAACATAAAAATCTTACGGAACTTAATAAATTAGATGCTGGGATGATGTTTTACCATACTAGGGTACCAGAACTAAGGATCATGGTATCAGAATAAAGGCCCAGTGATTTCAAACTGAGGCAAATCATCAGAAGTCTCTCCCTGGACAGCTGCGGATTCTCTGTTCTCTAGTATATTCAAGTCTGAGCAATAGATTTTTGGAATTAAAGAGATTCAATGAATTGAGATAATTCAAGAAAGCAAGGTAGAAGATCAGTTGTGATCTTGCTGAGATGCAGAATTGCTTGAATCAAAGAAAATTTATGACAAGGAAGGAGGAAGGAAGCCACTTGACCCATCGGGTCAACGCTGCTAAAATAAGCTGCCTACCCAATATCACCTTCGAGCACCAACCACTTAGATCTGCAGGTCAAGGCTCTTCAAGTACACGTAAAAAGTGTGACGAGGATTTATGCTTCTACCACCTATTCAGGCAAGAGTTCCAGCCCTCCAGCAACCTCTGTTGAAAAATTCTTTCCTCGCCTTCTCTCCAATCCTTCTCCAATTTCCAAATGCCACCTCAGCCCTTAATAATTCTCCCCTTGGCCTCCTCTGCTCCTCTGTATAGCCAGCCTATACAATCTTCTTTTGTTGCTGAAGTTCTCCAATCCTAGTAACATTCTCATGAATCTCCTCTGGTCACATGGTGACCAGAAATGTGTGTACACAAGCTGTGGCACAACTAGTGTTGTATACAGTTCTAGTGTAACCTCCTTGCTCTTATATCCTGAGCATCAGCTATTAGAGGAAGCACGCATTCTTAAATTACACAAGTCTAGATAGAGTCATAGAACACAGAAACGAGGCCCTTCAGCCCAACTGGTCTGTGCTGATTAAGGCATCCATCTAAGCCAGTCCCATTTGCCTGTGTTTGGCCCATATCCTTCCAAAACTTTCCTATCCATGTACCTGTCCAAATGTCTTTTAATGATTTATATTCCTCTTTTTTTAAAGATAAAACATAATATAGAAGTTTCTATGTTATATTAATTTCATTTGTGTTGCATTTGTGACTATGCTTCAAAAATATTTCACTAGCTACAAACTGCATTTTTCTCTAATTATATGTCTTTTTTTTAGAAATAAATACAGGATCCTCAGCTTTATTAATAGAGACATTATGTTAATGCTTTTACAATATATTAAAAAAAAATTGCTGATTTAGGCTTCTACATCATTGTCTGAAATTCTGAGCAGCACACTGAAGAAGGATTTCTGGCAGGAAGGAGGTGTAATGGAGAGGTATCAGGGATTAGGCACTTTAATCGTGTGGATAGTCTGAAGAAGCTGGGATTGTACTCCTTATAGCAGAGAGGATTAAAAGAAGAAGATTTAAATATTCAAAATTAGGAAGGATTTTGATAAGTGAATAGGAACTGCTTCCGCCAGTGATCAGACGATATAGACTTAAAATAATTGGCAGGAAGAACCAGCGAGGAGATGAGGGGATTTTTCCTGCTAAGTTGTTGTGACTTGGAATGAACTACCTTTCACACTGGAATTTGATAAACACTTGAAGATTGTTTTATCAGGATTTGGGAAAAGATGCATTTGGTTGCCCTTGCACAATGGGTCAAATGGTCTTCTGTACCATACAATCGTGTGCCTCGACGGCTGGCTGCCTGAATGCACTTTCACACCACTATCGCTCATCATACCTGACGCACTTCAGTGACAGAGTGATCTTCTGAGCTGCCAGTGTTGCTGTCGCTTCTCCCAGCTGAAAGCCAAGAAATCGCACTGCTGTTCCCTTAGGCAGGCCCTTGCTGTTAGAATCTATCGGCAGCTGCCCACTCCCATTGCCAGCTGGGAGGGGTTTATGCCTGCGAGGTGCATCAGTCCTTGAACACCCATCAACCTCCTCACCAGAGCTGACTTCACTGCCCGTGCCACTCATTTCTGGACTTTCTGATTCTGCGAACTTGGCCTGCTGAAGCTGCTGCGACAATCCCTTGACAGGATCTACGTTCTGAGGGCACGAAGACCCTTCTGTTGTCTGCAAAGCTCGTGCATCTGGTAGGCATGGCTTAAGTTCCTGGAAGGGTATAAAACATATCCCTGATTTCTCGGTGTCCAATTCCCTCTTTATCTGGAAGAGGAAAGAAATTGAAAGTTAGTTGCAATTTAAAAAAAATACACAATATTGATTATCCTCAACAATAATTCACACAACCTCCTAAACAAAGAGAGGGATATGCAAGAGAGAACAGAACACAGGGTTACAAGTGGGGGAATGGGATTGCTCAGAGCTGGCATAGATTTGATGGACCAAATGGCCTCCTCCTATGACATATGGAAATATGAGCAATAAACATGGAGAAATATCATCTTGGATTTATACATTACCATTATAAGAATGTCTTACAATGCTTTATAGCCAGTGAAGAGGTTTGAAATGCTTTAATGTACATTGGGGTTGAATGTTTTCCATTTTAATTGATAATAACCAAATAAAAACATCCAAAGACTACTTAAAAAGTTTTCAGTTTACTGATAAAACTCTGCATTGGAAATACAACATTACCACATATTTTGCTTTCAAGAACAAAGCTTTTAGAATATAGAAATGGTGCACAGATAACTAGTTTGTTTGTGAACAGAATGCTCCAGATAATGATGTGACTGGATAACTGAGGTGTGGTGGTGCTGGGGCTGGGGCAAGAAAACCACTATAATGAAACCAATGGATGACTTTGAATGTGCATTTATTGTCATAGCCAACTTAGCTGCAAATTATGATCACACAAAGTTGTTGCATATGTCCAACGTTGTCTGTAATAACCAGAAACACCCAATTTTAACAAGTGGAAAAAATACCCTCCCCATCCCAAACAGCACCAAGAGCACACAAAAAATTCAAAGCCCCACTATACAAAATGCTGTTGTTAATTTGTGCCCAGCAAGCTCCTGTCAGAAGGTAGCCCATTTTGGTGGGGTTGGGTAATGCATGAACATTGGCCAGGGGCAGGGGACAACTCCCCAGCTCTTCTGCCTCTTCTAAAAGATTGCATTCCCAACGGCATACCACTCCTTCAGTGTTACATTGAATATCAATCTAGTTTGGTGCTCAGGCCTTAGTAATGGGACAAACTCTCAGCCTTTAACTCAAGAAGCAACAGTGGTATTGACTGAAACATAGTTGATATTTAAAGATATTAATAAAACTGAACTAGTAATGAATTGATAAAAATATTCTTTCGGATGGCCTGATAACCCCTCTCAAATCAGTTCATCTACAACTCTCACCACTGGCATTGCAGCAAACAAGTAGAAGAGACAGAAGACATGACTTTAGTTGATTATATTGCAGCATATAGTCCAAGTATAACTTACTCTGCAGAATTCCTTTCATTGTCCAGTTGGAAAAACACCACTTAACCAAGGAACAATCTGACGGCAGGGAATAGCCTATTCTGACACAGTGACACACTCTGAGAATAGACTGACCTGCAAGTGCTTTACTTCTTTTCCCCCTCGTGTTTTCTCAAGTACCTTGCTTTGTTCCCATCAGACATAAAATTTTACTGAACAGGGTGACACGGTCTTACCTTTCTGGCTCCCTCTATGAACAGCTTCTCCAGGTTGCGATCTAGCCACCGCAGGTAAGGACGAAACAGCAGCTCTAACTTTCCCGTCAGCCTGTTGGTGGCATGCTTGGCCTGAAGCCACTCCTCTGAAGCGCTACACACGTGCCTGAGGTGGAGAGGATGGAATATGGCCTTGTGAAATTACTGAACAATCCTCAAAACCAGGACTTAGAGAGAAAATAAACAACCATCTGAGAAATGAAGAACAAAGTAAAACTCCATTAATTCAGCACACTCGGGACTTTGTTGATGCCAGACTGGTAGATTTGAGATTATTGAATGTTATCCCTATAAATACCCTAACATACTTTTAGTTCCTTTTTGTTTTAAGATGTTACACAATAGTGCAAATTTTCTAACGAACCCAGTGAGTTTCAAGGCGAGCCAGGTGCCAAACCTTTTATACTTCCAAATAATCAGAAAGTGGATTATCAGACTTTTACTGTATAAGCTCCATTTGGTTCACTTTTCTGCCAGTGGAAGAAAGGGGTTGGGATGAGAATTTATTTTGCTTTTGTCGTTTATCCTTTTAGTAAGTTTTTGCCTTTTAGTTTGCGATAAGGATCTTGCTGCTCTTCCAACAGCTGATGTGCATCATATTCTAGGAAATGTTTCCTCACTGATTTTTATTGACCTACCGCTCTGCTGCATAATAAAACAAAGCCACTAAAGCCGTCAGTGATACAAATGGCACTGGGCTACAATGATGCAGAATCCCTTACACCTTACCCAGTAGCTGCTACTTCTATACACACTCCACTGAAAGTATACCTGTCTTTAGATATCGTTAGATAAAATGGAGTAAAAAGAATTGATGCATAATTCCCATATAGAAACTACAGATACTGAGCAACACAAGTAGGAGCATGAATAGGCCACCTGGCCCTTCAAACCTACCCTGCCATTCAATATGATCGTAGCTGACCTACCCTGGGGCTCATCCCCTTTTCCGTGTCAGTAGCCCATTGCCCTTGATTCCCCAATCTTTCAAAAATGCATCTTCCTCATCCTTGAGTACTTCTAATGATCTGGCCTCTATAACCCTCTGAGGTAGAGAACCTCCAGTTGTTATTCTCAGCAAGTATGAGATGCACTTTGACTTCTTCAGCACTCACAGAGAATCAAGTAATGGTCAGAAAGGTTCCGAGAGCGACGCGGTCAAAAAGGTAGGCAACTCTGGGCCAATCACACTGGACACTACTGACTGGGAACTGGGCTCTGGCAGAGCAAAGCTGAGGAAAAGGAGAAAAATCACTCAACAACAAGGTCTTTGCTATAATGCCAGACACACAAAGAAGTTACTGTTCAAATATCCTTCAACATGCAACAAATTCTCCACCTTTCCCTTCTCTGTTCCTAGCTCCCACCCACACTTCGTATCAACTTAGAGCTTCAATTGTCAGTGAGGATTTTAAAACAGGCTGGTTAATGACCAGACACCACTGGGGGAAAGAGACAACTACAGAAGAAAAATAAAATGTCACTATTAAATCAGGAGAAAAATACAAGTTATGTTCCCGATACTACAATCTGAAGTTTGATACTTAGATTACATGAAAAGACCAACAGCCTTCTCGCAGTCCTGGAAAATGATTTGAATATCCAATGCTGATGCCCAAACCTCCCAACTGGGAATGTGGAAATGTAAACATTGTCCAAGTTTGGCAATATGAGTAGTTCATTCTATTTCCAGGAAAGAGAACAAGAGCTGTGCCACTCTCACCGTTTGCAATTCTAATCACAACCTTAAATCCAGCCTGAAATGTACATTGATCAGAGAATAAGAAAATGATTCACACGTTCAATTCTTCAATAAATAGCACTGACAGAAGAATAAAGCTCACACTTCTTCAAGGTACTAAGACTGCAGAGCTAAAATACAAATGAATTTTTAAAAAAAATCCAGATACTGAAAATCTCAAATGAAAACAAAAATTGCTGGAACTACTAGGCAAGTAAGGCAGCATCTGTGGAAAGAGAAACATAGCCAACATTTCAGCCTGACGGGGGTCTTGGAACCGAAATGTTAACTCTATCTCTTTTCACAGATGCTGCCTGACCTACTGAGTGTTTCCAGCTTTTACTATTTTTACTTAAGTTAAAGCATAGGATCACTTTGGATTATTGCTAAAATCTCAGAAGATGGAATGGACCAGGACAGGTGCAGGGGTCTTGACCTAAAACAGTGACATACTTCTTTTGACTCCACTGATACTGCTCGACCCACTGAGTTCTTCCAGTTCTTTTTGGTCCAGATTCCTGCATTTTTTGTCTACATATAAACGCAAGTTCTTTCTTCTTTAAGTTGTGATGAGATGCGATAGGCTCCAGCAGTCATGAAAATAAAGATTTTACAGTCAAAATAAACAAGATCCTTCATCTTTGGAAAGCACGGGCTGCTTTCCAAAGATGAAGGACCTAGTTTATTCTGAAGCATTAGGTTCTTCAGTCTAAGCCTAAAACCAAGAAGATAAACCATTTCCAATAGTTCAATGTTTTACCATCGTTTCTCCTTACCTTCCCATAGACGCTGGCAGATCTTGATCCTCAGGGATATCCAAAGTGAAGACCTAAGAGAAAGATGAAGAGGCTTGAGTAACATACTACTGTATTTGAGATGGGAGAAAGGGAGGGTAAGTAATGCAGGCTTCGTAGATTCATTCTCAATAAGGTGGAAACTGTAGGTAGAGGCCAGAATTACACTTCTCTCAATGTTTAGGATGTACATGGAGTGCAGAAGGTGGAACAGAGCGAACCCCTGCTGACAGTTCCATTGGAACATAATGCAACCCCTCAGAAACATAACCCATCACTTGGTGCGTTTCCATTTCAGTTCCTGTATTATGTGCGGTTGTGGACCCTCTCATTGAGAAAAGTGGCTAGATGCAGATAGATCACCACGAACAAGATCAGCACTGAGCTTATTGACTGGCGGAATAAGGTTTGTCTTATTTACATTCTTCCAAAAATAATCCACAATATGTTTGTCATAGATTGCTGTGGTCAGCCACAACTTGCATTTAATGTAATATAATGCCCTAAAGCATGTCGTAACATACGTAGCTCCTGACTGTGAAAGCCTGCATTATGTGGCATTGGGAATATTACCCCTTACCTCCAAAGGATAATCGTCTGGGAAGCAAATCTGAATGTCTATCTCCTTCAAATCAAAAGGCTGTAAGAGAGGAAGAAAATTAGAATCAACATTGCAACGTCAGGGGCTGGCTGTGGAAAGCAAAAAAAAATCAACACTACGCAGTTCATTCACAGAATAACTAAGGGCTGTTTAAGAAGAGTGAGGGGTGGGGAGGGGTTGAATATCATCCTGAAGCAGGTTAATGGGGGAAAGAAATCAGAAATTAAAGGCAGTCACATAGGATGCGAACAATGACTACCCAGATTGGTCCTGGTATTGCAGACTTATCCGGGTTAGGGGGACCAGTGGGCACAGGATTTGATGGCAATGCACACTTCTAATGGCCTGGTCCAAAGTCCTGAAAGAAGGCACTTTATAATGAGGGCTGAAGTGGGTCACTATCTTCTCAAGCTGGGGACTGACATTAAATATTGGCCTTGCCAGTCATATTCCACAAGCAAATGAAAAGTCAAAGTTAAAGATGATTTTAGTGTCATATGCACTAGTAGGCACAGGTGCAATGAAAAACTGACCTACAACAGCTTCACAGGCACATTCCATAAGGCACATACCACAAGAGAAACATAAATTATACAAAAAAAAAGTAAAGAAAGCTTTCAGGCACTACCCCAGTAATAGCTGACCAGAAAGGGGTTTAAGGGGGAGCTTTTTTTTCCTTGAGTAGAAAGACAGTGCCATTAAAGGCACATGACCAATATTCAGAAAAGGAGAATTACTTAGCCTAAGTAGGCAGAGGTCAAGTTGTCTTTCTCTGTACCCTGCTACTGAAACCAGCCCTGACTGTTATCAAGTGACCTCAGGCAATGCACCTGGTCGTGATACTCTCCACAGTTTCAAAGTCTAGAAATATTTACTATCTATGATTAAGAGAGGCCACTCAATTGGAGATTGCAGCAAGTTAGTTGCATAGTACTCTGCAAGTGACTGCCCTCAGAAATACAAGCACTAATAATTGGATTAGGGGAAAGACTTGGTAGCTTTTACTATCATTAAGAGGAGAGAACCATTCAGCCTTTCCAAGCCCGTCACACCATCCAATGAGATCGGGGTGATCTGTGCCTTAAAGCCATTCCCTTACACACCCATTTCCCACCATACTCTCAGCTGATCTAAAATCCTACAATCTTGCTCTTATAGCTTCAAGTGACCACATTTTGTAGAGAACTTCTGCTACTTTGTGTAAAAAGAGCTTCCTAATTTCCTCAGGTAAATTACAGAGCTCTAACTTTAAAAATTGCTACATTGATTCCATCCATCTACCCTTTAAATCCTTTAACATAAATTTAACTTATGCTCTGAAATTTTAATGAATTTGCACTCCACAAGTCCAATACATCTTCTCTACAATGCAATGCACAAATTAAATAATGCTCTCCAGATGGGTGATAAAAACCAAAGTGCTGGAAATACCCAGCAGGTCAGGCAGCATTTTACGGAGAGAGAGAACAGAATCAGTGTTTCAGGTCAATGACACCTTGTCAGATCTGAAGAACTGAGAAAACAAGTGTTGACTTTAAATGTTAACTGTTTCTCATCCACAGATTCCATCTGTCCTGCTGAAAATTCCCAGCACTTTCCATTTTTATTTCAGAACTCCAGCACCTGCATTTTCTTTTTAAATTTTCAATTAGTCTGGATGGGCTATGACCAAGAGTCTACAAGTGAAGCATCTCTTCCTTCCCATACATTCCAGTCTCACCTCTGAACGTCATATCCCAGTCTTAAGGTTGGACCTTAAGAGGAAAGGGTTGCATGGCTTCAAAGAAACATCAGGGAGTTGTGTCTAATCCTATTTATTTACCAAAAAGTTAGAACAGAAACAATGGAGCAATGGCCCATTTCTATGATTACTGAAGTCAACATTTAAGGGCAAGATGGACAAGTACAGAGGAAAACGGGAATAATGGACAGAGTGCCACAAAATAGGTGGAAGAATGTCTGTGCTGTACACTCAGTATAACACTAGTTATTCTAAGCTGCAGGAGGATTTCCAATTTGCTCATTCTGACAACAAGGTTTCACTTTGGACCACTCCATGGTAAGACTCCAGGACTTACCCAGTCTGGATCTGTAGGCTCTACCACAATGCGGTAGAAAGTCTGCTTCCCATCCTCACTCTCCTGAATGATGAGCTGGTCCTTTGGGAAGCGTTTCAACAGCTGACTGATCTCAGTCTCTCGGAGTTGCCGGGCAACCTCTTGGGTCAACTCGGTGAGCTTTACTTCATCCTTGACCACAGCAGGCCGGGGGACGGGCGGTCGAATGAGTGGCCCTGGCGGTCTTAGACTGACCCGAGCGGGCTCGGAATCCACAGGGTCCCTCAACGCAGGCAACTTCTCAGGGTGCCAAAACCGGCACCGTTCTTCCATCACGCAGTAGCCAGACAGATAGTAACGACATGGCCTCTTCGCTCTATCTCTGGGACCAATCATCTTGGGCGTTCCAAACCGGGTTCGCCCCTGTGTAGCAGGATCCTCAGCAAACCTGACCGGGCCACTGTCTGCAGGACATTCTGCACCACTCTGGCACTGAGAGATATTTTCAGCAGCACCGCTGCTCTGGCTTTCAGGCACACTTGGAGCAATCCGTGGCTCCAGATGCTCATGCAGAAATCGACACCTTCGGCCAAACTGACAGTACTTTCCACGAGAATAAAAGCGACAAACAGGCGGGTATGGATTCATGCTTCTGGGTTTCAACTGAGAGGTGCCAAGGGTCCTGGTCTTTTCTGCCACATCACCGGTGTGAGACAGAGCCTCGGACGCTGGGCTGTGACCTACCTCCATTGCTTCCAGGTTCTGTGGACAGAAACAGCAGCCGGAGTCAATGAGGAAATACCTGTAACACAGACTAAAAGCAAGCATGCTAGATTCGTGCTTGGACAGTGTCTGATTTGATGCCCTCAGATTTTCTGACTTTCTCATCAACCTGAAACATTTACTTGTTTCCCTCTCTGCAGATACTTCCTGATCTGCTGAGTATTTCCAGCATTTTATTCTAATCCCAACATGAGAGGGAGGATAAACTTATTTACATGATGCCTCAACAATCTGATCTACAGGTTAATATTGCAGGATAATGTTTGGATTTAAAAACTCTGGGGAACAAGTAAAAAAACTGCAAGATTTCCCATTTTTTTCTTCTATTTTTGTACACACTCCTCATAAGGGAACAAGAACTTGTAGAAGGACTCCAAGACTGATCAAATGATGATAATATTTATAAAGTGGATTTCCTGGATCTCCTAATCGATACAACGAACCCCAGCCACTGCACTGTCTGGAAATGGAATTCAAACTTAGCTTCAGATTCAGGTGGGAATGTCTACAACTCTATTGCAATTATAAATTACAGAGAACATTATAAAAGCTTCTGCCTCTCACAATTGCATAAAGATTCCTGCAAGCAGGAATGTTGCTCTGGATTAATTAAATATGCACTTGAAGTTGAAGGTGGTCAGTGGAGTTACCATACATCCCACATATGCCTTTTTGCACATTGCCCTAGCTTCACCAAACCGTGTGCACACATGCACATATACTTTATAGCAAGGTTTACAGGATTAGCAATAAGGAAACACAAAATCCAATTACAGCAACCCTCCCATTGCCAGCATTTAAAGTTCAGTACTTTGTGTAGGTGCATTTCCGTAAAGAACAGCAAAAGCAACCCATTTTACATTTACTCAGTAATTTGATTACAATTTTTAAAAACAAAACACCTGCAGCATAAGCAGCATCTTTCTAATTTAGCAGCTAATAAGAGGGTAATTAACCACATACATACCCTGTTTCTCCCAAGCACACATTTACAAAGAAGCATTATCCACGACATTGACAGATAAACTGAATATTTATTTACAAATGTTCAAGGTCACCAAAGCTTTAAACCACATCAAGGTTTCCTAATTCATAATGTCAAAACATCCAGTTTTAGCATTTGGCCACATCAAGGGGCCACGTTTTTGTGCTGTGCGGTAAGAATATCTAGTCACAGCAATTAAAACTTGGAATCTAGAGACTTAACCATCATTCAGCTGAAGAAAATCCGACGGATGCCAGAAACCATTGAAAGTCTGGCCCTGAAAAAGGAAAGCAAAAAGCTGCAGACACTGGAAACCTGAAATACCAACAAGTGCTGTAAATGCTCAGTAGGCCAAACAGCATCACAGAGGCAGAAACAAGGTTAAGATCAATGAAACCAGCACCTCTACTTCCTCAGGAGGCTAAAGAAATTTAGCATGTCCCCTATGACGCTCACAATTTTTATCCATCCACTATATCCATCCATCCATATATCCATCCATCACGGCTCAGTATGGCAACTGCTCTGTGACCACAAGAAATAGTTGTGGACATAGCTCAGCACAACACAGAAACCAGCCTCCCCTCCATGGACTGTCTACACTTCTCACTGCCTTGGTAAAGCAGCCAACATAATCAAAGACCCCACTGACCATGGACATTTTCTCTTCTCTCGCTCCCATCAAGCAATAGATACAAAAGCCTAACAGCACATATCACCAGGCTCAAGAACAGCTATTGAATGTTCCCCTAGTGCAATAAAGTGGACTCTTGACCTCACAATCTACCTCGTTATGGACTTGCACCTTATTGTCTGCCTACACTACACTTTCTCTGTAACACTTTATTCTGCATTCTGTTATTGTTTTCCCTTGTACTACCTCAATGCACCGTTGTAATGAAATGATCTGTATGGATGGCTTAAAAAATAAAGTTTTTCACTGTATTTCAGTACATGTGACAACAAAAAAAATCAATGTATTTATACTTTTCAACAAATCATTGACGAGAAACATTTAATCTGTCTCGCTCCTCAGATGCTGCCTAACCCGAGTTTTCCCAGGATTTTGTTTTCAGTACCGTTGTATCATCTTATAGATTATGCTGATTAAATCTTTGTTTCAGTATACTCTAGCCAAAAATAAACATTTAAAGCTAAAACTTCTGTAAACTTTCATTATGTCCGGGCAGAGGAAGCGCAATCGCGCAAATCCTTGAGACCAGCAACAAATAGCAGAAACAAAAACCTGGAAGCTCTCAGATCCAGTAGATGAGGGGAGAATCTGGGCACCTCATCTTCTGCTGCCCGACCTGTTGAATGCTTCAGCACTCTTGGGTGACAAGTGACCAGGTAAGACCCCACCCACCCAGGTCATTCTCTCTTCTCTCCTCTTCCATCAGGTAGAAGATACAGGAGCCTGAGGGTACGTACCACCAGACTTAAGGACAGCTTCTGCCCCACTGTGATAAGACTATTGAACAGTTCCCTTATACAGTGAGATGGACTGACCTCACGATCTACCTTATTGTGACCTTGCACCTTATTGCACTGCACTTTCTCTGTAGCTGTGACACTTTACTCTGTACTGTTATTGTTTTTACCTGTACTACCTCAATGCACTCTGTACTGACTCAATGTAACTGCACTGTGTAATGAATTGATCTGTACGATCGGTATGCAAGACAAGTTTTTCACTGTACCTCGGTAGGAGTGACAATAATAAACCAATTCCACACACCCACCGCCTTGCCCTGCCTAGAACCCAGGAGGAGATGCCCCCAGCAGGGCATGAGCTGGACCCGAGGGAAGGCTGCAGCAGGCGAGGGGTGGGGACCTGTGAGGCTCGGCTGTCCCGTCGGGGCCAGTCACGGGGACGGGACTCTCGGCCCCTCGGGGCCTCCCGCTCCTCCCCCCGACTCCACCGCCCCAAACCCCGCTGCCGATTCCGTCCAAACGGGCGGCACTCGCACGGCAGCTCCCGCCCTTTTTCTCACCCTCCGACCCGGGATTTCAAGCCACTCCCTCGCACTGCGGGCGGAGCCGCCATTTACCTGCTTACAGCCGGAGCCACAAAACCAACGGACCAGCTCCCGCCACAATCCCTTCCCCCGGACTAATCGCCCTGGCGCCGACTGCGCCTGCGCGGCACTGGTAAAGGGGGGGCTAACGCTCCCTCCCGGCAGCAACTGCGCCTGCGTGTCACTACGGGCGGACCGTCGGCAGCAACTGCGCCTGCGCGGCACTGGGGTGCCGGCGATAGCTACTACGCTTGCGCAGCACCGGGACTGAGTTCCTGAAATGCGCATGCGTGGCAATCGGTTGGGCCGGCGATGCCCACGTGGTTACTGTATCAATTGCTGAAGTTAAACTTAAGTTTCTTGTCTTAGACACACATACCCAGGGAATAAATGCCGTGGCATTTAGCTTGTTGCAGCAGCAGCAGCATAGTACATTACAAACATAAATTAACATAGACTTAAACTAACCCAAATTACTTGCACAACAAAATAAACTAAAAATAAATGTTATAACATCAGTGCAAAACCATCATCGTCGTTTCTCCAATCTTGTGTATGGTGACAGGTAAATGTTGCGTCCAGGTGTGGAGATTGAATGGAAATTCAATTAGATGATCCGTCTAATTGGTTACTGCTGAGGTTCATGCTCCATGTAAGTCTCCTCAATAACAATTTACACTTTAAATCATTAAACAGTGATTGTTCCTCAGACAGAATTTTCTCATGAAGTGTCTCCGTCTTGAAATATTAACTCTGCTTCTCTCCCTATAGCTGCTACCTGATCTGCTGAGTGTTTCCAGCATCTTCTGTTTTTATTTCGGATTTCCAGTGTCTGCTTTTTTTGATTCACAGAATATTTTTAACGCCTGGGCGCATTTGAAGCTGTTGGTGCCAGGGTGATTAGTCCGGGGGAAGGCTTGGTGCCGTTCACAACTTGAAGGACAATACACTGTCCAGCCAATAAAGCAGTTTTTAAAGTGTTGTGATGGGTGCAAACACAACAGGTGAACTGTACACTGCAAGATCCCAGAAGCAACAATGTGATTGTCATCATCTGGTTTCTTTCAGTAAAGTTGTTTCAGCAATACAATGATTGATGGAGGGGCAGGTGGAGGGGCAGGTAGTGTTGAGGAAGCAGGGAGTCTGCAGAAGGACTTGGACAGGCAGGGAGAATGGGCAAAGAAGTGCCAAATGGAATACTGCGTAGGGAAGTGTATAAGGTAAGATAACTTTATTAGTCACATGTACATCGAAACACACAGTGAAATACATCTTTTTGTGTAGTGTTCTGAGTACAGCCTGCAAGTGTTGCCACACTTCCAGCACCAACATGGCATGCCCACAACTTCCTAACCCGTACATCTTTGGAACGTGCGAGGAAACTCACACAGACACGGGGAGAACGTACAAACTCCTAACAGACAGTGGCCGGATTTGAACCTGGGTCGCTGGCACTGTAAAGCGTTACACTAACTGCTACACTTTGGTAGAGGGAATAAAGGCATAGACTATTTTCTAAACAGGGAGATAATTCAGAAATCAGAGGTGCAAAGGGACTTGGGAGTCCTAGTGCAGGATTCCCTCAAGGTTACCTTGCAGGTTGAGTCAGTAGTAAGGAAAGCTAATGCAATGTTGGCATTCATTTTGAGAGGACTACAATATAAAAGGAAGGGTGTAGTGCTGAGGCTTTATAAGGCATTGGTCAGACCACGTTTGGAGTATTGTGAAAACTTTTGGGCCCAATATCTAAGGAAGGATGCACTGGCTTTGGAGAGGGTCCAGAGGAAGGTTACAGGAATGATCCCGGGAATGACAGGGTTAATGTATGAGGAGCGTTTGATGGCTCTGGGCCTGTACCTGATGGCTCAGGCTCTGGAGTTTAGAAGGATGAGGGGTGGGGAGGGGGGGATCTCTTTGAAACCTACCTAATATTGAAAGGTCTGGATAGAGTGGACGTGGAGAGGATGTTTCCAGTAGTGGGAGAGTCTAGGACCAGAGGACACAGCCTCAAAATAAAAGGACATCCCTTTAGAACAGAGATGAGGAGGAATTTCTTGAGCCAGAGGGCAGCGTATCTGTGGAATTCATTGCCACAGATGGCTGTGGAGGCCGTCACTGGGTGTATTTAAAGTGGACATTGATAGATTCTTGATTAGTAGGGGTGTCAAAGGTCATGGGGAGAAGGCAGGAGAATGGGGTTGAGGGGGAAAAATAAATCAGCCATGATCGAATGGCAGAGCAGACTTGATGGGCCGAATGGCCTAATTCTGTTCCTATTGTCTTATGGTCAATTGCTTTATCTCTTAAATTTTTCCATTTCTACTGAGGTGTCATAGACCTGAAACGTTACCTTAGTTTCTCTCCCTACCGATGCTGCCTGACCTGCTGAGTATTTCCAGAATTCCCTCTTTTAATCACTGTTTCTTGGTGTGAGGGGAAATTCTGTTTTGTGTGCCTTGAAATACTGAGCTGAGACAGTCACAGAGACCAACTTCAAACAACCTGGCAATCACACAGCAACACCATACAGTCAAAGGATGTCTGTTTGCAGTTCTGATGAAGGGTCTTCAACCTGAAACATTAACTGGTTTCTCTTTCCACAGACGCTGCCTGACCTGCTGAGTTAGAACAGAACATAGAAAACCTACAGCACAATTCAGGCCCTTCGGCCCACAAAGCTGTGCCGAACATGTCCCTACCTTAGAAATTATTAGGCTTACCCATTTTTCTAAGCTCCATGTACATATCCAAAAGTCTCTTAAAAGACCCTATCGCATCCACCTCCACCACTGTTGCCGGCAGCCCATTCCATGCACTCACCACTCTCTGAGTGAAAAAGCTTACCCCTGACATCTCCTCTGCACCTACTCCCCAGCACCTTAAACCTGTATCCTCTTGTGGCAACCATTTCAGCCCTGAGTTCTTCCAGCAGTTTTATATTTATAGCTTTAGATTAAAAATTCAGGACAGGTCTTTGTTCTTGGAGAACTGGCTCCACAATGTGGAGCAGGGGTTGGTGAACACAATCCTGTAGTCATCAACGGACTTGCTATAGAGATGGTCAACAGCTTCAGGTTCCTGGGCATCCATATCACCAGCAACCTCTCCTGGTCCCTCCACACTGATGCAGTGATCAAGAAACCACATTGGTGTATTTACTTCCTTAGGCATCTGAGAAGATTCAGCTTGTCCACGAGAATTCTCGTGAACTTTACAGATGATGGATTGCACCTCAGCCTGGTATTGTAACTGCTCTGCTCTGGACTGATGTAACCCGCAGAGAGGGGTACACGCTGCCCAGTCCGTCACAGGCTCCTCACTTCCTTCCACCCAGTGCATCTTCACCGTGCGTGGCATCAGGAAGGATAATAGTATTGTCGAAGATGCCTGCCACCCTGGCCATTCCCCCTTTCTCTCTTCTACCTTCTGGGAGAAGATACAGGAGCTTGAAAGCTCAGACATCCAGACTTGAGAAGTCTGAAGTAAGAAGACAGATTCTTCCCCACTGCTGTCAGACTTCTGACCCAAACACCTCTTTCACATCCCCTTCCCAGTCGTGCTGCCTCTTCACTCGACCTCTCTCAGTTATTCCATCATTGTCACTTTAGCATTTCTTTTTGCACTGCTTCAGACTGCACTGCAATCTGCACTAGTCTGTTGTTTAGTGTTCATCGCTGTATTTTATTTATTATTACCATGTGCAGTGTTTACTCTGTGAGCTTCACACGAGGAAGGAATTTCATTGCACCCTTGTGTATGTGACAATAAGCTAATCTGAATCTGAATCTGCACTGATAGGACCAGCAGCTTCCTCGTACGATGAGGCACCCCTCACACAGTTCTCTGTACTGATGACTTTTGTTCCCTAATTTTCAAGTAGTTGAACTCGTTATACTATCAGCAATAGCCCAAGCAATTACCAAATAAAGCAATGTACACAGAGTTAGTTTATCTACACTCCTGTAGGGTTCTGCTTTTATGATTGCTTAATCAATTGCCTTTCCAACAATGTCTGTAGTATATAACCCAGAATTTGTAACTGTTGGAAAAGGCTGAATAGGGTAGAGCTCTGGGGAGAGGGAGGGGTAATGTTGAGTTGTTTCATTGAAAGAAAGGGTTTGATAAGACAGACATGTGGAAGTGTTTCAATCTGCAGGGGATCCAAAGCCAGAGACAGTAAGTATAACACAGTAAGACTCTGCTAACAGGACACTCTTGCTACTTTGATAAATGTGACTGTCTGAAATGAGCCACACAGAAGCTGTAACTGGGAGATGTAAAAGGCTTTATTCAACACAGCAGATCTTCTGGAGAGAGTCTCCTCTCTTCACACAATGTTTTATACTTTTTGAACACAAGAGACAATAATAAACAGTTAACTACAGTTTCAATGGCTATAATCACCTACTCAATCTGAACATTTTGAATGTGTCAGGTAACTTTCCAGAATTGCAGGCAGTCAACGTTTCTGTCAACAGGACTGAAGAAGAGTCCTGACCCAAAACATTGACCGCCTGCTTTTCTCCACGGATGCTGCCTGGCCTGCTGAGTTCCTCCAGCATCATCGTGTTTTTCATCTAGATTCCAGCATCTGCAGTCCTTTGTTTCTCTAACTTTCCGTCTGCTCCGGTTTCCTCCCACGTTCCAAAGACATACGGGTTAGGAAGTTGTGGGCATTCTGTGTTGGCGCTGGAAGCGTGGTGACACTTGCGGGCTGCCCCCAGAACACTCTACGCAAAAGGTGTATTTCACTGTGTGTTTCGATGTACATGTGACTAATAAGGATACTTTACCTTACATACTTACAATGGGAACACACCCCAACTAGCAGAACCCTTTTGAATATTCAAATACTGGTGGCTCATCCAATAGCTCCTGAGCACAAACTCCAGACACCCAAAATATACCTTTTTTGTTACAGTGTTGAGGGACGGCTCCCTGAATATACAACTAGCCAGAATATTAAGTGACCAAACGGACCTGTCCTAAACTGTGCCTTAAGTAGAGACACAAGAGAGGTTGCAGATGCTGGAATCTGGAGCAACACACAAAGTGCTGGAGGAACTCATTGGGTCGGGCAGCATCTGTGGAGGGAAATGGATAGTCGACGTTTTGGGTCAAGACATTCAGAATCAGATTTATTATCACTGACATATGACATGAAATTTGTTGTTTTGCAGCAGCAGTACAGTGCTGTAGACCTGTTGTGGCAGTAGGTGAATTGCAGCGGGTCCAGGTCCTTGCTCAGGCAGGAGTTAATTCTAGCCACAACCAACCTCTCAAAGCATTTCATCCCAGTGGAAGTGAGTGCTACCGGGTGATAGTCATTGAGGCAGCTCAGCCTGCTCTTTTGGGCACTGAAATGATTGCTGCCCTTTTGAAGCAGGTGGAAACCTCCAACTGCAGCAGTGAGAGGTTGAAGATGTCCTTGAACACTCCAGCCAGTTGTCGGCACAGGTTTTCAGTACTTGGCCAGGTACACTGTCGGAGCCTGACGCCTTCTGACTTGTGACCTGGCGTTTTGTGTGTTACAGTTCATTAAATAGCAGGATATGCCAACATTCTCGCTTCTCCCCTCTCCCATCAGGTAGAAGATACGGGAGCCTGAGGGCACGTGCCACCAGGCTCAAGGACAGCTTCTGCCCCACGGTGATAAGACTATTGAACAGTTCCCTTATACGATGAGATGGACTCTTGACATCACAATCCACCTTGTTATGACCTTGCACCTTATTGTCTACCTACAAATGCACTTCCCTGCAGCTGTGACACTTTAATCTTTATTCTGTTATTGTTTTTACCCTGTACTACCTCAATGCACTGTGTAATGGGTTGACCTGTATGATCGGTATGCAAGACAACCTTTTCACTGTACCTCGGCACAAGTGACAATAATAAACCAATACCAATACCAATAATACAGGGAATAGCCACCTAACACCTTCCCTTATCTCATCATGAAAGTTTTCAATGACTACCAATTGACGTGAACATTCATCTATTGTCTTCCCTTGCGTAGCTTCAATGGTACAGAATCAGAATATCCCACACCCAGTGATTGGCTTCAATGACCTTAAAGTATCAGTTAAATCGTGAACAGGTTTTATTTCCAGAAGACTGGTTCTCATTTTAATTAATATCTGCTGTCCATAATTTCATAACTCCAGAATAATCCCTAACAGTTGGAATAGCAGATTTTCTGGACTGTTGGATGTTATTCCAATTAATACTCCAACACACTTTTAATTCACTTTTTTTAAAGTAGTATTATAAATTTTCCGCAAATGCAGTAAATTTAAAAAGAGCATGGGAACCAAAGTCCCAGTGAGTTGAAGGGAGACGGGGAACCAGAGCCCTGGTGTGTTAAAGGGAGTGCAAGAGTTAGCACACAGTGAGCCAGATGCCGTATCATTGATGAAAAAACACGATGATGCTGGAGGATCTCAGCGGGCCAGGCGGCATCCGTGGAGAAAAGCAGGCGGTCAACGTTTCGGGTCAGGACCCTTCTTCAGGACTGAAGGTAGGAAAAAGGGAAGACCAATATATTGGAGGGAAAAGCAGAGCAGTGATAGGTGGACAAAAGAGGGGAGGTGGGGTGGGCACAGGGTGGTGATAGGTAGATGCAGGTAAGAGATGGTGATAGGCAGGTGTGGGGGTGCCTTCCTTTTCCGCATCTGTGGTCCTTTCTTTCTCTAGTATTCCTGCTGTATCATTGGGATATTTGAACAATCAGAAAAAGTATTATACTGTAGTTATTAATGCATCCAATAGGAAGGGAGAAGAAGTGATAAAATGTAGAGCTCACTGCCACAAGTTTTTGTTCAGCCAATGTCAAATACTACAGGGCATTAGTTGAACGTGAGACGGGGAAAGTTGAAAGGAGATTTACAGGGTAAGTTTTTTACATAGAGCGTGGGAGGTGTCTGGAACGGGCTGCCAGGGGCGGCGGTGGCAGCAGATACAACAGCAAAGTTTAAGAGGCTGTTAGACAGACACGTGAACAGGCAGGGAATGGACGGATATGGACCGTGTACAGGTAGATGTGCAGCTTCAATTGGCATCATGGTTGGCACATTTTTAAAGCATTTTTCAAGCTAGTAATAATAAAATGTTTCATGGTATCCATTAATGACGGGACACAGTATATATTCCATTAATTATGGGAAGTGATTATGCAATGAATTGAAAGAATTTAGCAAGTGTATGTAGAGCGATGTGAGGTGGGTTACTATAGAAAACAGATGTTTCTGACTTACAGAGAAATTGGTGTACAGACACTTCTCAGGAATGGAATCCTTACGTAACCTGGAGACTGCCTGTATCTGGAGTTGGAAGTAACCTGTGGTGTTGGGCCACTTAAACATTGCCTGTAGAATCCAAGCAAAGGTTTAAATTAAGTTAATTAATATAAAAAAATCTGGAGTTAAAAATATAGCTGGTTCTGTAATGATGATCCGTGATGTAATTCCCAGGAATTCCCAGCACTGAACAGTTAATGACTTTCAAGCCCATGGAACTGTTGTGGGTCAGGCAGCGTCCATGGAGGGACCCTTCATCTGGACACATTTGGTTCATTAATATATTTCAGGGGAGGAAGTCTGCCACCTAACTGGTGTGTGTAACTCCAGGCCCACAAGAGCACCATTAACTAATTGCCTTGCAAGCCATTTGGTTGCATCACAACTGCTGTGTTTAAATAATAGTGTAGGGACCATAAAATGGGTGAGGGTAGAATTAGTATAGGTCAGCACAGACTTGGTGGGTCAAATAGCCTCTTTCCGTGCTGTATGACTCTGACTCTAAAACCAAATAGACACTCCAGCCCGTCTCCATCAACCTTGGCGTGGAGTTGAGCAGTGGATACAGAAGTGGCAATATCATCCTCAGCGCTGTTAAAGTGCTCACGACATCCCAGCTGCAATGTTGAAGGCCTCTAGAATATCGGAGAGTGCTGATGTCCCTTGACTTCAGTTGTACCAGGGCTCCTTGGTCAAACACCGCCTTGATGTCAAAAGCAGTCACTCTCACCTCTCGACTGGAATTCAGTTCTTTGGTTGAAGCTTCTCCAGTAACATTCACAACACTGGCGTCAACCAACAACGTGAAACATCGCCTGTGTTTGTCCCATGTAGACAAAGCGGAATAAATCCAATCCACTTAATTCCTGTCCATTCAGTCCACGCTCAAGGTGATAGGAGCTAGGTAACAGATCAAGTAGTACTTACATACCAAAAATCTGTATATTGATGCTAAGTTTGTGTTTCATCTGGAACACACTCTAGGACTTATCAGAGCCTTGGTCCAATCACAGACTAAAGAGCTGAATCCCAGAGGAGAGGTAAGAGAGACTGCCCTTGAAATCAAGCCAGCACTCAAGCAAGTCTGGTATGAAAGAGCCCTGATAAAACTGAAGTCAGCGGACACCTGCACCCTCCGATGCTTTGCTGCCTGTAAAGGTTGTGTTTGTTGGAATTCAATCATCCCGTCTCCAGGACTCAGGGCAGTGTCCAAGGTTCACGCATCTTCAGCTGCTTCATCAATGATCTTCCTTCCATCATAAGGTTGAAAGTGGAGATGTTCACTGCTGCATGTACAATGTTCATCAATGGGGCGGCACGGTAGTGTAGCGGTTAGCGTAACGCTATTACAGCGCCAGCGACCCGGGTTCAATTCTGGCCGCTGTAAGGAGTTTATACGTTCTCCCTGTGTCTGCGTGGGTTTCCTCCGGGTGCTCCGGTTCCCTCCCACATTCCAAAGACGTATGGGTTAGGAAGTTGTGGGCATGCTATGTTGGCGCCGGAAGCGTGGCGACACTTGCGGGCTGCCCCCAGAACATTCTACACAAAAAGATACATTTCACTGTGTGTTTCAATGTACATGTGGCTAATAAAGATATCTTATCTTATCTTCAATTCTGTTTGCAACCAGTCATAAAATGAAGCGGCCAATGCCTGCCTGTAGCTAGACCTAGACAACATTCAGGCATCAGCTGATAAGTGGCAAGTAACACTCCAGACAATGACTACTGCAACAAGAGAGAATCTGATCACCTCACCTTGACGTTTAATGGTATGACCATTGCCAAGTGCTTCCTCATCAATATCTTGGATGGTCACCTTTGATGGCAACTTGAGCAGCTCCATAAATCCCGTGACAACAAAAGCAGGTCAGAAGCTGGGTATCTGGTGGTGAGAGTCTCACCTGCTGATGTCCCAAAGCCAAACCATCCATTAGTTACAGTCCTGATGTCTGATTTATCCAGTTATCACCTCAGATTTCCAGCAACTTGTGGCAAAAAATACTTGTGGTGAAGCGTGAGGGTAAAATCTTTCCACAAGCCACAAGGCAGAAATCAGGAGCGTGACGCACTGTTGCCACCATTTGTACTATTTCATAGTGTTTGTTGAGGAGGTTCACCAGGTTGATTCTGGAGGTGAGGGGGTTAGCCTATGAGGAGACATTGAGTCGCCTGGGACTATACTTGCTGGAATTCAGAAGAATGAGAGGGGATCTTATAGAAACATATAAAATTACAAAATCCAATAAAGCAAAGTTGTTTCCACCAGTAAGTGAGACTAGGACTAGGGGACATAGCCACAAGATTCGGGAGAGTAGATATGGACGGAGATGAGGAGGAACTGCTTTTCCCAGAGAGGAGTGAATCTGTGGAATTCTCCGCCCAGGGAAGCAGTGGAGGCTCCCTCATTAAATATATTTAAGACACAGTTAGTTAGATTAGTAGCGGAATGAAGGGTTATGGGGAAAAGGCAGGTGGGCGGAGCTGAGCCCACGGCCCGATCAGCCATGATCTAAATGAACGGTGGAGTAGGCTCGACGGGCCGAATGGCCTTCTCCTGCTCCTAGTGTTCCTATACTGAATACTGCAATGTTCAGTCACAGCCACATGGTGGCAGGAGAGACCAACAAATTGTACAGGTTCGTCTTCTCAAACCGGAGATCTGAAAACATTCAGCAGGTCAATCACCTTAATCAATGAGGTAGATTTTAAGCAGCTCCATAAAGGTTCATAGGAGACAGAGGTAAAGAGGTTAGAACTGAGGCTTCAGGCAGCTGACAGCAGTCCTCAAAGTTAGTGCAGTGAATAAAATTGGGCATGCTACTAGTGGGGCGGAGATGGGTCACAGCACTGTAACAGCTTACATTGTCTGTGCCAACCATCAAGTACCCATCTATATTAATCCCACTGACCAGCACTTAGTCTGTAGCCTTACATGCCTTGGGAGTTCAAGTGCTCATCTGGATACCTGTTAAATGTTGTGGAAGTCTCTGCCTCCACCGTCTGCTCTGAATTCCTCCAGCATCAGAGGGTTTTTCATTTAGTGTGTTCCAGTTTCCAACCACTATCCAGCTAAAAAACATTTCTTCCTCAGATCCCTTCTAAACCTCACCCTAACCCTATCTAACGCTCCTCATCCGAGAAACATGTCTTCTAGAGTTAGACACCTCTGCTATCGGGGAAAAGCAATCTAATGATCTTGGAAGGTTTTAGGGCAGGAGAAGGAGCAGTGAGGCGATGGAGAACTTTGATCACAAATGACGTGAATTTTAAAATGGAGCCATTGCCAGACTAGAGTCCAAGATAGATCAACAAGTGCAAGGGTTATTGTGGACAGCACTTGGTGTGACTCATGCCAGTAGGTATCTTTACGGAAGAGTGCCTCTGGGAGAGCCCATGGGAAAATAAAACTTAAACCCAGCCATTCAGATTTATGTAAGAGTATTCTTTTGAGAATAAGTTTTTGAAGATGTTGGATAAGATTCTAGAGAAGGGAATGCAAACTGATCTGGGTACTGGATTTGGTTCGTTTACCATTTATATTGATCGTTAAAGCTGAGATTTGCAAACAAAAAAAAACTCCTTGGGGCAATATCCAGGAAAAAACTAATTCTCAATGAGAAAACTGTGGATTAAAAAGAGAAAGTGGTTAAAAAAATAATTGTGCCTGCCTATCTTAGGTTATTTGAAAAAGTAGGGTGTGTTGGAGGTTATACAGCAGATGATGTTTATCTGGACTCAAAAGGCATTCAGAGAAACAACATAAATGATTCATTCGAGTGCTGATTTAAGTTTGTCCGGGCTCAGAGGAGGCACTCCGAGAGAACTTGACTGAGTCTGGAATCTTACAGAGCACCCTTGTTAATTAATATTTTTAGCCCAACAGCAGAGATATTTTTTGCCACAAGTTGCTGGAAACCTGGATAAACCAGAGATTGGCACAGCGAAGACCATAGAACCACAAAATAATACAGCACAATACAGGCCCCTTGGCCCACCATGTTGTGCCGACCTTCAAACCACTCCTAAGACTATCTAACCCCTTCCTCCCACACATCCCTCTATCTTAAATTCCTCCATATGCTTATCTAATAATCTCTTGAATTTGACCAACGTATCAGCCTCCACCACCACCCCAGGCAGCACATTCCATGCACCAACCACTCTCTGGGTGAAAAAACCTCCCTCTGACATCTCCCTTGAACTTCCCACCTTAAAGCCATGCCCTCTTGTATTGAGCATTGGTGCCCTGGGAAAGAGGCGCTGGCTGTCCACTCTGTCTATTCCCCTTAATATCTTGTACACCTCTATCATGTCTCCTCTCATCCTCCTTCTCTCCAATGAGTAAAGCCCTAGCTCCTTTAGTCTCTCCTCATAATCCATACTCCCTAATCCAGGCAGCATCCTGGTAAATCTCCTCTGCACCCCCTCCAATGCCTCCACATCCTTCCTATAATGAGGCAACCAGAACTGGACACAGTACTCATGGGAATAACTGAAGGTCAACGGAATAACAGTGAAGGAAATGAAGTCAAATCGTGTGGAGGCAGTAAAAGAAAAAAACAAACTGAAGTAAAAAAGGTCAATAGAAAAAAATTCAAACGAGTTTATCTTGGGGTCCAAGTCCATAGCTCCTGAAAGTGGCAGCACAAGTCGATAGGGTGGTAAAGAAGGCTTATAGCATGCTTGCCTTTGTTAGTCAAGGCACTGAGTTCCAGAGTCGGGATGTTGCAGCTTTATAAAACTCTGGTTAGGCCACATCTGGAGTAATGCATTCAAATCTAGTCACCCCATTATAGGAAGGATGTGGAGGCTTTGGAGAGGGTGCAGAAGAGATTTAGCAGGATGCTGCCTGGATTAGAGCCCATGTGCTATGAGGAGAGGTTGGACAAACTTGGGCTGTTTTCTCTGGAGAGGCAGAGGCTGAGGGGAGACCTGACAGAAGTTTATAAATTATGAGAGTAGACAGCCGCTACCTTTTTCCCAGGGTCAAAATGTAAAATACTAGAGGACATGCATTTAAGTTGAGAGGGGGTAAGTTCAAAAAGACGTGCAGGGCAAATTTTTTACGAAGAGGGTGGTGGGTGCCTGGAGTGCACTGCCAGGGGTGGTGGTGGAGGCAGATACGATAGAGGCGTTTAAGAGGCTCTTAGATAGGCTCATGAACATGCAGCGAATGGGGGGATGGACCATGTGCCTACAGAAGGTATTAGATGCCATTAGTTTACTTAGCAGCGCACAACTTCGCGGGCCGAAGGGCCTGTTTGTGTGCTGTACTGTTCTACGTCCCATGTTCTATGTTTTACTGCCTGCAGCAATGAGAGCACAGTTTTTACAGGCAGTCCCAACGTTCCTGAGAACTGTTAACAACCTGAACTGTTCGTAAGTGGAAAACAGTGTGTGAGAGAGGACGGCAGAAATGGCTGTGATGGGAGAGCGAGCAGGCACGGGAAGAGTGGCTGCCGGCCGGCCTCACTGACCCAGTGAGTGACCGTGTGTCTGCTCAGTGCTCCCGGCTCTGCTCTGCCCCAGCCAGCCCCCGTATGTTGCAGCTCGGGATGCGGGTGGGGAAGGGAAGGCACGCGGAAATGCCCCGTTCCCACCCAGCCGAAGGTGCCTGCAGCCCTGCAGCAGCCGGCAAATCTGTCCCCGTGCATCCCACCAGTCTCCCAAATGCTCATTCAGATGTAATGAATGTCCAGAAATTGGGTTTTCAACCTGGGGAAGACCTGTACTCGTTCTCATGCTGAGCTCAGTGACAGAAACGTAAATCACCTCACTAAATGCTGCCAAGTAACACTCGCTACTGAAAGCCAGCTAACACACAAGTGCAACAACTTCAGTGATCCTTACTGAGGGAGCCTGACAGTGAGGTCAAACCATCCAGCAATTTGTGGTGATGCACAATGTGGAGAATGTCTCTTCTCTGATCTCACCGTCATTTGTTTGCAAATTCTGTGACCAACACTAGGTGGCAGTGAAGGGCCATTGAAAGAAAATGCTTTACCAGTAAAACCTCCAGAAGTGGTCAAGTTCAGAATTAGATTCAGAATCAGGTTTATTATCACTGACATGTCATGAAATTTGCTGTTTTCAGCAGCAGTACAATGCAAAGACATTAAATTACTATAAATTACAAAGATAAATACTTCAGAAGAAAGGAATAACGAGGCAGTGTTCATGGGTTCATGGACCATTCAGGAATCTGATGGCAGAGGGGAAGAAGCTGCTCCCGAATCGTTGACTGTGGGTCTTCAGGCTCCTGTACCTCCTCCCCGATGGTAGTGACGAGAAGAGGGCACGTCCCGGGTGGTGACAGTTGTTAGTGATGGATGCCGCCTTCTTGAGGCACCACCTCCTGAGGATGTCCCCGATGGTGGAGAGGGTCGTGACAGACTAAGAGCGACTGCAGAGGGGTCAAGAATGGGGGAATAATGGAATGAAGGTGAAAGGAAACACGGCGAGAAACTTTTTCACACAGCAAGTGGCTGGGGTGTGCAATGGACTGCCGGTAATGCAGGTGGACTCAACGGAAGAGTTCAGGAGGAAGCTGGATAAATACCTTAAAGCGAATAATTTGGAGGGCTATAGGGAGAGATTGGGATTAGCTGAGTTGCATTTACAAAGAGCTGGCATTGACTTGACAGGCCAAGTGAGTTCTATTCATGCTATCAACATTGCCATTCAAGGGTAATTAGAGAGCTCTTTCTAAGGAACTAGAACAGGCATAATGGGCTGAATGGTCTCTGTTCCTGAGCTGCAACACGCTGTGATAGAAAATGACAACACGGGTAGTGATTCAGCCCTCAGCGTCTGGGTCGGCTGAGACTAATCCTCGCACAGATCGCATCCCCGGTTTGCAGGTTATAGCACTTCAAGTGCTCACCCAAGGGTTTTGCTTCGACCAACTTTCCGGCCCCTTTCCACTCTGAGTCAAACCTCTTCTCAGCTCCCCTGTAAACCTCTATCATCAGTAAGGGAAGACACGGTTAATGAGAGGGGTTGAGGAACAAAGGGGCCTTGGAGTGTCCGTGCACAGATGCTTAAAAGTAGTAGCTCAGGTCAAAATGCAACTACAAAGATATGCAAAATTCTTTTTTTAGCCAAGAGATAAAATATAAGAGCAGGGAGGTTATGCTAGAATTGTAAACAATAGTAAGATCAGTTTGAATACCCTTTAGTTCTCATCAGATTACAAGAGCTACGTGGTTGCACAGGAGGACATGCAGAGCTTGGTGAGGATATGCCGGAACTGGAAAACATTAGCTCAGATTGTATCGGCGTCAGTTTTCTTTGGAACAGATGAGGTGAGGAGAAACTAATTTAAGCCTGAATGGAAAAAACAGATTTCGCTCAGCAGAGGGGTTAGGAAAACAGTGAGTGTAAACTTGAAGCAATTGGATTGGAGGAAAGGTTTGGGTAAGAAAGCAGCTGTACCCAAAGGGTTGTAGAATTTGCTGACAGAAAGGGCAATTAGGGCAGCACAGTGGCACGGCCTCACAAGCCGGAGACTGGGTTCAATGCTGGACTCTGGCACTGTGTGTGTGTGTGGAGTTTGCACGATCTCCCTGTGACTACCCTTCCTCCAGATGCTCTGGTTTCCTTCCACATCCCAAACATCGTGCTGGTCAGTAGGTTAATTGGTCACAGTAGTGTAGCGGTTAGCATAACGATATTACAGCGCCAGTGACCTGGGTTCAAATCCAGCCACTGTCTGTAAGGAGTTTGTACGTTCTCCCCGTGTCTGCGTGGGTTTCCTCCGGGTGCTCCGGTTTCCTCCCACATCCCAAAGACATACGGGTTAGGAAGTTGTGGTGATATGTTGGCGCTGGAAGAGTGGCGACACTTGTGGGCTGCCCCCAGAACACCCTACGCAAAACACTGTGTGTTTCGATATACATGTGACTAATAAAAGATAACTTTAAATTGCCCCCTAGTGTGTAAGTGAGTGGTAGAATCGCGCGGGGGGGGGGGGGAGAGTTGATGGAAATGGGGAGGGAATATAAACGATTAGCGTAAGTGGGCGGTTAATGGTTGGCACAGACTCAGTGGGCTGAAGGGCCTGTTTCTGTGCTGTATGTTTCTATAACAAAAACCTTCCTCACATTAACTTGAAGAGCTACGATATAAAAAATGGCTACAGACCAAGAGCTGGAAGCTGAGATTGAGCTATGTAGCTCTTTTTTGACCAGCATGAGTGCTATGGGCTGTTTTATAATTTTTTATAAATAATTCTACTCTGAACATTAAAATTGAAGAAAACTTTAGCGATTTAGAATGTGACTGTAATGGTTCATAAGAGAGGAAATTTCACCACCTTTAAAGACAGTAATAATAAAAGGAGAATGCACAGTTTCATTAGTTATTTTTGACCAGTGTGAGTGCAATAGGCTGTTTTATAATTTTTTAAAATAATTCTACTCTAAACACTCATTATAAACAGCTGCCAATTGCAGTGCCTGAGACCATGGAATTTTAGCATGTGATTTCTGAATTATTCATAGCACAGCAGAAAACAAAACATCCAAGAAACTGCTTCATCTCCGAAAGGGTGGTATCAATTTCCACGAGCACCCAGCCAACCCGAGAGACTGATGAACAGAGAATGACATGACATGACACGACACGAGAGCCAGGCTGTCTGGGACTCCTGTCAGCCCGAAGATGGAACACAGCACAGAAATAGATTCTCCTTCAAGACATGCAGAGAGCCACCCTGTGAGGACCCCAGCTTCAGATGACTAAATCTAACCCAGAGTGAAAGCTGAGATATGCAAATAAAAGTGCTAATTGAATGGCATCAATTCAAACCATTACTTCAGCAGAGTGAAACTTAAAACAGAGCAACTGAAATATTTAGGGAGTTCCCTAATGACCTTTTGCAGAAAGATTCACTTTGCCCAATGAATGAAAGGAAATAGCAGAGCAATCCCATTATGTTTCTGAAGAACCATGCACTAAACTACTGCTCCCTAAAACAAAACGGGTTTAATATCAGGCAGTACAATGGCACAGCTAGTAAAGCCATTGCCTCATAGCTCCATTGACCCAGGTTCAATCCTGACCTCGGATGCCGTGTAGAGTTTGCATGTAGAGAGAGCGAGAGAGATTGGGGTGGCGGGGAACACATGGAAGGAATAAAATGGGATTACTATAAATGGGTGCTTGATCATTGGCATGGACGGTGGGGCAAAGGGCCTGTTTCTGTTACTCTAATGATCTACGATCTTCCTTTAGACATGCAAGATGCCAGTCAGAAACAGAAGAGTTCAGTCAAAAAAATATTTTCAAATAAAAAAAATCCAAGTCCCGATTTGCAGCTTTTAATTGCTTGTCAATGCAAGCTTCGGTTAATGTACTGTACAAACATATTTGCAATTTGCCCGATGTTTTCTGTGGGGTGCATCTTGGTGTAGCTGATGAACTGGCGCCTCAGCTTGCGAAGTTCAGCCATCTGAAGGCCACGCGTCAGCTCTATGTGTCGACAGTCAAGGACATTTATGGCAATGTTTAACAATCATCAATGAGCATTCTGATGAAAACAAAATCTCTTCCAGTAAAAGACTGACATTTATATCATCCTTCAGAGTTTCAACACCCACCACCCCCCCCCACCAAATTTCTGACAGCAAGCCTTCAATTGGGTGAACAAAAATCAAAGCAAACTGCAGCTGCTGGAAATCTGAAATAAAAACAGAAAATGCTGGAAACACTCAGCAGGTCAGGCGGCATCTGTGGAGAGAGAAACGGTTGACATTCCAGGCTGAAGACACTAATGGTTTCTCTTCCCACAGAAGCTGTCTGAACTGTGTATTTCCAGCATTTTGTCTTATTTCAGCCTTCGTTTAAGGTTAGGTTTTGGATTCCACTACATCAAATCTTTAACAGCTCAATTGGACCACCCCTGGATTCAAGGGAGAATTAGGATACTCATTTCAACCTTTTGAACAGCAATACAACTGTTCCCCATCCAACGCTAACATTTACTTCCCGAGGTAGTGGTCAGAACTGAAAGCAGTCTGAGATGATGGTTAACATTCCATGCATCCTTAATTATTGCCAACACTCCCAGCCAATGAACTGGAGGGCAAGGCAGGACGAATGACTTACAAAGGACACAAACTGCAGTCTATCATACAGTAAACAATGTCAATTTATTCAGTTAACAGCCTGCTTAAAGAACAAAAGAAACAAACAGCAACTTCTCCCAGTAAAATGCACATCCAATAACACAAATTGTGTATTTTTAAAAAAAATCTGTTCACTATTATTTTTTTTAAATAAAGCGACTGCTGTAACCAGACCCTTAAAACCCTCTGCTCCTCCACAGACTTTTGATTCTCATATTGAAAAAATACTTCCTTACATCTAAAATACATGACCTCACAATTCCACACTTTGAATTCTACCTGCAACAGATTTTACTTCCCATTCAGTCTAGCTTTGGTACTCCAGTCCCTGGAATGGAACTTGAGCATATGCTATTTGTCCCAGAAGAGTGCTGCCTCTGAGATACAAAAGGATATTTTCACATTAGCTCCTGGTACAGTAATCAGGTCTCCCGGTACACTTGTCTTCTGTGCATTTAATATTGCCTGAATTAAATGAATGGTATTTTGAAGTTAAATTTTAAGAAAACTCACATTTCAAACTGCAGTACTGACAAATGTTTTCAGAAGCAGGAGAGAAAAATGGGTGAAATATGTGTTACATTTTTATCCCATCAACCTGGGCTGCATTAAATACAGACCCCACTCTCCACTGCCCAGCCAGTTGGGTGGTTGTAAAGTTAGCATGGATAGTCTGACCCAGTTTCTCCTGAACATGGGCTTTCTGCACAACACTGGCCCGAATTTGTAGTCCTGCTTTGACATCTGTATGGATGAAAAGTGTGGGAAAATGGCAGTATGGGAAAGTTTCCACATCAGTACAGTAGGGAGCGCACTCGAGCTTGGCTCCTTAGGCCAAGAGCTTTGCTCTGCATCCATCTTCCTTGAGAGGGAGCTTGCTGTTTACAGCTTGAAATGAAAAGTTATTTGCGAACTGAAGTTTAGAAAATTCTGACTGTCTGGAAGTCAACAGCAAGTAAAAACTATTCTAGCAGTTAGCGTAATGCTATTACAGCACCAGTGACCCGGGTTCGATTCCCGCCGCTGTCTGCAAGGAGTTTGTACGTTATCCCCGTGTCTGCGTGGGTTTCCTCTGGGTGCTCCGGTTTCCTCCCACATTCTAAAGACGTACAGGTTAGGAAGTTGTGGGCAGCTATGTTGGTGCCGGAAGCGTGGCGACACTTGTGGGCTGCCCCCAGAACTTTCTATGCAAAGATGCATTTCACTGTGTGTTTCGATGTACATGTGACTAATAAAGATATCTTATTTCACCTCTGACATCCCCCTTGCTTACCAGGCAATGGGATTTAGTTAGAGAATTATACAGCACGGAAACAGGCCCTTCAGCCCATCTCGTCTATGCCAACCAAAGTGCCCACCCCAGCTAGTCCAATTTGCCTGCATTTGGCCTGTATTCCTCTAAACCCTCCCTATCCATGAGCCTGTCTTTTAAATGCTACATTTGTACCTGCCTCAAGATTTAACCCAACTCCCACAGACCAGAAGCAGGGGGTCAGTACTGAAGCAGTCTAGTATGATAGAGTGTGTGAAAGAACATGACAATTCTTTTGCAGCTCAGCAAGTCCCAGAGCACTTTTGGAAAAAGCAATCACTAACACAGGAACCGCACTTGTTAAGGAGGAGTTCGAGGAGAGAGTTTAAAAAGGCTGTGCAAGTTATTCTTCCTACCAACAGACCTGGTGTCAAAGATCAGCATAGAAAAAGGGAGGCATCACTAGTGGGAGTGACCATTTTGGGAAAGGCTGGTTTTGAGGTTGAAGTGTGAGGGCTTTGACAAGAGAGGATTCAGCAAGAAGGCTGAGCAATGATAAGTGAAGATCTTTTCTTTTAAATTTGGTAGTAACGACCAGTAGAAGTGGCAGTAAGTGGAGTGGTGTACTCTGCTCGTGAAACGCGGGAGATCAGGGAGAGGGTCAAGTATCCCTGACGGCTATGCTTGCAGGGAGTGTGTCCAGCTGCAGTTCCCCTCAGACCGCACAGATTGGTTGAAGCAGCAGGTGGACACACTGAGGAGCACACAGGAGGCAGAAAGTATCACAGATGGGAGCTTCAGGGACGCAGTTACAAAGGTTCAGCCGGACAGTGGGTGGGTGACCACCAGGACTCCCCCGTGGTATTCCCCTAACAGGTAGACTACTTTGGATACTATTGGGAGTGGGTGCAGGGGAGTGCCTCTCAGAGGAAAGCAGCACCACAATTGGCTGTGCCGTACATCAGGGAAGGACAAAGTCTAGACGAGCAGTAGTGACAGGGAACTCGCTAGTCCGGGGGACAGACATTTCTGTGGCCACATGCAAGACTCCAGGATGTGTGTTGCCTCCCTGGTAACAGGCTCAAGGATGTCTTGGAGCAGGTGCAGAACATTCCGAAAATGGATTGTTGCTCACCCTCCCATAGTCCATATTGGTACTAAAGACAGGCGAGAGGAGAGATGGGGTTCCTGAAAAGGGAATTGGTAGAAAGGTAAAAAGCAGGACCTCTGGTGTTGTGATCTCGGAATTACTCCCTGTGCCATGCACTAGTGAGTGTAGAAATAGGAAGATAGTACAGCTGTACACGTGGCGATGGAGCTGGCACAGGGGCGAGGGCTTTGGGTGTTCGGATCATTGGGATGTCTTCTGGGGCAGGGGGCGACCTGTACAGGAACAGGTTGCACCCAAACTGGAGGGGGACCAATATCCTTGCAGGGAGGTTTGCTCATGCAAGTCTATGAGACGGGAGGTGGAAACCAGAATGACAGTGCAGCAGGTATAGAGAATAGAACAGGCAAGTCCAGTGGACAGAGAGGAGAGACAGACAGGTGGGGAAACACGAGAGGGGTGACAGGCTTAACAGCATTTACTTTAATGCAAGGAGCCTCACAGGTAAGGCAGATGAGCTGAGAGTGTGGATCAGATGGGATGATAATATTGTTGCAGTCACAGAAACATGGTTGAGGGAAGGGCAAGGCTGGCAGCTCAATGTTCCAGGGTACAGAGGTTTCAGGAGTGACAGAGGAGGGTACAAAAGGCGAGGGGATGTCGTACTGTTGATCGGGGAGAGCATCACAGCAGTACTCAGGTAGGACATCATGGAGGGATCGGCCAATGAGGTTACGTACGCGTAGAACTTAAAGAGATGGGTGATCATTTGGATAGGGCTATACTATAGGCCTCCCAATAGTCAGCCGGAATTATAACACATGTAGGCAAATCACAGTAGGGTGTAAAACCCATTAGTATAGTAGTAGTGGGGGATTTTAACTTGCCCAACTTTAACTGGGATTGCCTTAGTGTAAGGAGCTTAGATGGGATAGAATTTGTACAATGCATTCAATGGGGGTTTTAAAGCAGTTACTGGAATGTCTACAAGGGAAGGGGCTGTACGCGATGAGGATGGGCAAGTGGTGGAAGTGTCCGTGGAGGAATCCTTTGGAAACAGCGACCATAGTTCCGTAAGTTTCACAGTAGTCATGGAAAGAAGCAAGTTCGGTCCTAGAGTTAAGGTCTTAAATTGGGGGAGGGCTCATTTCACAAAACAGGACCTGGCAAAAGTAGATTAAGAGCAGGTGCAGGAGGGAGAAACAACATCCAATAAATGGGAGGTGCTTAGAGGGGAGATAGTAAGAGCGCAGAGTCAGTGTGTCCCTGTGAGGATAAGAAGCAAAGATGGCAACTCTAGGGAACCTTGGTTAACAAAAGAATTAGGGTTTGACAAGGAAGTACATGTCAGGTATTGGCATTTGGTATCGAAGTGGGGTCCTAAGTGAATACTTGTCAGTATTAACCAGGAAGAAGGATGTGAAGAATGGGGAAGGATATGCTAATATCCTGGAACAAGAAGTTTTTCCAGAGGATGGTGGTTACCTGGAATGAACTGCCAGAGGAAGAGGAAGGGCAGGCACAGTAGTGTAGCAGTTAGCGTAATGCTTTACAGCGCCAGCAACCCAGGTTCAATTCTGGCCACTGTCTGTAAGGAGTTTGTATGTTCCCGTGTCCGCGTGGGTTTCCTCCGGGTGCTCCGGTTTCCTCCCGCATTCCAAAGACGTATGGGTTAGGAAGTTGTGGGCATGCTATGTTGGCGCCAGAAGCGTGGCAACACTTGCGGGCTGCCCCCAGAACACTAAGCAAAAGATGCATTTCACTGTGTGTTTCGATGTACATGTGACTAATAAAGATATTTTCTAAGAGACAGATACAATTGTAAAAGACATTTGGACAGGTAGATAGGAAAGGCATAGAGGGATATCGTCAAATGGGATCAGCGTAGACAGACATCACGGTTGGCATGGACAAGTTGGGCCGAATGGTCCTTTCTTGTGCTGTAAATGATACCAAGTCCGTTCTGACCAGAATACAAGGAAATAACTCACCATCAGCATTTCCTGTGTAACTCTGTCCAACTCGTACAAGAAGTTTGTAGAAGAAAGCGGTTGCTGAAAAAAAGTTGGACAAACATTAAATCGTACTTGGTTATTGGAATCAAGTATCAAGAAGCCTCTCTTCTGCCCTATCCAAATATTTAATATGCAAAAAGATTACACATTTAAATCTTCATCCTGATCAGAATTTATATCACAGCTTAAGATTCTTTGTTTGTGGGTCTGGAATTTTTTCCTCCCTCCCTTCTACAAATTACAAATAAAATTACCACATTTCAGGCAGTAAATGCTTGATCAAAACCCATACTGACAAAAATCACCTCCTCCCTTGGATATTTTTGTTAGTTACTTTAAATGCATGCCCTGTGGTCACCATTTTACAGAACTTGCATTGACCACCTGCTTTTCTCCAAAGATGCTGCCTGGCCTGCTGAGTTCCTCCAGCATTATAGCATTTTTCACCTTACAGAACTTCTAATTTAAGAATACTTCTATCAAATAACTTTCCTTTTTGAGAATAATCCCAAGTGATAACACACTGTTTAATCCATAAAATCTTGGGAACAAAATACACAATCTATGAAACGAGGCTGATGTCGAGAGTTCATCCCTGGAGTTCTAATCGTGTGACGTTCTGGCATCAGGCAACACCCTCTTTCCTCCCTTCCCCTGCCACAAAAGAAACACTGGTCATCTAACACTGCCACCCCTGTGGTGCACTATCTTCCAATGGCTTAACGCAAGACTATTAGCCAATTGAGTGGTCAAGCACTCTTTTACCCACTCCCCCTCCACTCTCCAATATTTTATGACTAATTCACAGAAGTATTCAAAGAAAATGAAAAATATTCCAGTGACCAAGAAATTCGAGGCTTTGGGGTTCTGTTGTGTGAACGACATTGTCATTGGAGTCCTTGAATTGCTAAAGCAAGTCATTCTTACTGTTCTACTTCACACCATGCAGTGGATGGAGGGTTAATATTTGTTTTCCTGCTGCAGAACCTCACGCAGTGATAGAAGGCGCTATATAAATGCAGGTTTGTGTGTCTTTTCTTTTTTGAAGGATGTTTTTAGGTTATATTTAGATTGCTGAGGACCAGTGGGGATTGCGGCCAGTGACATATCTACTGTTGGAGTGGTTGAGGCAGGTACAGTTACAATGTTTAAAGGACATTTAGACAGGTACATGGATAGCCAGGGTTGAGAGGGAAATGGGCCAAACATAGGCAAATGGGACTAGCTCAGGTCAGCATGGACGAGTTGGGCTGAAGGGCCTGCTTCCGTGCTGTATGACTATGACTATGCCGTATGACTCTACGACCATGATTATTCTAGGTTTGCTTGTAACAGTTCCCTTGAAATGAATCTTGAATAAATGGAGTGTCCAGGCCAACCCTGGATATACATTCCATTGCACTGAGGTTTCCCCACTTACATTCAGCGTTGACTGGTTGGGTGGAGGGGCTTTCCTGTGGAAGATTGCATCGCTTATTGCCTCAAACGGTAGGGTATCGTCCTTCTGAATGGTGAACAACGGGCTATCCCATCGGTTCCTGGAATCTGGAGCCTCAAATCTCATCACCAGTGCATCAAAACTGAAGGAATTGCAAGGAAGTCAAACAGTTACAACCCATTCAAACCAGGTAGTGTTAATGCTTAGGCTGAATAGGTAACTGGGAGGGATTTACAGCAATAATAACAACTTGTACAGCAATTTGAATATAGTAAAATTCTCAAGGCTCCTCAAATAAAATCCAACACTCACACAAAGATTAGTATCTAAGACAAACAACTGGGTTAAAGAGGCTTTTAAGAATCATCTTAAAAGGAGGAAGCTGAGATACACTAAGTTCCTGAGCTCAAATCCTGGCAGTTGGAGATCCAGCTGATAATGGTGGACCAATTAAAAATGGGTCACAGAGGAGAAAAAGACCTCTGGAAGGAGGAGATTACAGAAATGGGTGTGACAAAGCCACAGGTATAACACTCCAAGGGGGTTCATACTTTTCCCAAGCAACTACAACACACAAAGGAAGGAGCAAGAGCAGCAATGGGGGCAGCTCAATTCCGTTTCACTTGAGCAGCTTCAGAGGCTGGGAAATGATGCAGATCTGTCCCTACACAGATGTGGAGACTGCAGATGCTAGAAATCTGCAGCAACACACATGAAATGCTGGAGGAGCTCAGGTCAGGCAGCATCGACGGAGGGAAGTGAACAGTCGATGTTTCCAGCTGAGACCTTTCATCGGGACTGGAAAGAAAGAGGGCAGAGCCAGAATAAAAGGGGTGGGGGCAGGGAAAGGAGTTGGCAGGTGATAGGAGAATCTAGGTGAGGAGGGTAGGTAGGTAGGTGGGGGGCAGGGGGTGGGAAGGGGGAGTGGGAATGAGGTGAGAAGCTGGGAGGTGATAGGTGGAAGGGGCAAAGGGTTGAACAAGATGGAATCTGATAGGAGAGGAGAGTAGACCATGGAATAAAGGGAAGGAGGGGAAGGAGGTGGGGGGAGGTGGGTGAGGGAGGGGATAGAGAGGGGGTAAAGGGGCCAGAGGGATAGGGAAAAACCAAGGGGGTGGTCAGGGAAACAAAGAAATGGGGATGGTTACCAGAAGTTAGATAAATCGATGTTTCTTTCCAGTCCTGATGAAGGGTCTCAGCCTGAAACGTCAAATGTTCATTTCCCTCCATAGATGCTGCCCGACCTGCTGAGTTCCTCCAGCAGTGTGTGTGTGTGGCCCTACAGAGACGTGTAGGTTGGGAAGCTGGTTAAACACAGGTCAGGCTGATAGGCTGAGATGAAGAGCACTGAAGCATAAACTCTGGCACAGGTGGTGGGCACAGTAGTGCAGCAGGTAGTGCTGCTGCCTCACCGCTCCAGCGGTTCTGGCCACTGCTGCTATGTGTGTGGAGTTTGTATGTTCTCCCTGTGACTGTGTGGGTTTCCTCCCACATTCCAAATGCCTGCCAACTAATTTAGTTTACCCCTAGTGTAGGTGGGTGGTAGAAAAAAAACCAGGCTGGAGTTGATTGGCTTGAGAGAGAGAATAAGTTACAGGAAAATAAGTGGGGTGGGGGGGGTGGGAAGAGAGAGAGAAAAAAAAAATGGGATTGTTCTGGGGTTGCTTTGGACTCACTGGGCTGAATAGCCTCCTATATCAAAAGAAGATATGATAAAATATAATTGAGGAAATGGCATGTTGTGAATTCAATGTATTAATGCTGGGCGACTGAAAACAAATAAAAGTAAATGAACTGAACCACCTTTAGTTAGACAAGTTTGAATGAATGGATCCTTTGCCCCAATATTGAAACAATAATATCCAAAAGTTTATGAGATTATAGCTTGATTTAAGATCTACTTGCGTAATGTTCAAGCAAACTGTAGCAAGCAAAATTAAACTGTTATTGTTCATTGATCCTTGGCACCATCCTCATTTACCAAGGATACTACAGCAGAGGTGCCTCAGTTGCATGCATTCAATAATGTTCAGGACTTAGAGCTGGTGAAAAACAGGGTGCATGGCATAGTAAACAGCAGTACAACATGGATGATGATCGATCAGACGTCACACCTAATGGCACTGAGGCTAACGGAATATATCCCACTGTTGAGTTTGCAAGGGGATCATCAGGTAGTTCATTAGACCTGGTCTTGAACTATGAAACACATTTTTGCAAACAACAATTGGTGTCTTTGTTAAAAGTTTCTAACTTTACATTAATTAGCAAAACCTCGCAAAGGTACAAGAAATTTACTAAAAAAGGCAGGTACATGGAGCTTAGTCACAGATCAGCCACGATCGCACCGAATGGTGGAACAAGTTTGAGGCCAACTACTTATATCTGTAATAACATTCCTAAACCTTGAATGGCCTCTAGTGAACAGTCTCTCCCCAATTTGGAGCAGGGGCTCTGGAAAGCGGATCAGCATCAATGCTTCCACAAACTAGCTTGCACTTCAGTCACCCAACAACCAGGAGTCATCATCAGAATAACCACCATGGATAATCACAATAAGGGGCCAGTGAAACTTTACCCCAGAACTACTTAATATATCAAGAAAATGAAACAGCACAGAACTAACACTGCACCAGATCAACGAGTCAAATGCAGTGGTTTCTTAGTTAGACCATCAACAAGCCTGTTGTTGGGAAGTTGCCAGGCTGGGTGTTACACAAGTAACACTGGGGAGAGCACCAGTGGGCTTACATTTCCTGGGAGTATTGTTTCTCCAGCTCTCTGCTCTGGTTCCACGATGAACAGACATCAGCTGCAGTCTCACAGTGAATCTGGAAACAACAGCAACAACATCAAAGACCCAATCTCCGCATTAAACAGGAGCTGTCTATCTATGCTAATCCTGCTGACCCACTTTAGGCCCATATCCCTGTTCTGTTTGGTGAGGTTAGGTAGGAGGTGGATCCTGAGAGACTGGGGAACTGTTGAGATCGAAGAGCGAATCGATCAGTCAGCGACAATCCGCAAAACTGCAGTCAAGGTTCAGTGGCAAGTGTGTGGTTCGGGGAGAGACAGAAGGGGACAGAGCACTGGCATTCCATTCACTGAGCAACACTGCCTCTATCCACACAAAGATCCAACTCCTTTACCAGCAGGTTTAATGACACCATTAGGGTGGAGCATGACTGAATGCAGCCCAGAAAGGAGGTAGGTTCGAATGAGTATGGGGGTGGGAAGAGAGTGCGAGAGTGAGGAACTGACATGACTGGTCATGCCAGGAATTTGCAATGGAAAGATTAAGAAGCCAAGTTTTTCCCCTTGTGTTGTGTTGTCATGCAATCGTTCACTTAAAGCTAATTTACCTTGTCATTACACATTAGTGTTCTCAAGATCTTCCTGCATACAGATTAGTTGTCTAGTATTCTTCCTCCCAACACATGAAAAAGTGGATCAAAGGCTATAAACACCCTGAAGTATGAAGAGAGCTCCTTTTCTTTTGCATCACATGTACTGGTTCCTCCCCAATTCTCTTCACGGTTGGAAATGATTGGATACACTTCCATGGTTTTATAAAGACTTCCAAAACCTCATGCAATGCCCATGTGAATGTCAATGTCAGAACAGTGGTCAACAGTGCCAGTTTGACTCATATCTAGCTATCAGACCAAAGGTTGCAGGTTAGATCCTAACTCTAGGATTTGACCAATTGGTCTAGACGGACCTTTCAAAACACTCCATGTTAGAGAAGCAGCCTTTGAGATGAGCCACTGAACCAAGACTTTCTCCCCCACCCGTTTCCCAGAGATTAATAAATTCCATGAAAATAAATCGGAGTTCTCCAGTGTTCTGACCAACATTCATCCTCAATCAACACAAGCTAAACAGTTTGCCGCCGTTTGTGGGAGCTTGCTCTGCACTAATTGCTGCCAATGTATCTGCACATCAATGAATAAACTTCACAATGGAAAAGTAACATTGCCTGTAAAGCATTTGTGTGTGTGGAGGATGCAAAAGGCATTAAATAAATACAGCTTTATTTTTTCTATATGTGTGGAGAATGGATATTACAAAGCAGCAATTGTTTGTAGGGGAGAGAAAGGAATTTTGAGAAAAGGTAATTTTAAAAAAAAAGAATTCAATGGTTTTACCAGAAATCTTAGTTGTTCCATTTGGTGACTAAATACAGAAAAGTAATTCAGATCAAAAAAAAAATAAGACTCAAGTGCAATTATTTGCAATTCACATTTGTGCATGAAGGTAGTCTGGTCTCCTGGTTTAGCAAGAGGAACAGACAGCAAAGTGGGGAGGATTTATGAGGGTCTTGAATTCAAGCAGAACTGAGGTAGCAGCTGTAGTATTAAAAAAAACATACAAAACCTGCAGTCATTCACATTTCATTACAAAGGAAAAGATTTAATGGCTACTTACCAAGCAATGTGGAGTCTGTGCATGCTTTATTAAACAGAACAGTTCATATCTGTAACCTATATTTAAAAGAACAGTCAGAGCAATTCACATATTTGTAACAAAATTAGACACAGTGAGTCAATATTTTCACATCTCAAGAAGAAATGCTAGATCAAAAGTCATTCTGATCTGGCCTCTTGATTAATTGGCCCCATTATCCGCTCAGCTGCTAATTTATTGCAAGGTTCCATCAACAGAACTCGTCAGTTCAGACAAGCTAAATTGGCCGCTTCTTCACAAGCCTTAACATGCATGTTCTTTAGATGTCGCCTGCGTACCAATCGCAGGCTCATACCTCCCTTATTACCTCCATGTATCTAGTTGGTAAAGAGACAGCATATACATTAAAGGCTACTGAGAGGGCCAGAGACAGCAAGTTAAAAATATTTCATCCTAACAAAATTGTAAATGGGACTGAAATTAAATACATCGGCACTTAAAAATCAATGCACAGCACCCAGCTCTTTCCCCTTGTAATTAAAATATTAAGTCCTCTTGATGGACCTGAGTTTTTATTTAAATTTCAATAATTTACATTATTAAAAATATACAGGAAACACAATACAAATCAGTTCCCATCTTTCTCTACATTCATTGTACCATCAAATCAATAAACGTTATCACCACACATCAGTGCCACAGATGTTTCCTCTTTAAGCAATACACAAATGAAGCATTCAAGAGGTCCTCTATCCAGTAGTGACAGGACCCAAGATTATGGTCCTTCCCCCACAGAGCCTCTGTGTTGGCTGCACCAAGCTTCAGCGCGCCCCTCAGCACATACTCCTGCACCCTGGAGTGGGCCAGGTAGCAGCATTTGCTTGCAGAAATCTCCTTGTACAGAAAGGCCAACAAGTTTCAAGCACACCAAAGTGCATCTTTCACAGAGTTGATGGTCTTCCAGCAGCAGTTGACGTTTGTCTAGTATGTGTCCCCTGGAATTGCCCATATATCAGAGTCCTCTGTTATGCAGCTGCTCAGGACAAACCTCTATGGTCCCAAGCTACCCTTTTCCAGACCTTCTTGACAATGGACTTGATAATCAGACATTGGTATCAGTCTGAGCTCCAGCCCAGATGACCAGGCAGCAAGACATGTTAATGGCAGGTGAGATGTGGCATGGGATCTGGAATATTTCCCATTCAACATGTGGATTGTAGAATAATTAGCAGAATCCCAGCAGTTTACTCTTTATTTACTGACCATAGTATTACTGCTTATGGTCACAATTGTGGAGGGAAGGGGACCCTTGGTTTTACAACTCCCACCTGTCTTTCATGCTGATTGGCACATGATCCTACAGAAAATGATTGCACGGCATTCCACACTGGACCCAGGAGACTTTTGTTAAAAACTAGGTGGGTTTGGAGATGGCAAAGGGACATATTTAGAATCTTCAATACATGCCCTTTGTAAATGGTAGGAATGCACCACCCTCAACCCAACCTGTCAGGCACCTCCTCCCCCATCTGTATGGGTGGGGGTTGGGGAGAAGCAGGGAGTCTGCAGTTCCTATATTTGCCTCATCAGCCACCCAAGGAACCTACAAAACCATGCAGAACAAAGCCATCCTCAAGGATGGCGGCTCTCATTTATGCCAGAGATGTCAGTATCTGAGAAAGCACTTTGAACATTTTGAATCCAGTAGGAGACGTCATTTAGCTCAGTTTAACTTTTCATATCCAGATATTTGCAGGTACATTATCTTTCAGAAGAGAATAGGTAAAAAGCAGAAATTGTGAGAAGTACTCTTCATTCCAGAGATTTCTTTTATTTAAGCTCAATTTTACAAAATTGGAGCCAGGCATTTTGGTAGCCTTCCAAATGCAAATTGCCTGACATTATGGACACAAAGGATTTCAGCAACACTCTTAGCAAAGATTTTTATCTGAAAAAGGCAAACCGGCCAATCCATTATGAATGGGATTTTGTTGTTGCTGATTGAGCACTCTCTAAAGATAACACAGACTGGCAGTTGGACAGTATTGCAGAACCACCTCCACACTAAATACCCAAATCAATGCTCCCCAGGAGTGTATGGTTCAAGACCACTTAATCTGGGCTGTGCTTCAGTGAAGAGGAGGGAATGTTGCACAGGCACTCCTTGAGATCACACTTGAAACAAAAGCCCCATCAGCTCTCAAAGGTCAATGGCAATTTTGGAAAGAAGAGCAGAGGATTCTCATTGATCTTCAAGCCGGTATTTAGCATTGAAGCAACGTCACAAATGTAGATCACCTACCTCTTCATGGGGCTTGGCCAACTTCCCTGACCTTCTCTGAGATAGTGAGGTTGGATGAAATCCAGCCCGTGGCACCCACCAGTCCCAGAAGGCCTCCGGCAAGCCAGATAATACTCCATGCTCCCTCTCCCTGAAGAGGGGCAAACCCAATACCTTTATCTGTGAATGGCCACCTCAGCCAGGCCCAGGAAGAAGAGATCTCCTACCCCATTTGGAAAGCTTTGGTTTAATACATCTCATCCAAACAATGGCTCTGCACACCCTCAGTCCTGGATTGGAGTTTAACTGGTGGAGCGGGACTCTAATCCACATCCTTCTAACTTAGGAACTAGAATACAACTAAACCAAAGCTACAACCATTCTACTGACCTGGTGGAAGTAATATTAACTGTGTTTTACTGTAAAGATTAATTATTGTGAGTACATAAATTCTTACATCATTTAGAAGCAGAACAGACTCTGTTCAATTCCTAATGGTTTTTGGCTGCAGATACTCAAATCCTTGCCACTGCCCCAAATTAAAAAATAAAAGTAGGAAATAGTTGACCCTCTTTTTATAATTAAATGTCTCAAGTACAACAAACAGGTTAGGGAACAAACTGCTCAGGATATTACAAATTGGTAATGTGAACAGTGGGAGTATTTCATTATACATTTTCAGCCAAGTAACACATTGGCACCATCCTAAAATATATATGTAGACATTATGAATCTTAGTCAAACCACTGTCATGTGAAGTAATTCGCTCTTAGTGAATAGAGAAACAGCGTTAAAATTTTGGATCGATGACCTCACACTGACCCAAAATGTGAACCGTTTCTTTCTCCACAGCTGCTGCCTGTCCCAAATATTTTCAGCGTGTTCTGTTTTTTAAGTCAGAGCTCTAGATACTCTTCTATTTGCCTTCTAGCCTTCAGAAGGTAATCACCTGATCCCCATCTTTAATCTACCTCAGGCCATCAAGGTGGGATGACTATTGCATCACCCACCAATCCATTTCACATACCACTGCTCTCAAATTAGAAAGGCATCTGTACATCAATAAACCAATTTAATGTTCATTCCATACCTTTGATGTAATTTAGAGAATCCACAATTACTACATCTTCTTTATTGATTTTTCTGGGAAATGAAGATATATAACAGGTTTAAAGCACAACATGAACATGCACCAGATAGTACAAGTATCAGGCACATTTTGAATCTCATCTAAAATACCAATGTAACAGCCAGGCAGAAAATAAGTCTTCCTTCCCCGCCTTAAGTATGCCCCTGGTATGAGAATGATTTGCTTCCAAATGCTAACCGATAGTCTACGGGTAAAGGTGTGTACAAGCCCCATTCCATTGTTATGCTTTGTTGTGGAGAGAATGTCTAGGCACACAACTGAAAACAGCAACACAGCATATTGTCAAGTAAAAACACTTCCAATTAATAACCATCTTATCAAGTGTGGACAGTCATTAATTCAAAAGCAAAGTACTGTGGATGACAGAAATCTGAAATAAAAATAGTAACATTGAAAATACTCAACAGGTCAGGCAACATCGGTGGAGAGAAAAGCAGCGTTAATGTCTCAGATTGATGACCCTTCATCAGAACCGGGGAAAGTTAGAGATAAAGAAGAGTTAAGTTTCGGGCATGAAGAGGGAGAACAAAAGGAACAGTCTGTGATATAGAGGAGGCCAGGAGGGATTAAGTGGCACATGGTGGAGGTACTGTCAACACTCATTAGTTGTGGTGGGTTACTTTTATCCAAGTTAAGATGCTAGTCTTGCTGGACACCACTAATAGTGTGAAATTTGCATTTAGAATCAGAAAACAGGGCTCCATTCAACCACAAGAAAATTGAGCACCATGAGAGCAGCAGAACTGCATAAAAGTCTCCGATGCCACTGTATCGAGCCTGATAGTGGACGACAAAAATAACAAAAAAAAAGTCTCACAATCCAAATGTGCATCGAGGGTCGGATGTCAGAATGACAGACTGCCATAACCAGGCACAGACAGAAGTTTTGCTCTTACATTGTTAAGGGAGACAGTTCTGACCACAAAGATCAAGAAAGGTTCTGGTTACACTCAATCAATTACAAATACTACCTAACCTTTTGGAGCTTTGGATTCCAAACACTAGGCATTGAAACATGCAGTAGGTTCCATTAAGGATCCTGAACTTTGGCAACTTTGCCAGTGAGAGCAGGCTGGCAGTCATTTGCTGCTTTATTTATTTTGACAGGGGTAATTAGCCTATCTATTGCTAAGCCACATTTCTTTTTTAAAAAAAGGAACCAAAATGGTGCAAATCCCTGGAAGGATAATTTCAGGAACCTCCCAAATCCTCTATACCTTGGAATTTCAAGTGCTCGTGGAGATACTTCGTAAATGTTTTAAGAGTCTCTGCCTCCACCACCCCCTCAGGCAGCGTGTTCTGGAATCCAACCACCCTCTGGATAAGAAAAATTCTTCCTCAAATCCATTCTATATCTCCTGCTCCTACCTTACACCCATGCTATTTAGTTTTAGACCTCTGCTATGGGAAAATGTTTTGTACTATCCACCCCACGTACACCTCTCATTATTTTGTCTACCTCAGTTAGGTTCCCCCTTCAGCCTCATTCACTCCAAGAAAAACAAACACAGTCTTCCCAGATTCTCCTCGTAACTGAAACACTCCATCTCAAGCAACATCCTGGTGAATTTCATCTGCACCTTCTCCAGTGAAGTTGCATCCTTTCCATAGTGCAGTGACCAGACTGCACAAAGTACTACAGCTATGTCTAACCAATGTTTTAATTAACCATTATTTAACCATTAATCTCTAGTCTACTCTATGCCCTGGCTAATGAAGACAAGTATCCCATACACTTTCTTAACCACTTTTTTATGTTTAACCACCTTTTGTACATTCTCCTTGTGTCTGCGTGGGTTTCCTTCCACATTCCAAAGACGTATGGGTTAGGAAGTTCTATGCAAAAGATGTATTTCGATGTACGTGTGACTAATAAAGATATCTCATCTCATCTCACTTGTACCACCACTTCCAAAGATCCTTGGACTCGTACACCAAAGGTCCTTCTGTTCTTCAATACTCCCTGGGGACCAACCCTTAATAGTCCTACACAAGTGCATCACTCATCCAGATTTAATTCCATCATCATTGATAAGTTGATAAAATGAGCACAGAAATCTCATCCTGTAACCTAAGCCTACTCTCCTTGTAAGCAACACCACCACCAATTTTTGGTGTCATCTATGAGTATTTATCATTCCTCCTACATTCACATTCAAATTGTTTACTGCACAATAGAGCAAAAAGTTAATATTGTATGCTTTGCTGAACCATTCATGTAATAATTCACAATGCTCTGTCTTAGATTCTTAGAAAAAGTAATTTGACAGTAACCGTGTTAGTTTGCACACTCCGAGAAATGCCAGTATTTGAAAGGACCAATTTTCAGAGAGCTGGAGCAGATGAATGCCAAGCAATGTACAGACAGGAGACAGAAGAAATATTTATGGCAGAAGATACATGCATGGGCTGTATAGGACAGGTGTGTACACAGAAGAGGTAAAAAGAATTTATTCCTTGGCATGGGCAGTGTTTGGTTTACACTACAGTGCAACCAAAAGGAGCAAATACCAGTCAGACTACCAATTGCAAAACATTTAAAAGCATGATTAGTTTCATGATTTACAAAGAAAAAGCTACAATTAAGATTTTTATATCCTAATAGCAAAGTTATAATCTCACACTACCTTTCAACTTCTGCTTTCAAAGCTCCCCGGAGCTCCTTCTCCTTCCGAGAATCTGAAATGCAAAAAGTGACCACTGGTTAAAGACACATTTAGGTCTCTCTTACTCACACGAAAACTTTACACATACCAAACTAAATGGTGCTTTTTCAATAGAACCCATGGACAATATGTTATTCAGTTTATCCCAATGTCAAATACTTCGGCACAAAAAAAAAATCACGAAGATGATGGTCAAAGGGGGAAAGCAGTGGTAAAATGCCATGGGATCCTAGAATGGGATTTGGATGAGGATTTTTCTTACTAGCACGGCCTTTGGTGGCAACTGTACAATTATACATTGGTATTGGTTTATTATTGTCACTTGTACCGAGGTACAGTGAAAAACTTGTCTTGCATACCGATCATACAGATCAAATCATTACACAGTGCAGTTACATTGGGTTAGTGCGGAGTGCATTGAGGTAGTACAGGTAAAAACAATAACAGTACAGAGTAAAGTGTCACAGCTACAGGGAAGTGCACTGCAGGTAGACAATAAGTTACAAGGTCACAACAAGGTAGATTGTGAGGTCAAGAGTCATCTCATTGTGTAAGGGAACCATTCAATAGTCTTATCACAGTGGGATAGAAGCTGTCCTTGAGCCTGGTTGTATGTGCCCTCAGGCTCTTGCCTGATGGGAGAGAAGAGAGAACAACCCAGGTGGATGGGGGTCTTTGATTATGCTGGCTGCTTCACCAAGGCAGCGAGGGTCCACGGAGGGGAGGCTGGTTTCCGTGATGCGCTGGGCTGTGTCAACTCTCTACAGTTTCTTGCAGTCCTGGGCAGAGCAGTTGCCATACCAAGCTATGATGCATCCAGATAGGATGCTTTCTATGGTGCAGAAGTGAAGCTTTCTTGATATATCTTTGTAACTTCCCCAGAATTACTGCATTGATACTCAAGTTATCTGGGATTTTGTAATGAGTTTACTGGACACAACCTGGTTATCACCTCCTTTGAATTCACACAGCTTGTGTTAATAAGACATTTTGAAGTATGCCTGTTGTATTTCTCACTCCTGAATAAAGCATTCAACTGCTTGGAAACACTTAGGAATGCCAGAGCAGTGGTCAAGACAAGGATTTTACACAAGATTTATCACATCCACAAGTAAAATAGGAGAAAATTCAAAAATGACCAATGTTACTTTTAGTTCTTTAAAAAAATTTGAGTACATGGACTCTCAAACAAGAGTCTCTCTCTCTATTCAACCTCGTAAGTGGTTTACCAACACAGGTAGTTTTCTGACAAGTTTGTAATGTGCACTTTTATAGGTCTTTTCATAACTTGGTACCAGATACAGCAGGTGAAACTGTGGCCTGACTACCATCTACTGCAAAGTTAATATCTCTTAAATCTTATTTCATTGCCTTATATGTGAAACTCTTCCTTATTCTGCCATAGTTATATTTCTTATGTTATACATGGACTTTTTGATACTATGATTTCTGAGTGAATATGGAGAGACTTTCTCAAAACCAGCTCTCCTTAGGAATCTGCAACATGGCTATAACCAATACGTCCACCACAAACAACTGCCAAGGAAACCTAGGTGAGGCTGTGTCAGTACACTAACCCTTTCTGCCTGTGCTGCACCTCATCTCCAAAAAGCTTCCTGCTGGAGCGGAGCTAATCTACAGGATGAATGGGAAACTTTTCAATGCACATCGTACATTGCCTCCATTTCAGAATCAAGGTCATTCCAACCTCAGTCATTGAACTGCAAGGCGCAGACAAAATCGTGTAATGCTTACATTCAGAGCAGAGCTCCTATCACCATCCACTCATTCACTGAGAAAGGACCTTGCTCAAAGCTTCCACATACAAAGGTTCTCCACCAACCTTCCCCCAATATACAACACCACGCCGACATACAACCTTCCCCCAGTATACAACACCACGCCGACATACAACCTTCCCCCAGTATACAACACCACGCCGACATACAACCTTCCCCCAGTATACAACACCACGCCGACATACAACCTTCCCCCAGTATACAACACCACGCCGACATACAACCTTCCCCCAATAGACAACACCACGCCGACATACAACCTTCCCCCAATAGACAACACCACGCCGACATACAACCTTCCCCCAATAGACAACACCACGCCGACATACAACCTTCCCCCAATAGACAACACCACGCCGACATACAACCTTCCCCCAGTATACAACACCACGCCGACATACAACCTTCCCCCAGTATACAACACCACGCCGACATACAACCTTCCCCCAGTATACAACACCACGCCGACATACAACCTTCCCCCAGTATACAACACCACGCCGACATACAACCTTCCCCCAGTATACAACACCACGCCGACATACAACCTTCCCCCAGTATACAACACCACGCCGACATACAACCTTCCCCCAGTATACAACACCACGCCGACATACAACCTTCCCCCAGTATACAACACCACGCCGACATACAACCTTCCCCCAGTATACAACACCACGCCGACATACAACCTTCCCCCAGTATACAACACCACGCCGACATACAACCTTCCCCCAGTATACAACACCACGCCGACATACAACCTTCCCCCAGTATACAACACCACGCCGACATACAACCTTCCCCCAGTATACAACACCACGCCGACATACAACCTTCCCCCAGTATACAACACCACGCCGACATACAACCTTCCCCCAGTATACAACACCACGCCGACATACAACCTTCCCCCAGTATACAACACCACGCCGACATACAACCTTCCCCCAGTATACAACACCACGCCGACATACAACCTTCCCCCAGTATACAACACCACGCCGACATACAACCTTCCCCCAGTATACAACACCACGCCGACATACAACCTTCCCCCAGTATACAACACCACGCCGATATACAACCTTCCCCCAATATACAACACCACGCCCTTACAATGAAGGTCCACAACAAGACCATGGAAACTATGGCACCACATCTCATTTAAAGTACAGATTAATGACTGTCACCATCGCTCCAATGCAGGTCTTGACCATCTGAGGAAAAGAATGGTCAAAAATTAAGACCCCAAACCGAGCACAAAGCTTGCAGCAGTGATCCCACCTTTCTATATACCTCAGAGACATGGATTACCTAAAGCAGCCACCTTAAAGCACTGGAGAGGTACCACTTAATGCTGTCTCGAAAAAATCCTCCAAATCCACTTGCAGCCAAAACAAACCAATGACAGCATCCTCTTCCAAGCCTACATCTCCAGCATTGAGTCATTAATTACACTAACCAGGCTCCAATGAGTAGGCTATATCATTCCCAAAACAATTATTCAACTCCAAGATCTAAGATGTAATGAACACAAGGGAAGCTGTCTTTCAAGTCAGATGTTTCACCCACCTTCTGTCTCAGGTGCATGTAAACATTTTAGGAACTTTAGAAGAATAACCCAGCCAGGATAAAGTTTTTGGAGTCAATCAAATATGATAATTTGCTTCTGTTGTTGTGTAGGAGAGGGGCACAAGGAGGGGAAATCTTCGTATTAACAGTTACCTCCTGAAAGCTGGCTCACCGTAGATAGAATCCCAAGAGCAAGTCACATGTTAAAGGCCAAAGCAGAAATACAAACCATTATCTCCGAAAATATTGCTGAGGGCTCAACTGATTTGCTTCATATTCATTCTCAAGACATTGAGAAATCCAGCTATAGTCATGGACAAACACAAATGACCTCTATGATGAGTTTTGAACTCCCAAGGTAAGGATGGCATTCAAGACGTGTAGACTACAGATGAGTTGAAGCCCCCAAGTTAAAGGTTTGAGCACAAAGATAGGAAACTTTGTACTCTTTGGGAAGGAGACATATTAAAGAAGCCCTGGTAAAGATACTAAATAGAATAGAAATTAAAAATTTAGAGCACTGTATTAATTTAAATCTGGACTTAAACTAGCAAAAAAACTGTACATACAGCTTGAAACAGCCTAAGAGTAGAAAAATGGTGATTAAAAAAAAACTGGGAATCTTTCATAGACAGCAGATAAGATTAGGATTTCTATGGAAGCAAAAGCTAGATACATTGACAGGACTTGCCTATTTACACTCGATTCTGGCTCAAATTGCATAGCTGGTTAAGGAATCAAAAACCAGGTCATTCACAGAAAAAGGGATCAGCCATCCAGAACTGAGAAAAGGAAAATCTTCTCAAATGGATGGAAATCTTTGGCACTACCATCAGGACTGCTGGTCAGTTATTGAGTATATTCAGTTCAGAGATACATAGATTTTTGGACACTAAGAGAATCAAGGGATCTGGGGATAGAACAACAAGGAGAAATTGAGGAAGAGTAGCCACAATCTTACTGATCAGGCTGCAAGGCTGATTCATATTCCTATTTCTCGTGGACTTCCCCTGAAGGGAGTGCTTGCTTCCTGAAGTCTCGTTGTTTAATTCCAAATACATGCCTATTCTGTTAAATTTTCCAACTCTGTCAAAATTCATGCAAACTTCTAAGCTCCCCAGAGTCATTTCTACACTTGACACGTTATAGTCACTTTCATTCTGTTAGCAACAACTGACAGCCATACCAGAATTGCCATTTGGTTTGACTCCAGATTTGGTGTCAAACTGATGCTCTCTGGGAAGTATTTTCATACCTGTCAGAAGACTGTGTTGAACTCCCACACAAAAGACTTAGACACACTGCAAAAAAAGTCAACCATTCTAATGCAACAGCACAGGGGCAAGTTTTTGTTACTCAGAGAGTGGTGGATGCGTGGAATGCATTGCCTGATAGGGTGGTGGAGGCAAACTCATTGGGGGCTTTTAAGAGAGGCTTGGATGGGCACATGAATGAGAGGAAAATGGAGGGACATGGGCATTCTGTAGGTAGGAGGGATTAGCTATGTCAGCACAACATTGTGGGCCGAAGGGCCTGTACTGTTCTGTATTCACAATACAGATGCAAAAGTGTCATCATTCAGCTGAGATGTTAACTGAGGCCCCATATGCCCCCTCAGGTGAATTTGAAGTATCCCACGATAGAATTTTGAGTAGTAATGCATATCATACTGTCCCGAACAATATTTATTTTGCAAAACCACATTACTAAAAACCTCAACCCCACTTTCTGGTCAATAACTAAAAAAAAATGTTTGTGGGACCTCACCACAGTACCCAACCTAAAGACCCTCACCCAAATTTTATGAATGCTCCCCTTCAATACCCCTCACCCCTCCCTTCACCTGCAACTCCAGCCTTCCACTGAATCCCCATCCCAATAACCCATTCCCCCTAAACCTCATTCTCCAACAATACCCCATTAATTCCCCATAAATTCCCCATAATACCCTATAATTTTCTCATAACCCCATCACCCCTCAATATTCCATTCCCTACCCCTACAACCCTCAACTCACAATTTTCCCCTCCGTCCCATCTCCCTTCTCCTTACCCCCAATCCCCTCACCATCCACTCCCTCCCACATTTCTCCACCCCTCCCTTCAACACCCTCTTGCCCCACCCTCCCCTCAACCCCCTCACCACACCCTTTCCCCACCTCAACCCCCTCGCCTCACCTTCTCCCCATCCCTCTTACCCCCACTACCCCACTCCTCACCCGCCACTCCCCCCACCCCTCCTACCCTCAGCACCCCCTACCCTCCACTCCCCACCCCCCCTACACCCCCCACCCCCCTCCTACACCCCACCCCTCACCCTCGACTCCCCACCCCCCTCCTACACCCCACCCCACACCCTCCACTCCCCACCCCCCTCCTACACCCCACCCCTCACCCTCCACTCCCCACCCCCCTCCTACACCCCACCCCTCACCCTCCACTCCCCACCCCCCTCCTACACCCCACCCCTCACCCTCCACTCCCCACCCCCCTCCTACACCCCACCCCCCACCCTCCACTCCCCACCCCCCTCCTACACTCCCCACCCCCTCCTACACCCCACCCCTCACCCTCCACTCCCCACCCCCTCCTACACCCCACCCCTCACCCTCCACTCCCCACCCCCCTCCTACACCCCACCCCTCACCCTCCACTCCCCACCCCCCTCCTACACCCCACCCCTCGCCCTCCACTCCCCACCCCCCTCCTACACCCCACCCCTCGCCCTCCACTCCCCACCCCCCTCCTACACCCCACCCCCCGCCCTCCACTCCCCACCCCCCTCCTACACCCCACCCCCCGCCCTCCACTCCCCACCCCCCTCCTACACCCCACCCCTCGCCCTCCACTCCCCACCCCCCTCCTACACCCCATCCCTCGCCCTCCACTCCCCACCCCCCTCCTACACCCCACCCCTCGCCCTCCACCCCCCTCCTACACCCCACCCCTCGCCCTCCACTCCCCACCCCCCTCCTACACCCCACCCCTCGCCCTCCACTCCCCACCCCCCTCCTACACCCCACCCCTCGCCCTCCACTCCCCACCCCCCTCCTACACCCCACCCCTCGCCCTCCACTCCCCACCCCCCTCCTACACCCCACCCCTCGCCCTCCACTCCCCACCCCCCTCCTACACCCCACCCCTCGCCCTCCACTCCCCACCCCTCGCCCTCCACTCCCCACCCCCCTCCTACACCCCACCCCTCGCCCTCCACTCCCCACCCCCCTCCTACACCCCACCCCTCGCCCTCCACTCCCCACCCCCCTCCTACACCCCACCCCTCGCCCTCCACTCCCCACCCCTCACCCTCCACTCCCCACCCCTCACCCTCCACTCCCCACCCCCCTCCTACACCCCACCCCTCACCCTCCACTCCCCACCCCCCTCCTACACCCCACCCCCCACCCTCCACTCCCCACCCCCCTCCTACACCCCACCCCCCTCCTACACCCCCACCCCTCGCCCTCCACTCCCCACCCCCCTCCTACACCCCACCCCTCACCCTCCACTCCCCACCCTCTAACCCCTCACCCTCCACTCCCCACCCCCCTCCTACACCCCACCCCCCTCCTACACCCCCACCCCTCGCCCTCCACTCCCCACCCCCCTCCTACACCCCACCCCTCGCCCTCCACTCCCCACCCCCCTCCTACACCCCACCCCTCACCCTCCACTCCCCACCCCCCTCCTACACCCCACCCCCCACCCTCCACTCCCCACCCCCTCCTACACCCCACCCCTCACCCTCCACTCCCCACCCCCCTCCTACACCCCACCCCCCTCCTACACCCCCACCCCTCACCCTCCACTCCCCACCCCCCTCCTACACCCCACCCCTCGCCCTCCACTCCCCACCCCCCTCCTACACCCCACCCCTCGCCCTCCACTCCCCACCCCCCTCCTACACCCCACCCCTCGCCCTCCACTCCCCACCCCCCTCCTACACCCCACCCCTCGCCCTCCACTCCCCACCCCCCTCCTACACCCCACCCCTCGCCCTCCACTCCCCACCCCCCTCCTACACCCCACCCCTCGCCCTCCACTCCCCACCCCCCTCCTACACCCCACCCCTCGCCCTCCACTCCCCACCCCCCTCCTACACCCCACCCCTCGCCCTCCACTCCCCACCCCCCTCCTACACCCCACCCCTCGCCCTCCACTCCCCACCCCTCACCCTCCACTCCCCACCCCCCTCCTACACCCCACCCCTCACCCTCCACTCCCCACCCCCTCCTACACCCCACCCCTCACCCTCCACTCCCCACCCCCCTCCTACACCCCACCCCCCACCCTCCACTCCCCACCCCCCTCCTACACCCCACCCCCCTCCTACACCCCCACCCCTCGCCCTCCACTCCCCACCCCCCTCCTACACCCCACCCCTCACCCTCCACTCCCCACCCTCTACCCCTCACCCTCCACTCCCCACCCCCCTCCTACACCCCACCCCCCTCCTACACCCCCACCCCTCGCCCTCCACTCCCCACCCCCCTCCTACACCCCACCCCTCACCCTCCACTCCCCACCCCCCTCCTACACCCCACCCCTCACCCTCCACTCCCCACCCCCCCTCCTACACCCCACCCCCCACCCTCCACTCCCCACCCCCCACCCTCCACTCCCCACCCCCTCCTACACCCCACCCCTCACCCTCCACTCCCCACCCCCCTCCTACACCCCACCCCCCTCCTACACCCCCACCCCTCACCCTCCACTCCCCACCCCCCTCCTACACCCCACCCCTCGCCCTCCACTCCCCACCCCCCTCCTACACCCCACCCCTCGCCCTCCACTCCCCACCCCCCTCCTACACCCCACCCCTCGCCCTCCACTCCCCACCCCCCTCCTACACCCCACCCCTCGCCCTCCACTCCCCACCCCCCTCCTACACCCCACCCCTCACCCTCCACTCCCCACCCCCCTCCTACACCCCACCCCTCGCCCTCCACTCCCCACCCCCCTCCTACACCCCACCCCCCTCCTACACCCCCACCCCTCGCCCTCCACTCCCCACCCCCCTCCTACACCCCACCCCTCACCCTCCACTCCCCACCCCCCTCCTACACCCCACCCCTCACCCTCCACTCCCCACCCCCCTCCTACACCCCACCCCCCACCCTCCACTCCCCACCCCCCACTCCCCACCCCCTCCTACACCCCACCCCTCACCCTCCACTCCCCACCCCCCTCCTACACCCCACCCCTCACCCTCCACTCCCCACCCCCCTCCTACACCCCACCCCCCTCCTACACCCCACCCCTCGCCCTCCACTCCCCACCCCCCTCCTACACCCCACCCCTCGCCCTCCACTCCCCACCCCCCTCCTACACCCCACCCCTCGCCCTCCACTCCCCACCCCCCTCCTACACCCCCACCCCTCACCCTCCACTCCCCACCCCCCTCCTACACCCCACCCCTCGCCCTCCACTCCCCACCCCCCTCCTACACCCCACCCCTCGCCCTCACTCCCCACCCCCCTCCTACACCCCACCCCCCTCCTACACCCCCACCCCCCTCCTACACCCCACCCCTCGCCCTCACTCCCCCTCTCACCCGCATAGACCTCGTTGCGCTCCACCCCCAGGCTCCGGTCTCCCACCTCCACCACCTTCCTGCCCGCCACCTCCCGCAGATATTCGCTCAGCTCCGCCGCCCTGCGGCTCTTCCCGCTGCAGGGCAGGCCGCACAGAAGCACCAGCGGCATCGCCGAGTTCCCCCAGCCGGCGCGGAGAGACCCGGGCCCGGAGCCTGGAGCCGCCGGCCCCTTAAAGGCGCAGCCCCGCTTCTCATTTCCCGTCGGCCCATTAAAGGGGACCGTGCGCTGCAGCGCCCCCTCCGTTGGACAGCCGCCACCACCACATGATGACGTTGCCAGCTCCTGGGAGCTCAACCAGAAAATGCTGCAAACACAAGGAAACACCAACAAGTTTCGGCCTGTCATTCAGTTTTATTGAAAGTTGTTAAATTATTGACCTGGTAATCCAGAGGACTGGATTACTATTCTAAAAAAAAGATGAATTCATCATAATCGGGTTATCAAAATGAGCAAAAAACAAGCTGCCGGAGGAACATTCAGTCCAATTCGCCATCAGGAAAGCCTGAGGGCTCTTCGTTTCTTTCTAGAACATTGATCCAACCAATTCCCCACTACTAACACTCTCCTCCACCTGGCAGAACCTGCCTCGCACGGTAGTGTAGCGGTTAGCGTAACGCTATTACAGCGCCTGCGACCCAGGTTCAATTCCGGCCACTGTCTGTAAAGAGTTTGTACGTTCTCTCTGTGGCGTGGGTTTCCTCCAGGTTCTCCAGTTTCCTCCCACATCCCAAAGATGTACAGGTTAGGAAGTTGTGGGCATGCTGTGTTGGCGCCGGAAGCGTGGCGACACTTGTGGGCTGCCCCAAGAACACGTGACGCAAAAGATGCATTTCACTGTGTGTTTGGATGTACATGTGACTAATAAAGAAATCTTATCTTGTGCAGAACTAATCCTAGAGAAATAAAGGACTGCAGACACTGGAATCTAGATGAAAAACACTATGATGCTGGAGGAACTCAGCAGGCCAGGCAGCATCCGTGGAGAAAAGCTGGTGGTCAACGTTTCAGGTCAGGACCCTTCTTCAGGACTGAAGATAGGAAAAGGGGAAGCCCAATATATAGGAGGAAAAAGCAGAGCAGTGATAGGTGGACAAAAGAGGGGGGTGGGGTTGGCACAAGGTGGTGATAGGTAGATGCAGGTAAGAGATAGTGATAGGCAGGTGTGGGGGAGGAGGGGAGAGCAGATCCACCGGGGGATGGGTCAAAGGTAAGGAGAGAGAGGGAAAAAAAGGTAAAAGTAGAGGCTAGGAAAGGGAAGAAGAGAAGAAGCGTGGTGGTGGTGGGGGGCGGGGGTGGGGAAAGTGGGTGGGGATTACCTAAAGTGGGAGAATTCAATGTTCATGCTGTTAGGCTGCAAGGTTCCAAGATGGAAAATGAGGTGCTGTTCCTCCAGTTTGCGCTTGAAATTCTCCTGGCAGTGGAGGAGGCCGAGGACTGACATATCAGTGACAGTGTGGGAGGAGGCGTTGAGTGACTGGCAAAGGGGAGATGCAGGACGTGGTTAAGGACTGAGCACAGGTGATCTGTAAAATGGTCACCTAGTCTGCGTTTGGTCTCACCAATGTAGAGGAGGCCACACTTTTCCCCTTTTCCTATCTTCAGTCCTGAAGAAGAGTCCTGACCCAAAATGTTGACCACCTGCTTTTCTCCACGGATGCTGCCTTGCCTGCTGACTTCCTCCAGCATCATAGTGCTTTTCATCAGAACTAACCCCAACCCTGAACAACTTCTCTTTTGATTCCGCTCACATCTACAAATCAAAGGTGGTCCTTCGTTGGGACTAGAAGTGAATTGAATATGAAGTGAATTGAAATTGAAATCTAGCTCATTTAAAAAAATATCAGTAATGGGAACTGTGAAATAACTGTGGCAACATCCATCTAAAGTCCTTCAGAGCTGGAAATTTGCTGCCTGAGTCACCATTGCCTTTTTACTCTAGACCATCCATTCCAAGGTAACTGATTCTTAACTGCCCCTCTGCCAGCATGCCATTCAATTGGATCTAGCTGCCAGTACAATGAGATGTACACGTTTTCTCCACGGATGCTGCCTGGCCTATTGAGTCCCTCCAGCATCGTCGTGTTTTTCATCTAGATTCCAGCATCTGCAGTCCTTTGTTTCTCAATGAGATGTACATAAGGGAATGCTGCTGACTGGCACACTCCAGGCTGCAGAAGTCCGTGCAGAGAGACGCATTGAGGCTCGGTGCAGCGAATGCAAAGATTTGTGGGCAATGTCTGCAGTCTAGGGTCCTGCTGTCACCAGTCATTGAGGGGCTAAGTCTGGAGTAGAAGTACTTGAAGTTTATCACATCCCAGGAGGCCACATGAGTGACAATGGTGTTCTGTACACAGAATATGTGAACACTTCCAATGTATCGAACCGCTAACACTGTGAATGTGAACAGAGCCATGCACAGTGGTTGTTTTTTCTGTACTTGTATTTTTTTTATGAATAAAGTTTATTTTTGAAATTAAAAAAATGTTTGTTTCTCAAGGGCTCTCTGTGGTAAGGAAAAGACAATTGTTCACCTCTTTGTGGACTGTCAGAGTACAAAAAGGATCTGGAAAATGATGCAAGGGTCCTTGTCGATGTTCATCCCAAGCAGCTGCCTAACAGGACTCTCTGATATATGGGCTGTTCCCAGGGACAGACACCGACACAGACATCAAGTACTAGTGGAAGATCATTAACTTGGTGAAAGACACAGTTTGGTCTGCCCAAAACTTGTTGGTCTTCCAGTACAGTGAGATGTCTGTAAGGTAATGCTGCTGACTGGCATATTCCAGGCTGCAGGAATATGTGCTGAGAGACGCACTGGAGCTCAGTTCAGCCAACCCAAAGGCTGTGTGGGGAAGGACTGCAGTGTAAGGTCTTGCTACTGGACATTGAGGGGCTGGATTCTGTGCAAAAGCCTCTCAAACATTTGAAGTGCGTCTCATCCAAAGAGGGCACATGAGCGATAATAACGTCTTGTACGTAGAATATACGAACACTGCAAATGTACAGACCTGATAACATTATGGATGTAAAGAAAGCCATGCACTGTTTTTATATTTATTCAACATTTTTATGAATAAAGAATCAGAATCCAATTTATTATCACTGTATTTTGACATGAAATTTGTTGCTTTATGGCAGCAGTACAGTGCAAACATAAAATTACTATAAATTACAAAATAAATAAATAGTGCAATCTTACACTGCAGTCCTTCCATTATTCCTTTTATGAAGTAGTGTTTATGATTTTTTTGGAAAAGTTTCTTCCTCAAACAGACTGTCAAAGCCATTTGGCAGAATGCCTCATTGCCAGTATTCATCAACAGCACCAAGAGTACCACTGCCGGTTAATAGGTCAGAAGAAAAGACAAACCATAGTTTATTTGTACAGGGAGACAAGTAAAAAGCAGAGAAATTACAGTAAAACTGTCCTGAACTTTGGTTAGCTCATACTTGTAATACCGAATTTTGATGGAGCGTATTAAAGCCATGTACACTATGAAGCAACCCACCTTTAAAACACTTGATGATTATTGAAAAGTGGTGGAGGTGGGGGACGGGGTATGGGTGAACCTTGAGCAAGTACCAGGCTGATAAATTTGAATGAGGTAGGATGGGAGGGAACTCCATGGACTTTCTGTGCTCTTCATCCTATGTAATGCTCTGGTTATTCTAGTCGTCCTGCCACTGAGCTAAATATGAGATCTAAACATATCTTAAGACGTAAGCGTAAGTGATCACCTATCTGCAGTTTATGTGAGCAAGCAGCTAGGGAGGGAGATGAAATCGGTGTCCAAGGTGAGAAATTTCTGGTAGGAGCTAAACAGGGTGGCTTTATATTTACTGATAGTGAGGAAGAGAACACCCCACCATCCAAGGTTTATTATCAGATGGGCAGTCTTACCACAAGGCAACAACCATGGAATTAATGATTGAGATTGAATTGAGTATTACAGGGAAGAAGATACAGAAGTTCATTTCACCAAGGAATGAGGAATAAGTGTGAAAAGAGGACGGATCCTTAAGTTCAATAGAGGTGGAAGAGGGAGCACAGAGCAGACTGCATGGATCAAGTAAGGAGGAAGGCTATCCAGAAAGCATGGTAGGGTGTATTGTCCTTCATCAATCGTGGAATTGAATTTAGGAGCCGTGAGGTAATGTTGCAGCTATATAGGATCCTGGTCAGACCCCACTTGGAGTACTGTGCTCAGTTCTGGTCACCTCACTACAGGAAGGATGTGGAAGCCATAGAAAGGGTGCAGAGGAGATTTACAAGGATGATGCCTGGATTGGGGAGCATGCCTTATGAAGGCAGGTTGAGGGAACAGCCTTTTCCCTTTGGAGCGACAGAGGATGAGGGGGGACCTGATAGAGGTGTATAAGATGGTGAGAGGCATTGATAGTGTGGATAGTCAGAGGCTTTTTCCCAGGGCTGAAATGGTTGCTGCAAGAGGACACAGGTTTAAGGTGCTGGGGAGTAGGTATAGAGGCAATGTCAGGGGTAAGTTTTTTACTCAGAGAGTGGTGAATGCATGGAATGGGCTGCCGGCAACGGTGGTGGAGGCGGATATGATACGGTCCTGTAAGAGTCTTTTGGATAGGTACATGGAGCTTAGAAAAATAGAGGGCTATGGGTAAGCCTAGTAATTTCTAAGGTAGGGACATGTTTGGCTGAAGGGCCTGAACTGTGCTGTAGGTTTTCTATGTTTCTATGGTTCCACATGGGTGGTCTTGGACCACTAAAGGGAGATGGTGAAGGTTAATTACATAACAGGTTTCCAATGACGGCGTTCCACAGTTTCAATGTCACAGAACATTACTGATGACTTTAATCTGGCCAATAAAAGCTAGATTGAAGGTACAACAGGAGCTGGCTGGAGGTGAACATGACCTTGCAGAAGTACGAGGCTGGGTGGAACATAGGAAGTAAACTGAAGAAAGCAGAAAGTTTGAGGTTAGGAGGAACCGTGTGATCATTTCAGTGAGGAATAAGAATGGAGTGCAGATTGACCCTTGAAACATGTAAAGCTCTGAGCGGGATTGACGAAGTGGATGGTGGGGGGATGTTTCCCCTGGTGGGGATAATTGGAACTTGATCCCGGGGGCACAATTTCAGAATAATGTGTAGCCCAATTAAAACAGGGATAAATTTCTCTCAGGGGGTCATAACTCTCTTGAATTCTCTACCCCAGGGAACTGTGAAGGCAAAATCATTGAATAAATTCAAGGCAGAGATGAACAGATATTTCAACTTCAAAGGAGTGAAGGGAAATGGGGACCAAACTGGAAGGTGGTGTCAAGGACAAGATTGGATCAGCCATGATCTTACTGAATGGAGGGACAGGACGAAGGGGGTGAGTGGCCCTCTCCTGTTTCTTACATCAGTTTTGGAGGTGGTGAGAGCGGGGCTGGGGCTGCAGGAGTGTGCGGGGAACGATATCTGAAAGACTGAAGTGATTGAAGGTATCAGTCAGCACTGGGTGATACCATAGTCCGAAATGCCCCAACAGGGAATGGCTTGTGGAAGGTTGTAGGTTGGAGGCTGGTGGGAACATGAAAGAAGGAATGCAATAGAATTAAGAGATAGCTGAATAAATAGCAGAGCCATACATGGGGACCTGGTGTCAGGTGTTACCAGTGAGAATGAAGCACAGCTGAGTGTGGAGATGTTGTTGTTTGGTGCATAAGAGGATGATGTGATTGTTTTTACCCTTAGCATGATCCTCGACTAGAATAAAATCTGGGTCACAGAGAAGAGAAAATCCATATGATACTACAATCAAATATGACATTATTGCGAGATCCTTTCCTGTCACACATATTTTCTGCTGTCACAGTTTAATAATGTTCTTGTGACATTTGTCATGCCTGGAGATTATACCAAGAGTATAATAGTAATGCTTGCTTCTATGACCTTTGAAATGTAATGTTGGAAACTTGTGATTCAGCCATTCCAGCACAAGTAAATTGCCATTTTTCAACAAATTTCACAGAGAACAAAGTTCACAGAGATTCACTATTGATTTAGACAACTGCACTCTCACTTTTAAGTCAGAAAGTTTGAGTTTGTGCCATTGAAGAGGTAAGACCACAAAAATTAAGGGCAGGCACGGTAGTGTAGCAGTTAGTGTAACACTATAACACCGCCAGCGACCTGGGTTCAACTCCTGCCGCTGTCTGTAAAGAGTTTGTACATTCTCCCCGTGTCTCCGTGGGTTTCCTCCGGGTGCTCCGGTTTCCGCCCACATTCCAAAGACATACAGGTTAGGAAGCTGTGGACATGCTATGTTGGCCTCGGAAGCATGGCGACACTTGCGGGCTGCCCCCAGAACACTCTATGCAAAAGATGCATTTCACTGTGTGTTTCGATGTACATGTGACTGATAAAGATATCTTTTAAAAAAATCTACTTTGACACTCCAGTGCAATACTAAGGCACTGTTTATTCTGTCAGGATCATCTGAAACACTAAACCACGGCAACTGAACTTGGAAGAACCCATAACACTATTCGCAAATGAACAGGAAGATTATGCTCAGTGTCGACTCTCGATTGGCTGCAGGGCAGGTTCAGATGTCCTATGGTTATGAAGAACACTATACAGAGTCAATTACTTCTTATTTAATCTTCAAGCTTATGAATGAATTAGCTGGACTGTGAATGAGTTGTAAGTCATTTCCAGTTGCTTATAACTAATATTATTTACTTACATAGTTACTCTGTGCCTTGCAAAGGTGATTCTGGAACTTGTGTACTGTAAGGTATACACTCAGTTGTCAGTGTCTTATATGGAACAGGTGCAGTCTCTTCACCCCCTTGAACCTGATCTACTGCTCAGTTAGATCCAAAGCTCAATTCAACTCACTTGCCTTTTCTTGCTCTTTCTCGGTAGTTTTAGCTAGTGAGAAAATCTGTGAATTCAGACTTGAAAATTTCAAATGACCCTAATTTATAGCCACAAACAGTCTGCTGGAGGAATTCGGCGGGTCGAGCAGCATCTGTGGGGGGGGGAAGAAATTGTCGATCTTTCAGGTTGAAACCCTGCACCAACCCTGCATCGAAACCTGAAATGTCGACTATTCCTTTCCTCCCACAGATGCCGGCTCGACCCACCGAATTCCTCTGGCAGATTGTGTGTTGCTCCAGATTCCAGCGTCTGCAGTCTCTTATGTCTCCAATCCTAATTTATAGCTTTTTGGGTGGGGCTGGGGTTTCCAAATTTCACTTGCCCTTTATGTGACAAAGTGCTTCCTAATTTCACTTTGAATTGGCCCAGATGCAATTCTATCTTGATTCCTTTTACTAAATTAACTCCAAAGGGGAAACAGCCTATCCATATACATCCAACTGAATCATAGACTCATAGAGAGACACAGCACAGAAACAGACCCTTCGGCCCACTGAGTCTGTGCTGACCATCAACCAGCCACTCACCAATACACTAGGGACATTTTACAGTGTCTAATTAACTGACCAACCTGCACGTCTTTAGGATGTGGGTGGACACTGGAGCACCCGGTCTCAACCCATGTGATCACAGTGAAAATGAGCAAACTCCACACTGACAGCACCAGAGGTCGGGATCACACCGTGTCTCTGGTGCTGTGAGACAGCACCAGAGCTCCAGAGCTTCACTATCTGCACCACAGTGCCAACCCTTCATTGCTTTATACCTTGATTCGGAGACTCTTCTGTCCATTCTGGAGACTACAAGCTTATCTGTCCTCATTTTTCAACCCCAACACCATTTGGGAATCTGTCCTGCACCCTTTTCGAGGTTAATGCATTTTTTCTGAGTGTGGTGCCCAGAATCAAACTCAATTCAAAACTGTATTTTGCACCAAATCTTAACATGTCATCCACTTGTAGTTCAGGAGTTTTTTCAAAAAGATCAGCTAAGACCTGCCAATTGGTCTCCAGACACCAAACTGAGAAGGAAGAGACAAGACCGACTGCAGATGGTAACGTAGCGGTTAGCGCGACGCTATTACAGCGCCAGCGATCAGGGTTCGATTCCCGTCGCTGTCTGTAAGGAGTTTGTACGTTCTCCCGTGTCTGCGTGGGTTTCCTCCAAGTGCTCCGGTTTCCTCCCACATTGCAAAGACGTACGGGTAGGTTAATTGGGGTTTAAAATGGGTGGCACGGACTCGTTGGGCCGGAAGCTGTAAATAAAATTTTTTAAAAAATGAAAAACAGAATGCTGGAAGGACTCCTGATGTAGGGTCTTGAAACATGGACATTCTCCTTTTCCTCCATCGTAGCTGCTTGACCCACTGAGTTCTTCCAGTGTTCTATTATTTTGTTCCAAACTTGAAGGAATCTCTCTAGAACGGTAAGATTTGTTATTTTGTATACACAAGGAATGCTTTTATGTTATTTATGGGGAGCACATCTATTATGTCGAGGATTGGTCTCCCCACCTAAGGAAGGATGTGCTTGTAATGGAAAGAGTGTAGCAAAGGTTCACCAGATTGATGAAAGGTTAAGTAGATTAGGTCTATACTATCCTGAGTTTAGAAGAACGAGTGATGATCTCTTTGAAATGTACAAAATTCTTATGGAGTTGCCAGGGTAGATTCAGAGTTCATGCTTCCCTTTCATCGGGGGGTCTAGAACCAGGGATCACAGTCACAAAGTAAGGGGTCGACCATTCACAGTAGAGATGAGAATAAATTTCTAAACCTAAGGCATATTGAATCCTTGGTATTATCTACCCAAGAGGGCTGTTGGGTGTTTGTTGTTGATTATAAGAGGTGTTGATAGGGTAGATAGTCAGAGGCTTTTGCCCAGGGCTGAATTGATGGCCACAAGAGGACATAGGTTTAAGATGCTGGGGAGTAGATATAGAGGAGATGTCAGGGATAAGTTTTTTACTCAGAGAGTGGTGAGTGCGTGGAATGGGCTGCCAGAAATTGTGGTGGAGGCTGATACGATAGGGTCTTTCAAGAGACTGTTAGATCGGTGTATGGAGCTGAGTAAAATAGAGGGCTATGGGTAAGCCTAGTAATTTCTAGGGTAGGGACATGTTCGGCACAGCTTTGTGGGCCGAAGGGCCTGTATGTGCTGTAATTGTTCTATGTTCTATATTCAAGACAGAGATCAATAGTTTTGAAGTATGAAGCACATAGGGATATGTGATTAGAGGCACTGAAGTAAAGGATCAGTTGTCATCTTCTTGAATGGTGGAACAACCAGGAGAGTCAAATGATCTACTTTCACTTATATATACACACACAAGGATCTTATACTTGTTTAAGTTATGTATAATTTATGTTAATTTAAGTTTGTTAACTTTCATTTGTCCTCATCTTGTGCTGTACTCCGCTGCTGCTACTGCAAAAAGCTAATTTTCATGGCATTTATATGTTGTGTATGTCTACCTATGACAACAATAAACTCAAACTTGAACTATTTTCTATGCTCTTCTAACACTTTCTAACATGTTAGGATGGAGTGATGTGCAGAAAATTTAATTGCATCTCTGCCAGTTGCTAGAGAACCCACATATGTTTAATTAATAAATTCCTACAGGAAGAAAAAGCGTGATAAGGTTATTATTAAACTGAAGATTCAAGCCATGGTTTAAATGTAAAACTGCTGAATGGACGTCAGTGAAAGGTAGGTTGACTTGAGCCTCCTGTCAATCAGGTTATGGGTTCAAGCCCCACTCCATGTCTTGAGTATGTTATGTCCCTTCCGTCATATTTTGGGGGCCTTTTTCTTTGGGTAAGGTGCTGAACTCCCCTGCCTGTTTTCATGGGATGATAGACAAAACAGAAATGCTGGAAGAACTCAGCCAATCGAGTAGCACTTGTGGAAGGACAAACCAGACCAGATGAAGGGTCTCGACACGAAATGTTAATTGTCCATTTCCTTCCATAGATGCTGCCTGACCTGTTGAGTTCCTCCAGCATCTTGTGTGTTGCTCCAGATTCCAGTATCTGCAGACTCCTGTGTCTCCATCCAATTAATGTTTTGGGTCAGCAACTCTTCCTCAGAACTGGGGGAGCTCAGAGATACCATGGTTGTACTCAACGAGGTGGCCTGCTCTAAAAATCAAAAATGTTGAATGACACAGTAGCCCACCACATCAACCTGCCCAGTATGATCTGTTGCATGAGGCACCTCATCTCTCCATTTGGTATCCCAGGAGGGCGTTAACTGCATTGACATCCAAATTTATAGGACTTTGATGCCATGTGAAAGGTGGGTCACTCGGCAACTTTCTACAAGAGATGGCCATGTCTTTGATCAGTACCACTGCATCTTTTCTTCAGGTGTTCAAGGAGGTGGGAACTTCCATGAGTCAAATTTGTTCCTTCAACTCTTATTTCAAGAAACGAATGAATCATCTCAGACCTTTCCCTTCATTTCCTTGTCACTGCATTGAGTTGTCCCAATATCCCACATGGTACAGGCGCTGAAGGAAGATTGATTTGTACGTTCTGAAAGTCTTTCACTTTCCCACCACAGACAGAAATATCCACTGCTTTTGTAAAGCATGATTTTATATTGAATTTGGGTTGTAAGTATTGCTGGGTTATTCCTGACAACTAATTAGACAAGGATCATTCATTGGAGTCAAATGTCTTCTGGTATAGAACATAGAACAGTACAGCACAGGAACAGGCCCTTCAGCCCACAGTGTCTGTGCTGATCGTGATGCCAATCCAAACTAATCCCTTCTGCCAGCGCATGATCTACGTCCCTCTACTCCCTGCCTGTTCGTGTGCCTGTCCAAATGCCTCTTAATCAATGCTATTGTATCTGCTTCCATCACGTGTTCCAGGCACCTACCACTACTTTGTAAAGGACATGTCTTGCAAATCTCCTTTAAACTTTCCCCCTTTCGCCTTAAATCTATTCCCTCTAGTATTTGACATTTTCACCCTGGGAAAAAGACTCTGGCTGTCTACCCTGTCTGTGACTCTCATAATTTTATCCATGTCCATCAGGTCGCCCCTCAGCTTCCGACGCTCTAGAGTAAACAATCCAAGTCTGTCCAAGCTCTCCTTATAGCTAATACTTTCTAATCCAGGCAACATCCTGGTGAACCTCTTCTGCATCTTCTCCAAAGCCTCCACATTCTTCCTGTACTGTGATGACGAGAACTGCACACGGTACTCCAAAGTTTTATACAACTGCAACATAAATATATTGTAATCTGCTGGTTCTGGTAGTTTACATTTTGGTGTAGTGCATAAATTATAGTCTGTATACATTTGGCAAGCCATGTATAGAAAGGGTTGTTGTATGTCTTCCATGAGTCGGGTGGTTCCAAAAGACATTGCAATGTTGTTCTGTGGGCAAACAGCAATAATCAGTACTCAGCAAGGCTGCAGAAATGGCAAATGAGATAAATGACCAAATAATTGTTGGTTAAGAAATGTGTAGTGGCCAGGTTGCTGGGAAGAAATTCATATTCTTCTCCAGAAAGGTGTGAAATAATTAATGTCCTTCCGAAGTGGTGAACAAGCCTTGTCTTGTATGAAAGACAGTACTTCCACTGGTACATACTCCGTCACTGTCACTGCCAAGTTCAGCCTGCTGTTGGCATTCAAATCCTACTGTGAGATCTGAAACCTGATCTCAGGCGTCAAAGATGAGAGAAGAACCAATGGGCTATGCAAGTAATACTTGGAAGTTTCTTAAACATAATTATAACATTATGAAAATAGTTATATTTATCTTGTCATGTAAGTTATGTATAATTTGTGTTAATTTAAATTTATGTCATTTATGTGTGTCATGTTTGTAATGTACTGTGCTGCTGCTGCAAAAAGCTAATTTTCATGGCATTTATACCCTGTATGCCCATGACAACGAACTTGAACTTGAACTTTAGTCTATATGTGTTATTACATATATAAATCACATTGTATTTGGACCCATACATTGAAATGTTATTGAATATGTCCATGTGTGCTGTGAGCACCACATTTCATTTAAAAGAATGCACATCTGGATATCATGTTGCCTTATTTATGAAAAGCTTCCCTATAACCTGGTAAGAAAGTGACCCTGTGATGTAGAGAGAGTTGGAAGAGGGTGTGTATCTGCACTGAGAATTCAGATCCGGGTTTTCATGTTAAGCAGATTCTGTTGGGAAATGCTGAGTCTGCGAAGGATGGTGCAACACACAATCTGCTGGAGGAATTCAGCACGTCGAGCAGAGTCTGTGGGGGGAAAGGGCCAAAGCCCTGCATCAGGACTGAGAGTGGGGAGGGGAGATAGCCAGTAAAAGAGGAGAGGGGAAGAGGTGAGGCAGGGGCCAGAGGTGATCGCTGGTCTGAGGAGGGGGTGGTAAAGGATGACAGGCGGATCGAGCAAGGTAGGGGAGGGGACGTGGAGTTGGGAGATAGAGACTGAGTCTCTTCCAGTTGGTATAGAACTCACGTATGCTTAATTAACAGATTCCTACAGGATTAAAGAAAATATGAAAAGGTTGTTAGTAAATTGAAGATTCAAGCCACAGTTTAAAAATAAAACTGCTGAATCGTTGTCAATGAAAGGCAGCTTGACTTAGTGTCTCCCGGGAGAAAAGCGAAGCATCTGGGAGAAACCAGTGCCAAGTCCACACTGACAGGACCCGAGGTCACGATCGAACCCTTGTCCCTGGAGCTGACTTTCTGAGCCACTCTGCGGCCAACGGGGCCCGGGCCCCAACCTCGCGTCCCCACCTCCCTCCCTTCCCCAAGACTAAGGGAGAGCATCAATTAAACAGTGAGCCGGTCTGTAGCTGTGATCTCGTTTGTGGGTTGGTTTCCATGGGATTAAACTGGAGATACTAGTTGCTTAAACAATATATTCTTTATTCGCCACGCATAACCTTACATTAAAAGTGTTTCAACAATGCAAAAAAGTCAGAAAAATATAGAGTAGTCCTTGCTCCCTCTTTAATATATATGGATAAGTGTACAGAAACAATACATAAAATATGTGACGTAAATGCACTGTTGTTACAATAAAATGTCCACATTCACCATTCGGCCCATCTCTGGTAGGCTAACTGCTCTCATCTTCGCAAAGGATTTTTCTTGAGGTTCATCATTTCTTCGCTTTTTTACCATATCTCTCAATAAACTTCGTTATTAAACCTGTTTCCTGGAAATAATGGAGTAAGCGTGTCACATACCATATACCGACACGGGGTACACATTGCCCTTATACTTGCCCTTAGCTTGTTATACGAATGTCATACGATAGAGTATATTCCTCACGTACAATGTACTGTTGCAATGTGCACTTTATATCCAGTCTACTTCTCACGTACAATAGTTATTTTAATGCAACACACCCAATGTAAGTTTGACGCTAATCGAAAATACAGCATGCCTCCCGTTTAACTTTCTTTTGTGCAGACACGTACTTGTGCATAGGACAATAAACTCGACTTTGATTTCTTTTGGTGACATTTCTATCTGGAGTGGCTTAAACAGACCCGCACCAGACAGTAACTGTATGTGTTTGCTTAATGGACATTTAAAAACATCTTTCAGAATCAGATTCAGATTTGTTATCACCGATTTAGATGACGTGAAATGTGTTGTATCAGGCTTGCATTAGTCATTTGGTCTTGGTGGAGACCCATTGGGCTCGCTCTGGTTTCCACACACAATGACTAAGCGCCTCTATAATGTGGAATCCAATGAAACGAGCGGATTCGTTGGGCCTCAGGACTTTTACGTCTAGGCTGGAAAGCTTCAAGGTTGGGGATCGGAAGGCTGCCAATCACCGAGGGAGCCTGAATGGGTCGGCAGGTGGAGAGCCGAATCCAGGGACGTCTGAAGAATGTTTGAAGACAGCATCAGGGTGGTGCCTAGTAACATCGACTGGCCATCTGAGACCTGTCAAAGTTGCTGCCTCACGGTTCCAGAGACTCGGGTTCGATCCTGACCTCGGGTGCTGTCTATGTGGAGTTTGCACGTTCTCCCTGTTACCAAGTGGGTTTCCTCCCGGTGCTCGGGTTTCCTACCGCATCCCAAGGACGTGCGGGTTGGCAGGTTAATTGGCCGCAGTAAATTGCCCCTAGTGTGTAGGTGAGGGGTAGAATCTGGAGGGAGTTGATGGGAGTGGGGAGAATAAAATGGGATCAGTGTAAATGTGTGTTTGATGGTTGGTGCGGACTGTCTCACTTCCATTAACTCTCTTACAGGAAGAACTCAACATGCACACATGGATCTGGAAAATATATTGAATGCAAGAGAACAAAATGGGTGAATTGGTACCGATCATACCCACCACCTTCAATCGTCCGAACCGCCCGCTCTATCCTGAAATACGTTGGCAATCGCTGATTTACCTGCGTGCCGGAGCCATATCTCACTCGCCCCCCCTCAGCTTCCTGCGCCAGGGCGATTTCCATCATCCTCCGGCTCAGCAGATTCCCGATAGCCTTGGGATCCTCAGGAGAGTTGAGAGGAAGTCGCGCCGGAATATCGTCAAATCCATCTGGGTAATCGAACAGGCTCTTCTTCCCCATAAAGTGCCCTGGGACCAACAATACACACAATGTCACAACGGAGACATCGGGGCCGTGCGCCCAGTACTTGCTCTGTAGATTTGGTCTGTTGTCAAGTGCCATCGTCTCAAGGTAGACATCCAATAGCCACAGGAGGGACACAGGACCGAAACAGGGCCTTCGGCCCATCATCAAGCACCTATCTTTATGCTAGTCCGATCCTAGGACATTTTTTTCACCCCACGTTCCCATCAACTTCACCACAACTACCACTCATCTACACACTTGGTTCAAATTACACCTGGTCCGCACCAACCATCAAACACACACTGACATTGATCCCATTTTATTCTCCCCACTCCCATCAACTCCCCCCAGATTCTACCCCCTCACCTACGCACCAGGGGCAATTTACAGTGGCCAATTAACCTGCTAACCCGCACGTCTTTGGGATGTGGGAGGGAACCGGAGCACCCGGAGAAAACCCAACCTGGTTAACTTGGTCTCCACACAGACAGCACCCGATGTCAGGATCGAACCCGTGTCTCTGGAGCTGTGAGGCAGTGGCTCTACTCGCTGCTCCACTCTGGTGAGTGGTCAGTTTCACTGGCAGAATCCTGATCTCCACATCCCACCCATGTCCAGGTTTGGAAGACAAGGTACCAGCAGGTCGTCTGCTCACTCCCCGCTCTCATCACCCGCCTACACTGACCGACAACATTCATACATGGTCTCCTTACACTGGCAGGATGAAACCCTGGGCGGTGGAAACGGATAACAGGAAGAGAAGGAGATGGTACCATTCCTGGGTGTGAGGCGGGGCTCAATCATTCCCTTGGTGCTACCAAGTCGCCCTTTATAGTAAAATTAAAATTGTCTCCAAACTAATTATTTTCGTATTTTCCGATATCACTTAGACAACCTCAAACTGCTAACGTACAGACGTTGCTAATCTTGAATCATCTACCTCCCCCTTCCCCAGTCTGAATGGTCACTGTTTGACTCCGAGTCTCTGTTCCCCACACCATTGAGAGGCTGGCGACACAAGACACTGCCAGATGTGGAATCTGGAGCAACACACAAGATTCATCAAAAAGTCTCGACCCGAAACATGAACTGTCCACTTCCCTCCACGGATGCTGCCCGACCCGCTGGGTTCCTCTAGCATTTTGTGCGCTGTACCATCGAGACAATATCACCCAACCCTCCTTCCCAATGGAAATCCACACCTGAACCCAGCCGGAGACAGGACCCCTTCCCCGAGACCCACACACGCTCCCCTGGACATGCCACCCTCACCCCCCCCCCCCCCCCTCACCTGTGGCCCACAGATTTCCTCTCGGGTTGACTTTGATCTTGGAAACTTTGTTGGCTTCGGTGAGATCTAGGCTGACCGCGGCGGTGACGGACAAGTAGGAGAACACCACCAGGTAAGCGAGGAAGCCGAGATGACCCATCCCGTGGCTGGAGAGCGCTGCCATTCCGAGCGGTTCGCCTGTCTCACTCTCCGTCTCTCTCTCTCTCTCTCTCTCTCTGTGGGCAAAGCCTCTCACGTTTCCCTCGGTTCTGTCTCGCCGCTTCATTGCTCTGCCCTCTTTATACCTCGCCCGCTGACGGGAGCGGTGGGCGGCGCTGGATGGATTCCTCAGCAAGGATGACTAATGCACTGAAGACCAGCTATGGTCGGCGTCGGGGGTGGGGGTGGGGGGACATCAGAGAGGGAACAAATGAAAAGTGTAGCGAGAATTAGTTGGGTTAATGAGGCAGAAGGGGAGGGTAACAATGTCTGGGAGGAACTGAATGTCTCGAGGAGATGATTCTGACACCAGTTGACCTGCAGCGACGCCTTTTTGCCTCATTTAAGCTCAAGTTCTCAACTGCTCGGACGTCTGAGCTCGCCCATCTCTCGGGAAATGTGCGTTTGTGGTGCTGTGGGATGGAGCAGGAGCCGGCAAAGCCCTGGAAGTCAGCCTTCACACCAGCTCAGAGACCCATTCGCCTCCCCAGGGCTGAGAAACAGATATCCCAAAGTCACAACAGGAGGTGCTGGGAACACTCAACAGGTCGGGCACCATCGGCGGAGAGAGAAACAGAGTTTAACTTTTCAGGTCCGAGATCCTTAGTCAGAGGGTTTGGTGCCAGGGTCGGTGAGGTTCAGAGAGGCGGCAGACTCCATCTACAGTTCGGGACAGCTTCCCTGCTCACCTGGCCGTGTTTACCTACCTGCCCGTCACCACCTAGAGCTCTGACGAAAGGTCTTCCGACCAGAAACGTTAGCCACTTCTCTCTACACAGACGCTGCCTGACCTGCTGTTTTCATTTCAGATTTCCAGCATCTGCGGTATTTTAGATTTGATTCGGGCCACCTTGCATGTGAGACCCTCTCTGCACAATATCTATATATAGCGCGACATCGTGCCAGAAGCGCTGTCCAGAGAGTAAATTACATATAATTACATATATTTTTCAACATAGAACAGAACTATTCGCGTCAGTGGTTCTGAGACACCTCTCACCCTCCAAACCTTCCGATCAAACTGACCTCTGTGCACTTTTTTTGCCAAATGCATCTGTGAAAGCAAATGACTCCAGGATGCTTCGTTTTTATTTATTTTTAAACCTTGAACCAAGAATTTAACTCCGCAGATTATTGATATTCCCATTTTCCCGGTGCTTCGTGTAAAACCTTTATGAAACTCTCCCGATCAAATTAGCTGAGAAAGTAAACAGGGAAAAAAGTTCAATTAACCATAGAAAACGATAGACGCAGCCCACGGATCCCAGGCAAAGCCAAACCGTTCGGTTACATCTCTCCAATTGTTTCCATATCAGGAGATCTGAGGTGTTTATCACTTCCTTAAAATGCTAAATACTTTAAAAAATAAACATGAAAGTATTTACACATCCACACCAAAATTAACATTTCAGTTATTCAATGATCCGTAACGTAAAATTAGCGGATTGGTTTTGCAATCTCAAATTATTCTTCCTTTTTAACAATTCTTGTCATCCTAAATTTAACTCTTTAAGTTTTGTTTTAAATCTAATGCAGCACCTTTCCTATCTCAGGTCGACCCAAAACTGTGTACTGCCAATGAGGTTTGAAGATTAGACAGCGGTCATCAGTCAAAACCCAACATTTATTGTCCACCTCCGTTTGCCTTTGACAAGGTAGGGGGTTAAGCCTCCTCCCCGAACCCTCTGGCTACAGTCCCTCTGGTGAAGGTGCTCCCACAGTGCTGTTGGGAAGGGAGTGCCAGCATTGAGGACCAGTGACAATGAAGGAACGGAGATATGTTTCCACATCATGGAAGTACGTCGTTACGCTGGAAAGGGCGCAGTAAAGATTCACGAGGATGTTACCAGGACTGGAGGGCTTGAGTTATAAGGAGAGGCTGGATAGGCTGGGACTTTTTTCCCTGGAGCGAAGGAGGCTGAGGGGTGACCCTGTGGAGGCTTAGAAGATCATGAAGGGCAGAGATGAGGTGGATGGTCACAAGTCTCCCAGGGTAGGGGAGTCTGAAACTTAGGTGAGAGGGGAAAGGTTTAAAGGGGATCAGAGGGGTTTTTCACACAGAGGGTGGTGGGTATGTGGAATGAGCTGCCAGAGGAAGTGGTAGAGGTGGGTACTATTACGGTGAAAAGACATTTACACGGGTAGTGATGGGAAAGATTTGGAGGGATACGGGCCAAACGCAGGCAAATGGGATCTGCTCAGGTGGACAACTTGGTTGGCATGGATGAGATGGACCGAATGGCCTGTTTCCGTGCTGTATAACACTCTGACTCCATGACATCAGATTGAAGAGCAACTTCGAGTGAAACGGAAGCGTTGTCCTGAAGCACATGCTGCCTTCTTCTTCTAGACAGCAGGGGTTGTGGGCGAGGCAGGTGCTGGTAACACAAGTCTTGTGGGGCTGCTGCAGTGCATTTTATGAATGGCGTGGCTTGCAGCGTTGGAGGGTGCTGACCTCTCGGCACTGGGCGAGGTGTCAGTCACTCTGCTCTGACCTGGTTGGTGCCGAGTGCACTCAGCCAGGCCAAGGGAGAGTACTCCATCACACCCTTGTTCTGTAGATGGTGGCAGGGGCTTAGGGGAGCCACTTACTCCAGAATATCCGGGCTCTGAGCTGCCTTTATAGCCAGTATTTATACAACCGGTGCAGAGAAGTTTCTGCTCAATGATCAGTCCCACGCAATTGACGGTGAGGAATTTGGCCAAGGTAATCATAGAATCATAGAACAGTACAGTACAATAAGGCCCTTCGGCCCTCAATGTTGTGCCGACCTTTAAACCTCGCCTAAGACTATCTAACCCCTTCCTCCCACATATCCCTCTATTTTAAATTCCTCCATATGCTTATCTAGCAATCTCTTGAATTTGACCAATGTACCACAGCCCCAGGCAGCACATTCCACGCCCCAACCACTCTCCGGGTAAAAAAAACCTCCCTCTGATATCTCCCTTGAGAAATCACTTCCCACCCATTACTTTAAAGCCATGCCCTCTTCTATTGAGCATTGGTGCCCTGGGAAAGAGGCGCTGGCTGTCTGCTCTATCTATTCCTCCTAGTATTTTGTACACCTCTATGCCTGCAAATGTCTCCATGAGTAAATTATGCGTGCATGGCGGAGATTGCAATTAACTGGTACAGTAGAGTCCAAATCTAATTACAGGAAAAGTTGAACAAACACCCTCACGGGACATGTGTGTATGGAATACCATGGGGTCCTTTAAACCTCTCTGAGAAGCAATGGACTTACGGTTTAACCTCACCGTGGACAGCGCAGTGACACTGCCGGTTCCACTCAAGGAGAGTTCGCCCAGAAACTGCGGTCATATTTGAGGTGGGACTTGAATTCAACACACTTCCCACTCAGTGGCGGTACTAAGTCTTTGGACATTCTACAACGAGGATAAAACGCCCGATACAAGGTCGACTCGAGACCCGCATTCCCACAGGTCAGTGTGGAGTTACGAATTCAGTGGACTCTAGTTTATATCCAAGATACCCCCGACCTACGAGCCTCTATAATTGATCTCCAACTGCTGAGAGCGCGGGCTACCCAGCAGGAACCAAATAATGTCACAACTTTTCCTGTGATTAGATTTTGTCGATCTGCTCGGTTCACACCTGAAGGAAAGAGACCTGCATTTCCTAAGCACCTCTCACCTCTCCCTCTGGAGCACCAGTGGAGCCGGAACCCCCACTGTGATGTAGGAAGCGAAGAAGAGGGAAAGTGAGAGTTTGCGCCTGATATTCGGGTCAGTCACGGAACGGGCGCTCGCTGCAACCCAGACCTTTCCCGGGCGCTGACCGGCTTAAGCTCCAGAAATTGTCAGCACTTATCTCTGCCCACCCGAGGGCGGGTTAGATTGAGAAATAGATTTTAAGGTGACCGCAATAAAATATGGATTTCCATTGTGTACCGTCTCCCCGGACCGAACCCCTCTTTACCCTCGGGTTCCGCGCGTTTAAAACAAGACGCCGCACTTCACATTGTCAGCGACCCTTCCAAGAGGTGCCCCGAAAACAAATCGTTCCTCTCCCCTCTCTGGGTTTCTTTTGCTTTGCTCAGTGGAGTCGCCCGGGTGGCTACAACACTGCTCTTTTAGGAGGTGAATCTCTTGTGACTCCAGCCTTTGACACAAACAAGCAAAGCCCCTCTTCATCAGGGAGCATCAGACTGATGGCCCAGGTCTGGCTGTTGGAGAGTGGCGCTCCATCAGGAAACATTTGCGCCATTTCTGATCACACGGTTCAAGGACTGATAGTTTTTCCCTGTTCTAACACAAAGTACCAGGTGTCGGAGAGAGAGCGCAGGGTAAAGCAACAATTGCCACAAGCGGCTGAACGATTAATAAATGCAAAGGGGACTACTAGGTGGCCAGCCATCGACAGCGCTCGCCCCAAACACTTCAGTGCAAGGACGCTGCATGTTATATTGGGGGCTCTTAATGGTTTATAGGATTCGCGTAAACAAAATTTAAACATTGCGCACTTCATTCCGGCTACAATGCCCAGGACACTGGTGTTAACTCTGCGACTGCCGAGATAAATCAGGCTCCTGAGGGCATCAGCTGTAACAACAACCTTCCTCATCAAACTGCAGTGGAAAAGCATCCCTTTTTACTTCTCTGCCCGTAGTATAGATTTATCTTTATTTTACTTTCCGTTTCTTACACAATACCCGTTACGCTTATGAAAAGAGTTAGATGGAGCCAACGCAGAACCCAGCCAGGTGAAGTGGGCAGAGATGGCAGTGATACATTTTGGTCAGATGAAGGAGAAGGAGCTCAAATTAAAAGGGACGATTTGAATGTTGGCGCAGGAACAGAGAGACATGGAGGTGTCCGTCTCAAATCGTGGAAGGTCGCGACAGAAGTTGAGAGGGTTTGCGGGTGGTGAGACGGAATGTGATGAGCTTCGTTTTTGAAATGGCCGGGTCCCAGCTGGAGAACTCAGTTGGCTTCTAAGCATCACATTATGCTCCCCTATTAACATTATACCTTTTAATTTAACCTGTTTCTCTCTTAACTAACCAAAATAAATCAGCTTTCTCTGCCTTCACTTTCGCCCAGCCCATCTCTGGCCATTCCATTTGGATGGGCTCTATGTTGGCTATACAACTTTTTCATAAACATAACAGGGAGGTTGTCAAGGCATTTGGGAAGTCACAGGAGAGGAACTGGAATGGTGATGGGGATGTGTTAAGTGGAGAGCTGGGATTTTTCTTGGCCGGGGAGACTTGATAGAGGTGTTACCTGTATAGGCAGAGGAAGCAGATTTAACATTCAACATGTGTGAAAGAGAAATGGTGACTTTATTGGAAAATGGCGGGACTCTGGGGAATGGGCGAGGGAGTGGGATTAGGTGGATGGGTTTGGCAAAGAGTGGGAACAGGTACAGTGAGTTCCTCCGGTGCTGAGTCTTCCCAGGATAAGCGTTTGGCTTTTACTCACCATGAGCCATGTTAATAGTGGTCACTATTGCTCGGGTTTGGATGGGTACTGTGTGTTAGGTGAAAGAACCTCCATCTGGTGCAGATAAGGAGAAGCTACTGCCAAACAATGAGATCATACTCAAGGACCTGAATGATCTCTACTTACTCCTGTGTTCACCTCTCTACTCCAGCAAGATTCAGTGGGTAGAAGGGAGGAAGGAGGAATTGTTTGTGAGGACAGGATCATCCTTAAATCACAACAGAACCCGGGGAGGTGTTTTTGGAGTAAACTGCAGTGCATTTTGTAAATGGTTCACTCTGCAGCCACAGTGCGGCAGTGATGGAACGAATGAGTGTTCAGGATGAAGTGGGTGCCAGTCAAATGGGCTGCTTTGTCCTGGATGGTGTTGAGCTTCTGAGGTGTTGTTGGAGCTGCATTCATCCAGGCAAGTGAAGAGTATTCCATCGCACTCCTGTTTTAGATGCTGGAAAGGCTGTGGGGTATCAGGAAGTGAGTTACTTGCCACAGGATACCTGCCTCTTGTAGCCATTGTGATGGGTTCAGTTGAGTTCAGTGATGGTGATGCCATTGAATGTAGGTGGTTAGACTCTTGTTGAAAATAGACATTGCCTGGTACTTAACATGGTGTAAATGTTACTTGGCACTTCTCACCCTATGCCTGGATCTTGTCAAAGTCAAAGTTGAGTTTATTATCATCTGCACAAGTCCAGGTATGCACGGGTGCAGTGAAAAACTGACCTGCAGCAGCATCACAGGCACAGAGCATCAGATCTTGCTGCATGCAGGCATGGACTATTTGATTGATTGAGATGGTTGGGCCCAGAGCGCTGAATATGTGTTGGGAACATTTAAAAGAGGGTTGATTTGTTTGCTTATGGGATGTATCACTGACAAGGCCAGCATTTATTGCTGATTACTAATAACCCCTCAGGAGAGTGGTGGTCATTTTCTTGAACAACTGATGCCCTTTGGGGAAAGTCTTCCATAGTACAGTTGAACAGGGTGCTGTAGGATTTAAACCCGGCAACTGGTGATATATTTTATAGGGAGGGTAGTGTGTGACTTAAGAGAGCAACCAAAGTGCTGCGATACCACACATCCAGTCACGAAAGGTGATAGACAATGAAACACTTAATGGGAAGAGGAGACTCCAAGTCTATTCCCCTCCTCTCTGGCAGATCCCAGCTCATGTGCGCTAGAGATGAGGCTGATGCATTGGTAGACAAGTTCGACCAGAAGTGATGAGTAGATGACCCATAAAACAAACTGCTGGAGGAAGTCAGCAGGTCAGGCAGCGTCTGTGGAGGCAGGGGAATGGTCGATGTTTCATGTTGAGACCCTGCTTTGGGACTGAGAGTGTGGAGGGAAGATATGTGGTATATAGAGGTGAGAGGGAGGGGTGAAGCAGAGGCTGGCAGGTGACAGGAGGAACCAGGTGAGGGGGTGAGGGGCAGGTGGAGCCAGACGGGGAAGGGGATAGGAAGCATAGTCCGGGGTAATAGCTGTGCGGGTGGTGAGCAGAGGGAAATGGTGAACAAAGGCAGAGAGAACCTACATGGACCTGTGCAAGTGGGGAAGGAGCACAGGGGGTTGTGGCTTATGTGAAAATAGATGACCAACCTCAGCTTCCTCCTGAGATCCCACCATCATACAACCAGCAATTTGATTCATTCCCATGACATGAAGAAACAGCAGAGAGCTCGGGACACAACAAAGGCTCTGGGGCCAGACTGTATTACAGAACCAGACTGTAGCACTACTCCCACCTGTGGTACTGAAGACCTGTGTTCTGGAAGTAGTTGAACATCTAGCCAAGCTGTTCCAGTACAGTTACAACACTGGCGTCTACCCGACAATGTGGAAAATTGCCCAGGTACGTCCTGTCCATAAAAAGCAGGACAACCATTAACTAGCTAACTCCAGCTCAATCCGTTCTCTCTCCAACATTGGCAAAGTGATGGAAACTGTCATCAACTGTGCGATCAGGTGGCTCTCACCAATAACCTGCTCACCAATCCCCAGTTTGGATTTTACCAGGACCACTTGGCTCCAGACCCACGGCCTTGGTCCAAAGAGTTGAATTCCAGAGGTGAGGTGAAAGAGTCACGAGGCAGTGTGGCATCGAGGAGCCCCGGTAAAACTGAAGTCAAAGGGCATCAAAGTGAAAACACGCCAGTGGTTGGAATCACACCCTACACAAAGGAAAATGGTTGTGATTGTTAGATACCAATCAATGCAGTCCCAGGACAACACAGCAGGACTTCCTCAGGACAGTGTCCAATGCCCAAACATCTTCAACTGCTTCATCAGTGCCCTTCCTTCATCTCCATTCACCACTCCTCAGCAAATGAAGCCGTCCATAAACACGTGGCAAAACCCAGGCATCATTCAGGCACGGGCTGACAAGTGGCATAGAACAGAGAACAGTACAGCACAGGAACAGGCCCTTCAGCCCACCATATCTGTGCTGACCATGATGCCAAGTTAAACAAAACCTTTCTGCCTGCACACGATCCATATCCCGCCATTCCCTGCATGTTGACGTGCCTGTCTAAATGCCTTCAGTGCCACTATCGAGTCTGCTTCCACCACCACCACCCCGGCAGTGCGTTCCAGGCACCCGCCACTCTCTGTGTAACAATCTTATCCCCCACATCTCCTTTAAACTTCCCCCCCTCATCTTAAAGTTATTTGACATTTCTACCCTGGGGAAAAGACTCTAACTGTCTACCCTGTCTATGCCTTACATAATTTTATAATTTTATAGGCAGGCACGGTAGTGTAGCGGTTAGCGTAATGCTTTACAGCTCCAGTGACCCAGGTTCAATTCCGGTCACTGTCTGTAAGGAGTTTGTACATTCTCCCCGTGTCTGCGTGGGTTTCCTCCGGGTGCTCTGGTTTCCTCCCACATTCCAAAGACGTACAGGTTAGGAAGTTGTGGGCATGCTATGTTGGTGCTGGAAGCGTGGTGACACTTGCAGGCTTCCCCCGGAACACTCTACACAAAACGATGCATTTCTCTGTGTTTCGATGTACGTGTGATGGAAGGAATGGGGAGATTGAGTGCTCAGTGAGACAGATGGAATGAAATCAGGCAGCCTGCTTCGTCCTGGGTTAGTAGTTTTGATATAAGTACGAAGGAATCAATTCCAGCAGGAGTATCAGGAATGAGGAGACACATTTTAGGGTCGGAGATCAAGTGTCTTTTCCAAGTGATTACAACCTGGAAAATACTGCTTGGAATAAAAAGCTGCAGCTGCTGGAAATCTGGAGACACTCAGACATCTTGCAGCATCTGTGGAATGAAAGATTATGTTTCACGTTGAAGACCCTTTGCTAGAATTCAGGTGCTGTCTGACCTGCTGAGTGTTCCCAGCATCTTCCATTCATTCTGTTTGGAAGTCTGATGGAAGCAGGTTCAGTGAACTATTGAAACAAACGCCATGTGTCTGTTCTCTAAGACTGCTCTGACATTACCTCCCACATCAGTGACCTCTACTGCCTCGAAGGACAAGAGGAGCTGGCCAACACCACAAACACCAATAGTCTGATGGAGAGCTGTGGAGGAAGAGCAGAGGGTGGGGTTGTCCTTTCAAAGAGCTAGCAGATATAACTGGCTGAACACGAATGTAAGAATGGTGAGAGAGGAGACTGTTAGCCCTTGAATCTGCTCCGTTTTCCCACATTGCCCAAGTCTCCTTCTGTGGTATGAATCAAGGACAGGAGAACAAAGTTGTTGGCCCTACAATGAAAACATGTTTTGCCAGCACCACACCCTGCCAGGTGATCCAGCAGCCCTCTGTCACTTTGGTCCTTGAGACAACTTTTGTAACTCAGACATTTCCAGCAGTCGTTTAAGCTGTTTCTGATGGAAGATGCATTGTGCAACCTCAGGAAGTGCTGATTTTCATGTTGACATCAGTAGATTGGACCCACACTCAACGTTTTAGGAACAGCTTCTTCCCCTCCATCATCAGATTTCTGAACAGTCCATGAACAGTACCTCGTTATTCCTCTTTTGCACTATTTATTTATCAGATAAGATAAGATACCTTTATTAGTCACATGTACATCAAAACACACAGTGAAATGCATCTTTTGAGTAGAGTGTTCTGGGGGCAGCCCGCAAGTGTCGTCACACCTCCGGTGCCAACATATATGCCCACAGTTTCCTAATCTGTACATCCTTGGAATATGGGAGGAAACCAGAGCACTCAGAGGAAACCCACGCAGACACGGGGAGAACGTATAAACTCCTTACAGACAGCAGCTGGAATTGAACCCGGGTCGCTGGCGCTGTAATAACGTTACGTTAACCACTACAAATACAGTAATTTTTATGTCTTGCACTGTACTGCTGCTGCATAAACAATACATTTCACGACATACGTCAGTGATAATAAAACTGGAAAAAACCCTATGTGATAGCTTTATTCCTAACTATACCTTGCTGTGCTTCATTTACTTTTAATGAAAGTCTGTAGCTGGGAATCAGCTGCCTAGTTCTTAATCCCCTCAACCTCTCTCTCTCATCAAAGAAGTTCCATAAACCTCCCTCATCTGGAAATCTCTACTGCTATCATGTGGCTTGGAGATGAATGTTATCTGATAAGCCTCCTGTAAAATGCCTCAGTGTATTTAAGAGCTAGACATTCAGTTGACTTGTTCACTACTCCAACTTTAAGCCTTGTAGACTAATGAAGTGAGGGCAGAGTGATGTAGCTTGCCTCTCCGCTGCAGCGATCCGGATTGAACCCTGACTCCAGCCACTGTCTGCGTGGAGTTTGCACGTTCCCCCCTGTGACTGCGTGGGTTTCCTTCGGGTGTCCGGTTTCCTCCCATCTCCCAACGATGTTCGGGTTGGTAGGTTAATTGGCCCTGGTGTGGAGCTGAGTGGTGGAGTCTGGGGGGGAGGAGAATGTGGGGAGAATAAAATGGGATTAGTGTAGGATTAATTTAAATGGGTAATTGATGGTCAGTGAGATCCCGATGCACTGAAGGGCCTGTTTCTGCGCTGTATGACTCAGGATCCCTAGACACTAGGTAGATTGTTCCAACTTTGTAAAAGATTTCCCACTTTGTTATGAATGGGAAAGAACTTCCTTCAAATGGCTGGCTGCTTTTAAAGCATGTTCCTAAAATGGACACATGCTGCTTTTGTAACGACTGGCTCAGCTCAGTCTTACACCCAAACAGCAGAAAACTTCAGAGGTAGAGACTTGATTCTGTGACCACCTGGGCTGTAGCCACTGAGCAACCTACCACAGATAAAATGTGAAATTGTTCAATTAATCTCAGGTAGGTGATGAGTCGTCACAATGAAATGTACTAGCTCGGACAGTTTCCATCCGATGAGTATGTCTACTTATATACAAGATGGTGCCGGAATAGCAGAAAGTCTTCCAAAATTGATGTGTTATTGCAGCCTCTGTAATAGTTGACACAGCAAAACTGAATGATGAATGATAGAATAAGGCCCACAATGGCTATTTGTTGGAAAGTCATTGTGGTCAGGTCTGGGTATGAAGGGGTGCACCTTTTACCACTTATTAAGTAGCTGGTAATGTCGGTAATGAGAGAAACATCACAAATTAAAAAATGTCACAAGTTCATTTGTCGTGTTGGTGTAAATTCTCTTATTACATCTTGAGTTTGGCAATGAAGATTGACACACGTTATCCCCCCACCAAATGCAATGTCCAAAATTCAAAAGTGGTCTTAAAATGAAAATTGGTGGGTCAACACAGCTTAGGAGCTATCCAGAGTTTCCATAGCTCAATGCCACACTTAACCATTCAGTTAACAACCCTGTAAGCAATGTACCTCTCACTCTTGATCTTACAGCGTTATGAAGATATTCTGGATAGAACAACGAGTTTTTCCCAAGGCTGCACTATTAGTGTGCTGTCACAGAATTAATCATCTCTACTGTCTTGCAGGTGTCTGTGCATTACTTTTGATTTTCTCTTTATATAAATAACTATAATGCAAGACTTAGAGATGATGCACTCTGGAACAAGATGAACCATGCTATATAAGTACAACACCTCCTTCCTTTCACGCAGAGTAATCAAAGGCAGGATCTTGGAATATATTGGCCATGGATATAAATAGTCCTGGACAATTAATTGCATTATATTATGACTAATTTTAATTTCAATAAGAAAAACAACATTTATGTCTTCCAAGATGACTTAATAGCCAAGTCCCCCTGCCTACTGATGGAATACTCTCTACTTACCCGAATAGGTTTAGCTGCAACATTTAAGCACATTTCCATCCAAGATAAGTGGTTCCTCCTGCCCAGTAGCTCATCCACTGACCTGAACATTTGCCTCCCTCCCCTGCCAGTGTACATGCTGAAGGTATTCTATTGAAATCATGCCAAGTCATGAATCCTGTGACCTACATCCTCTGGAAGGTCAACGGCGGCAGGCACACAGGAACCACATCACCACGAGTCACTCATTGTCTTGACGTGTGTAATGTAAGGGTTAAAACATGCCCACAATTAAAATGGAGCTGTCATCTAACTGCATCTTCTTCACAGATGATACAAAGATTGGTGGCGTTGTGGATAGTGTCGAAAATTGCCAAAGGATACAGTGGCATATAGATCAGTTGCAGCTATGGGCGGAGAAATGGCAGATAGAGTTTAATCCGGCCAAATGTGAGGCATTGCACTTTGGGAGATCAAATGTAACAGTGAATGTAAATGATCAAATGACAGAACACAGTTAATGGCAGGACCTTTAACAGTGCTGATGTACAGAGGGATCTTGGGGTCCAAGTCCATAGCTCCCTGAAAGTGGCTGCACAGGTCGATAGGGCAGTAAAGGCAGTGTATGGCCTGCTTGCCTTTATTAGTCAAGGCATTGAGTTCAAGAGTCAGGAAGTTATGCTACGTCTTTATAAAACTCTGTTTAGGCCACATCTAGAGAATTCCATTCAATTCTGGTTGACCCCATTATGGGGAGGATACGGAGGCTTTGGAGAGGGTGCAGAAGAGGTTTACCAAGATGCTGCCTGGACTAGAACGCATGTGCTATAAGGAGAGGTTGGACAAACTTGGGTTTTTTTTTCTAGAGCGGCGGAGGCTGAGGGGAGACCTGATAGAAGTTTATAAAATTATGAGAGGCACAGATAGGGTAGACAGCCGGTATCTTTTCCACAGAGTCAAAATGTCTAATACTAGAGGGCGTGCATTTAAGTTGGGAGGAATGTGCTGCCAGGGGTGGTGATGGAGGCAGATACGATGGAGGTGTTTAAGAGGCCCTTAGATCGGCACATGAATGTACAGAGAATGGGGGGATATGGTCATATTACAGGCAGAAGAGATTAGTTTAGTTAGGGTTTTAATTACTAGTTTAATTAGTTTGGCACAACATCGTTGGCTGAAGGGCCTGTTCCTGTGCTGTACTGGTCTATTTTCTAGCACTCAGGCTCTTGTGGAAAACAAGTAAATCATGAGGTCATGTAGCTGTAACACATGCAGTGTGGTACTAAGATAAAATAAACTTATTTATGGCAGGAAAGCAATCAAGACCAGTCTGCTACTGAGTGCAGTAAATAACTGTGTCTCTGTATCAGTGTAACCGACAGATGCTTGTATAATTAGGAACAGGGAGCAGACTCAATGGGCTGAATGGCCGAATTCTGCTCTTATGTTTTATGGTCTTCAGGGAATGGAGGGATATGGTTCATGTGCATGTTGAAGAGAATTACTTTAATTTAGCATCGTGTTCAGCACAAACATAGTGGGCCAAAGGGCCTGTTTCATGTGGGCTATAAGTGAGCTCACTGGACTTCTCCTTGGTCCACGAGCCAGAATGGTACCAGGACCTTTGAGTTCTCCAACCTAGCCTTCGTTCTGTGGAGTGCCCGGTAGGCAGAGGGCCTGAGACTCGTTGCTTTCTTAATATTGTAGTAATTTGTTGCTTTGTTGATATTTTAATGAATATATCACTTGGTAACCTTACATCATCAAAGTGTTCTTTCTCCATCATTGATCCAAATCCTGCTTACATCCTGTTACAACTTGGAGACTTGGGTGCAGTTCCTTCACCCACATTGGGCCAGAATTTCAAAACTCCCTTCCTAACAGTACCGTGGAGCATGCGTTCTCCTGTAGAGCTTCAAGGCACCAACTCACCATCAGTCTCCACGGTAGGTAGGTGTGGGAAATGTGCGTCAAGTTTGACAGCAGCGGTTCTATCTCGAGAAGGAATTAAAAATTTAGTGAGGCAGCATTCTCTTACAAAAAATCAATGAGGCCTGGTTATGAAGCAAATGAGACAATATGCACAGTCCATTTGAGTTTAAGCTTCATCTGCACCAGCATATAATCCCGTACAATGCTGGTGTATGAAAAGGAGCCAAGGCATGGCTTCAAGAATAATATTGGTGATATAACAACTGCGGTACAACAAGCCATTCCGACATTTCATCATTCTTACATGAAACATACCAATAGAATGTATTGAGCTAATTGGAAAAGGTGGATATTTAACACAATCAGTCCAGTACCATGTTCCGATCGGAACAATTTCAAATTCTTGTATCTAAAGGAAAATATGTACCATTGAGGGATTAGAGATGAAGTGGGAGGTCCTCTCTATTTTTGCAGTGTTTGGACCAACTTGTAATGGAGAGGCATGGCCTCTTGGTGGCAACAAAGAGTAGATCTTGGTGCCAGGTGATGTGAAACACTCAGCTTCTCAGAATCAGATTTATTGTCACTGACAGATGTTGTGAAATTTGTTGTTTTGCAGTAGCAGTACAGTGAAAGACTTAAAGACATAAAAATTACTATGTTATAGATAAATAAATAGTGCAAGAGAGGAATAATGAGGTAGTGTTCATGGATCGTTCACAAATCTGATGGCGGAGGGGAAGAAGCTATTCCTGAATCGTTGAGTGTGGGTCTTCAGGCTCCTGTACCTCCTCCCTGATGGTAATAACGTGAAGAGGGCATGTCCCGGGTGGTGAGGGCCCCTAATGATGGATGCTGCCTTCTTGAGGCACCGCCTCTTGAAGATGTCCTCGATGGTGGGGAGGGTTGTGCCGGTGATGGAGCTGGCTGAGTCTGCAACCCTCTGCAGCCTCTTTCGATCCTGCACATTGGAGCCTCCGTACCAGTCAGTGATGCAACCAGTCAGAATGTTCTCCACCATATATCTGTAGAAATTTGCAAGTGTTTGGTGACACACCAAATCTCCTCAAACTCCTGAGCCGCTGGCGAGCCTTTTTCATGATTGCATCAATGTGCTGGGCCCAGGATAATCCTCTGAGATGTTGACGCCCAGGAACTTGAAGCTGCTCACCCTTTCCACCGCTGACCCCTCAATGAGGACTCCCACCTTCTCCTCCCTGAAGTCCCAATCAATTCCTTGGTCCTGCTGACACTGAGTGCAAGAATACCAGAGAGACAAAGGACTGTAGATGCCAGAATCTGGAATCAGTCCTGAAGAAGGGTCCTGACCCGAAACATTGACCTTCTGTTTTTCTCCATGGATGCTGCCTGGTCTGCTGAGTTCCTCCAGCATCTTGTTGTTTTTCATATTTGGTAGATATGCCTGTGAACCTGCACTCTAACAGCCAATTCACCAACCCACCCCCAGTTCCATGCAATCTCACTGGACAGGATGGTGGTCAAATTGTTTCAAAACCTTTCTGTGCAGCTCAGGCAGATGTTAGACTTGCCAGTCCCAATTGTTTCCCTATAGAGAGGGTGCATAGTTGAGGGCCCTGAACAAATCTCATACAAGGCTATGTACCCAGATCACATTTGTACTTGAAAACCGAGTATCTAGGATGTTAAATATTGAGCAAACTGAACACAAATAAAACAACTAGAATGCTATTGTTTGGTATTCCACAATCTGGACCACAGAGTTACAGTAGTGTGATTTTTGTAGATTGATGCTTGCTATAAACACCAAGAGGTATCTACTTTAACTTTTCATGTTAAAAGAAGAAGAAGCAGACCTTATGCAGCTGAGTTAAGAATGGTGCAGTAATTGTTTAGGAGAGTGGGTGGCCGTGATCTCCAACGTTCATGCAGTACAACCAAGGTGTCCTCAGGTGGTTAGTGATCTGGCAAAGACCAGCCCGCTGAGGCAACCTGTGGCAATCGTATTCATCAATATAATAGCCTAGAACTTTAAAAGCACACTGCAAATTCTGTGTCTCTAACACCCAGCTACACTGCATCTTGAATACCACCTCCACCACAGTGCAAATGACCTTAAATCCAGAAAATCTGAGTTTTAAAAAAATGCACTGAAGTAAAATTGCTTATATGAAAACTATCCTGGCAGTTTGAACAATTATATTAAATGGAGATATAAACCAAAACTTTAGAGAAAAAACTCAAGGATGCACCTCAGTTTAAACCTCATTATTGGTCATAGTAAAGATGCATTTGAAAAATGACAATCCAAAAACAAAAGAAAAATACAGAAGTGCAAAGTTCAAGGCAGCTGTGGCAGTCGGTGCATTTAACCAAATGGAGAAAATAACAAGAGGTCTTTGCTTTATTAACAGTAAATTATGGGGCAACCACATTACATAAACAGAAGGTCATTAGCTTAACTGATGGCTATTTGGAAAAGACACAGCAATTTGCTTCTACTGTCAATTGTTGCAGCCAGTGGTGGCTACAATGGAGCTAGCATTAAGAAACTCAAATAAGAGGTGATTGTAATAGATGGCTACAGTAGGTTTAGAACTAACAGGAGATCAGGCTCAGTAGAAGACTTGGTGAACTTGGTGACACTGTGGTGCATCAGTTAGTGCTGTGATCTCACAGTTCTATGACCTGGATTCAATGCTGACCTCGGTTGCTGTGTGTGGAATTTGCACATTTTTCCCCTGTGGCAGTGTGGGTTTACCCCAGATACCCGACCTTCCTCCCATGTCCCAGATATGTGCTGGTTGGTAAGCAGACTCCTGTAAGTTGCCCCTGGTGTAAGTGGATGGCAGGAGAATCGAGAGGAGTGGATGGGTAAGTGGGAGAGAATAGGTTACAGGGATATAGGTGGGGAAATAGAACCGATGGGAATGCTCCAAGAGCTGGCTTGGCCACAATGGGCCAAATGGCCTCCTCTGGTATTGTGTGAAAATAGACATCAACTACTAGATTGTCTCAGCCTGACAACTGCTCTGCTCTGGACTAATGGAACTTGCAGAGTGGTAAACACTGCCCATTCCATCACTTAGTCATAGTGCACTACAGCACAGAAACAGGCCCTTCGGCCCATCCAGTCCATGCCAACCTGATCTTCTGCCTAGTCCCATCTACCTGCACTCGGACCATATCCCTCCAAACCCCTCCCATCATGTACCTATCCAAACCTCTCTTAAACGTTACAATTGAACCTGCATCTACCACTTCCACTGGCAGCTTGTTCCACACTCGCACTGTCCTCTGAGTGGAGAAGTTTCCCCTCAGATTCCTCTTATATATTTCACCCTAAACCCATGTCCTCTATTTCTAGTCTCACCCAACCTGAGGGGGAAAAAGCCTGCATGCATTCACCCTATGCCCTTCATAATTTTGTATACCTCTATAAGATCTCCCCTCATGCTCCTGCGCTCCAGGGAATAAAGTCCTAACCTCTTCAACCTTTCCCTATAACTCAGGTCCTCAAGTCCCGGCAACATCCTTGTAAATTTTCTCTGCACTCTTTCAAGCTTATCGATAACTTTCCTGTAGGTGACCAGAACTACACACAATACTCCAAAATTCAGACTCACCAACAACTTGTACAACTTCAACATAACATCCCAACTCCTGTACTCAGTGCCCTGATTTATGAAGGCCAAAGTGCCAAAAGCTCTCTTTACAACCCTATCTACCTGTGACACCACTTTCAAGGAATTATGGATCTGTATTCCCAGGTCCCTTTGCTCTACCACACACCTCAGAGCCCCACCATTCACTGTGTAAGTCTTACCCTGGCTTGTCCTCCCAAAGTGCAACACCTCACACTTGTCTGCATTAAATTCCATCAGCCATTTTTCAGCCCATTTTCCTAGCTGGTCAAGATCACGCTGCAAGCTTTGACAGCCTTCCTCGCTGTCCACTACGCCCCCAATCTTGGTGTAATCTGCAAATTTGCTGATCCAGTTTACCACATTATCATCTAAATCATTAACATGGATGTTAAACAACAACAGACCCAGCGGCACACCACTAATCACAGGCCTCCAGTCAGAGAGACAACCATCTACGACCACTCTCTGGCTTCTCCCACTAAGCCAATGTTGAATCCAATTGGCTACTTCATCTTGAATGCCAAACGACTTAACCTTCTGGACCAGCCTCCCACGTGGGACTTTGTCAAAAGGCCTTGCTAAAGTCCATGTAGACAAAGTCCACCGCCTTCCCTCATCGACCTTCTTGGTAACCTCCTTGAAGAACTCTACAAGATTGGCTAGACGTGACCTACCACGCACAAAGCCACGTTCACTATCCCTAATCAGGCCCTGTCTATCCAAATACCTTTTATCCTGTCCCTTAGAATACCTTTCAATAATTTACTCACAGCTGACATCAGGCTCACTGGCCTATTCTTAGAGCCTTTCTTGAACAACGGAACAACATTAGTTATCCTCCAGTCCTCTGGCACCTCACCTGTGGCTAAGGACATTTTAAATATCTCTGCCAGGGCCCCAGCAATTTCTGCACTAGCCTCCCACAAGGTCAGAGGGGACACCTTGTCTGGCCCTGGGGGAGGGCCATCCTGATGGACTTCCTTCCATCCAGTCCATCTTCACAGCGCATTGTATCAGGAAGGCTAATCAAGATGCCTGCCACCCTGACCATTCCCTTTTCCCTCTTCTATCTTCTACCTTGAAAGCCCAGACGATCAGAATTAAGAACAGCTGCTTCCCAACTGCTATCAGACTTCTGAACTAATCACTTCTTTCACATCCCCTTCTCGGTGGTGCTGCCACGTTCTTGGACTCTTAACTCTACCTCTTTTGACTCTACTTCAAATTGTACTACTTTACTCTGTTGCTTTTCACTCATCACTGTATTTATTGCTGTACTTATTACCATGTGTACTGTTTACTGTGAGCTTCACACAAGCAAGGAATTTCATTGCACCCTGGTGTATATGACAATAATTTAATCTACGGTCAGTTACACATATGGTAGGCAACACACCCTTGCTCTACAGTCACATGTGCCTACCTTTAACTTTATATTTTGCAATCATCTCTCATTTGAATTAAATGATATTTACTGATGTTGCAATTAACTCTGCAAAACCAAAATCAAGGATATGCAGATATGGACAAGAAATGCATACTTTACAATGTAATAAACATAGGATCAAATTAGCATATGCAATAACGGTCAGGTCACGACCAGCAATGAAATCATTCCTTGGAATTTTTGGACATATTATGTGAATTAACCAGGAGGAAGTGGGACAAAAAGCACTACACAAGTACCAAGGATGCTAAGTAGCAAAAGCAGAAAGATTTAATACATTTCTAACACCAGAACGGACTACTTGGGCCAACTGAAGATTATCGCGTCTTTACTGTGCAGTTAATCACTAAAAAAAATAGAATATTTGTTACACTTTGAAACAGACACTCTTCACCACCAAATCATTAATACCAGAAAACAGCTCAAGGCAGTCATCCTGGAACTGAAAGTACTTCAAATATCATGACATTTTTTGAGAGCCAAATTAATCTTCTGCTTCAGCTGTGTGTTCATGATTTTAAAAGGAATCCATTACAAATTGTCACTTACATTTAAAAAGTGGCATAGGAGGCTTTTCCAAAAGATTGACATTATTAACGAACGCTATTTCCAAAAAAAAGAGGAACGTTGAAAAGAAAGAGACTTTGGTTTTAGTTTCACTAAATGTTCTGAAATGTTCAAATATTCCATTTTGAACACATTATCTGCATTCTTGCAGTCTTACCCAGCAATGTTTATTTCTTTTGTAAGGATTTAATTCTGTAACACAGAATCTCAATTGTTCTGTTTATGCAGTTAATGTTTCATGTCCATGGCCTTTCATCAGAATTGTACTGTTGTGGAATGGAATTTGCCAGGCCAAGAGGAATCTAATTGAATGAAAGATCAACCTGAAACTCCTCTTTCTTAGATGCCGAAAAAACCCACCATTTTGCTTTCAGATTCCCGGCAGCTTATTGATATTTTGGAAGGTTGTTATTTAAACCTTCATGTAATATAAAGCGAGAATTAATGTGCACAGAAATTTTCTAAATCCATTACTTTATTCTGAAAAGTAAGGTTATCAGAATTCTCATTGAAGGAATACTGACAAACTAAAATCAAGGCCAGGCTTCCATAAAAAATAAATTTGAAGCAAATTAAATTTAGCAAGAATACTTATTTTAAAAGTACAAGGGTTTTGGACGTACTGCAAAACTCCCATCACCCATTGAATTACTAGCACTGTACCACCGTGGATATAAACTCCAACTGCAGATTAGATAGAAACTTTGAATTCATTCCCATGAATTCTTGAATATTTAAATAGCTTAACCCATAAACAATTCAAGATACAAGCTCAGAGTCCGCCCTCACAATAGCAGTATTATTCTTGGGTCTGGATGCTGCAATGGATACCTCAGACATACCAGGTTACGTATGTTTTGCAGGGTATGGAGTATATCAATGTTATATTGTGTGCTACAATTACATAGGTGCAATGGAGAAGATACATGGCCAACGTCACCATGAAAGGGGCGGCATGGTAGCGTAGCGGTTAGCGCGACGCTATTACAGCGCCAGCGATCAGGGTTCGATTCCCGTCGCTGTCTGTAAGGAGGTTGTACGTTCTCCTCGTGCCTGCGTGGGTTTCCTCCGGGTGCTCCGGTTTCCTCCCACATTCCAAAGACGTATGGGTAGGTTAATTTGTGTTTAAAATGGACGGTGCGGACTGGTTGGGCCGGAAGGGCCTGTTACCACACTGTAAAATTTAAAAAAAAATTTAACTTTAAAAAAGTGATCATATTGTATTGATATGGTATATGATAATCCAGTCAGATTGTGATGCACACATAACTCTCCCTTTAGCTGGTGTAATCAGACAATCAGATTGGTATGCAAAGCACCAACAGCAAACTTGCCCTTCAATGCAGCAGCTTCACTCAAACCGGCCAATGGCTTTTTGTGATTGAAATAAAAAATCTTAAACTTAAGTATACTCCTTTATGAATGTCTTAATTGGAAAATTGAGACATCTCTTGCTGCTGCTTTCCCCACTAAAACTGTAATGGAAAACCTAGAAAGGTATCTTGTCGAACTGGGCCAGTGAGAACTGAATGACAATACGGATGTCCTACTATGCACATGAAGTGGAAGGACATTCAATGGCTTGAGCTTTTTCTGCCTTTCATCAAGGTTGTGGGTCCTTCCAATTCCTCAGTGAATCCCAGCATCCAAAGTAGTAGAGTGTCAATTATACAAGTGGGAAAGAGGGATTCCACAAAGCCCCCATATGACAATGGGGAACTTGAAACACAGTTGGAGGGACAAAGCCACAAAGCAAATTAATGAAGTACGGTGGAACTATTTTGGATTCTGGAAAATTAAAATTATACGATTGTTTGATAAAATTCAGACTCCTGCCTCCCCCAAAAGACTACGGTAGCATGGAGGAGGGTCAGAAGGAAAAACAGGAAGTTAACCAATGGAGTTTCGATTTCAAGAGTTGAATCAGTGATGCACGTTAACAGGCTAATACCCTTACAGCACCTGGCAGTAATTTCTTTTCAACGTTCTGTTCAGTGGCATCTTTAGAAATTGAATCTGACATGTCCACGATGGAAGTGATGGCACAGAGATCAAGGAATGGGGGTCAGTTTAATACCATCAAACAGGAGACGGTTTGTAATGGCTGTCACATACAAGAAGGAGCACACAAGCTGAAAATTACAGAAATGGTTTTATTGATGCACTGAATCTTCCACTTAATCCCCACAAGAAGATTACTGAGAAGGGGCTTCTTGTGGGTACAGGGTCACAGTATCTCACAGTATAACCATTCAAAGTAAATTGGAATCATCATGAAAACAAGGGGCTCTGCTTCCAAAATATTGTGCTGGAAATCTCAATGACAGTACAATAAAGTCAGATTCAGTGTTGTTTAATTCAACTGTAAATTAACATTAATAGCACACATTTTCATGGGGGTTAGATACAAAAGAAAAAAATGCTGGTTGCAAGTTAAAGCTGGGATCTGCACGAAGTCTGATTCAGTTTGTCCTTTAAAACAACAAACACTGGTGCAAAAGACAGCAAGCTCAAAAGAAGAACGATGAGCAGAGTTTGAGACACAAAAACACGAAAAATATCCATAAAAGTCCCAGTATGCTGAGAATATATCGGAGAAAAGTACTGATCATATTGTCTGTTACTAATGAACATTAAGACAAGCAGCTGCAGAGAACTGTATTAGGATTTACAAATACAGCCTCCCATTAAGAGCATGCCAGGGTTTGTCGATATAATCCATGGATTTTACATTTTATCAATGAATTTACACCCATAAACACTCAATTAAAATTAGCTGCCAGGATTTCAGCACAAACAAATCTAATTGGACGCAGTCCTTCCGCAAATAAATGTAATGAAAGGTGTAGATGGTGGTTAACACTAGACGGTTCCAGGAACGGCAGACTTGCCATACGAGAAGAGATAGAGCGGACTGGGGCTGTTTTCTCCAGAGTTTAGGAGAAGTGATCTTATTGACATGTGCCAGATTCCTGAAGAGTGAGACTAGCTTGAGGCAAGGAGGACGTTTCCCCCGGGTTGAGGAGTCTTGGACCAGAGACACAGTTTCTGAATACAGCATTGGCCATTCAGGACTGAGCAAAGGAGAAATTTCTCTCGTCAGAGATGGCAAAACTTTGGGATTCCCTACCCCACAGGGCTCAGTCACCATGTATATTTGATTGATTTTTTTCTTTATGCATCAGGGAAAAATATAGAGCTGGAAAATGCTGCTGAGGTGTTAGATCAGACAGGAGCTCAATGAATGGCAGAGCAGGTTTGGACAGCATACTCTTGTTTCTATTTATGTTCTGACGTAATAAGATTCTCACTAATTTATTGCCCAAAGCTTTCAATTTGTAAATTAATTTGGAACTGGTTTCCAGTACAAAACATTCCCAAAAAGATTAGTCACTAAATGTAAAAAAAAAATCATCTGCACATTTTGTCACCTTTCCATTTAGAAAGAGAAGATGAAAGTCAAAACAAGACCTGCAGATACCAGAGACCCAAAGTAAAAATGCTGGAAACACTTAGAAGGTTGGGCAGCATCTGTGAAAAGCAAAACAGTTAGCGGTTTCAGTTCAAACCAAGTTTTCTCTTTCCCAGTTCTGACAAAGGATCTTAGACCTAAAACGTTAACTGTTTCTCTTTGCACAGATGTTGCCTGACCCACTTAGTAATTCCTGCATTTTTTTTAAACACAACAATAAGATTCCTAATTGTCCCATGCCTGTAATACAGTTGTACTGGGCACACAATTGTCCATGATTTACATACATTAGATTCTGAAAAACATCTTAAATGGTGGCCTGTAATTAAAGCTGAAAATCTAGGCATCTTCTCTCCTTCCAAGGATTATATAGAATCCCTGGTTATGCTCCATGTTTGGCCCTGGCACACAATTCACCATCTTTGTGGATTTATAAGTTTCACCTACAGTCAACCATACATTGCACTGTGTGTATTCAGTTGGGGTTTCTGGGGTGGGCAGGAATTCGTTGGTCAAGTACAACAGGAGAACAATCTGCCAGCAAGCCAGTGCCAGCAAACCTACTCACATGCAGAACTGCCCCCTGGCTGGCTTCTGAGTCAGTCACCAAATCATAAACCTGGCACCGAGGGGAGGTGGTGTGCTGGCGATGTCTGTAGGCAGAGAGCTGACACACAACACTGCAGGATGGAACACTTTAATCTGTATTGAAACAGCAGCAGCAGACCATATAAGGTCCAAGCTAGAAGTTGCAACTTGGTATTATGACACCAGGTTTCAAACCCCCCACCCCAACCATACCTCCACTACCACCCCCCACCCCCCACCCCCCATTCACTTTCTCCTCTCTGCCAAATAAGCCAATGCCACTTTGCACTAGAAATTTAAGATGCAGAATCCAAAAGCTTTTGTGTGGAAGATGGCATCTTTCTGTCCATCAATTAAGGTTTCCACAGTACAGACCTTCATTAAAAACACTGAATCAACATCTGTCAGGAAGCAGAAGTCCCTGGGAATAGCTGCAGATGTGCACAACTGTTGGTCATCCAGAACACTTGGTGAAACTCCACTACTATCCTCAGGTGAAGTCCACCCTTCTTTACTCTCGATGGAGCAGCACAAACAGACCCAGCAGAACGAGCACTGCATACTGCAGAAGAGATCAACACATTTTTAAATAGAGAAAACACCCAGAGTCACCAAACATTGGCAATAGAAACATGATTCAATTCAGGTTACCTTAAATTTTGGGTAGTCATTCATAAGAATGGTCACTATTCCTATATAAGGGACAAACCTGGAAAAACAAGATCAAATGTGTTAAGGGCAGAACTAGAATTGTAATATCAAAAAATGAAGATGTAAATGTACCCAATTATAATAATTTCATAGAACCATAGAACAGTACAGCACAATACAGGCCCTTCAGCCCAACATGTTGTGCCACCCTTTAAACCTCGCCTAAGACTATTTAACCCCTTCCTCCCACATATCCCTCTATTTTAAATTCCTCCATATGCTTATCTGGCAATCTCTTGAATTTGACCAATGTACCTGCCTCCACCATCACCCCAAGCAGCGCATTCCATGCCCCAACCACTCTGGGTAGAAAAAAAACCTTCCTCTGATATCTCCCTTGAACTTCCCAACCATTACTTTAAAACCATGCCCTCTCGTATTGAGCATTGGTGCCCTGGGAAAGAGGCGCTGGCTGTCTGCTCTATCTATTCCTTTTAATATTTTGTATACCTCTGTCATGTCTCTTCTCATCCTCCTCCTCTCCGAAGAGTAAAGCCCTAGCTCCCTTAGTCTCTCATCATAATGCATACTCTCTAAACCAGGCAGCATCCTGGTAAATCTCCTCTGCACCCTTCCCAATTATTAATTGGGAAGAGATGCAGCCTCACAAATGTCACCCATCTTAAGAACATTAAAATTGACTCTTCAGTGGGTAGATTCATGATATGAGGCACCCATAAGGTTCTGCCACCCATTCTCATTTTTCACTCAATTGGCTGATCTCACCCAACTTTGGACAGGGTTGGGGGAAAAGCTGCTGAGTTCCTGGGAAGTGTACATGCACTGACTTAGGTTACAATGAAACACACGTCAACACCATCCAGAGACTGTCAGATGAAGGAACTAAATCCTACCGTAATATTTTAAGTTACTCTGATCCACATCTAGCTTTCAAGACAAAAATTAACAGCACTACTTCAGCTCAGAATATATTCAGCCACAAAACGTTCTCCCTGTTGTGGTTTCAAGATGCCGGAACTAATTTACATGCTATTCATTATGCATAAGAGTGGCTGATGATTGTCAAAGTGCAGTTTTATCCTGGTTTTTAGCATACAACTTCATACTAATATACCCTTCAGCAGAATTTAAACTAGTTATGGTTTGTTCTCCAGCAAAGTAGTTTCTTTGGGGGAGGGGGAGGAGAAATATCACCTTACTCCACAGGGTGGGGATCAAGGTAATAACGCTGCAGGAAAAGCATTAACCCACAAGTCAAAACCCTAGCTTTACTTATAGATTTTGAAGGAGAATTGGAGGTTTGAGCTGTTCTGTTTTCAAAATAGTTATGTTCCCTACTCATGCTCAGTGGTTACAGGATGTTATGTCACACCTGAATCTAGAGAAGATCCGTTGTTCAATTCTTGAATCTAACTTAGACTTTCAAACCCTGTGGGGATTTTTTTTGAATTATTGTCAAAACCTTTGATTTGGTGACTAAAGTACAGACATTAGCTGATATCATTATGTCTCAAGGGTCTTTCCTTGTCTTTTTTTTAAAAAAATAAACAGCTCCAGTTTTTGGTAGTGAGTGTAGATTTTTTTTAATAATAAAATTATTCCAATTTCTTTATGAACTATCACATGTGTTTATTAATTTAGAGTAATGTGATCTCAAGTATGATTTAAAACAATGTATTCAGTAATTTTTATCCTCTTTTTGATGCATGTACTCTATTTTCTTTGTGGAATTAATAAAAATATTGTAAAGAGAACAAAATAGTTATGTTCAGTCACTTTTGGTCTGATTGCAATATTCAACACCAGGATTTATAGCTCCT